>NC_073381.1:93265684-93638809 GCF_028641065.1 Leucoraja erinaceus
AGGAATGGGTGACGTTTCGGGTTGAGACTTCCTTTCTCCGACCAGACCTCTGCAGAAGGCGGACACAAAATGCTGGAGTAACTCAGCGGGTCAGGCAGCCATTCCTTCCCTCCAGAGATGCTGCCTGACCCGCTGAGTTACTCCAGCATTTTGCGTCCTACCATCTAAGCTGTTGTCATTTACCACGTGTTTGGCCCATACCTCTTTAAAGCTTTCTTATCCATCTTCCTGACCATGCCTTTAAATGCTGTTATAGTATCCACCTATTCCGGCAGCTCGTTCGATTTGCCCACCACCCTCTGTGAATAAGTTGCCCCTCAGGTTTGTATTAAATCTTGTTCCTCACCTTAAACATGTCTTCTGTTTCTTGATATGCCTATTCTGTGCCTTCATCCTATTTATGCCCCTCATGATCTTACACATCTCTTCAAGATTACCCCTCAGCTTCCTGCACTGCAAGGAATAAAGTCCAATCCTGCCAAACCACACCCCCTCAAGTCCTGGCAACATCCCCATAAATTTAACTGCACCCTTTCCTGCTTAATGACATCCCTCCTATAGCAGGTGACCAAAACTGAACACAGTACTCCAAGTGTGGCCTCACCAGCGTCGTGTAACACTTCTATGCTCAATACCCTGGCTGATGAAGGGCAATGAACCAGAAGCTTACTTGACCACCATATCTATCTGTGGCGCCACTTTCAAGGCACTTTGTACCTGTACTCCGAGATCCCTTTGCTCTACAAGATTCCCCAGAGCCCTGCACTTATTGTCTATAGTGTAACAATAGACAATAGGTGCAGGAGTAGGCCATTCGGCCCTTCCAGCCAGCACCACCATTCAATGTCATCGTGGCTGATCATCCACAATCAGTACCCCGTTCCTGCCTTCTCCCCATATCTCTTGACTCAATTACTATCTTCAAGAGCCCTATCTTGCTCTGTCTTGAAAATATCCGGAGTACCGGCCTCCACCGCCCTCTGAGGCAGAGAATTCCACAGACTCACAACTCTCTGTGTGGAAAAAGTGTTTCCTCATCATTCTAAATGGCTTACCCCTTATTCTTAAACTGTGGCCCCTGGTTCTGGACTCCCCCAACATCAGGAACATGTTTCCTGCCTCTAGCGTGTCCAAACCCTTAATAATCTAATATGTTTCAATAAGATGCCCTCTCATCCTTCTAAACTCCAGAGTGTGCAAGCCCAGCGCTCCATTCTCTCAGCATATGACAGTCCCGCCATCCCGGGAATTAACCTGGTGAACCTACGCTGCACTCCCTCAATAGCAAGAATGTCCTTCCTCAAATTTGGAGACCAAAACTGCACACAATACTCCAGGTGTGGTCTCACTAGGGCCCTGTACAACTTGCATTATCTGCATTAAAGTCCGTTAACCATTCCTCAGCCCACGTTCCCAGCTGATCAAGACCCTGCTGTAATTTTTGAATAAGCATCTTCGCTATCTACAATACCTTCCACTTTAGTGTCATCTGCAAACTTACTAATCATGCCTTGTACATTCTTATCCAAGCTGCAACCTGCAATGGGCCCAGCACCGTTCCCTGAGGCACACCATTGTCCAATCTGAATAACATTCACCATCACCCTCGGCTTCCTTCCATTCCAAGCCAGTTTGCTAGCTCTCCCTGGATCCCATGCGATCTAACTTTCCAGAGCTGTTTACATGCAGAATCTTTTCAAAGGTCTTGCTGAGGTCTACATAGACAACGTCCATGGCCTTTCCCTCGTCAGCCTTATTATTTACCTCTTCAAAAAACGGAACCAAATTCGTAAGACATGACCTCCCACGTCCAAACTACAAGGTGTTCACCCTCTATATTTCTCAGCTCCACCGTGTAGCCTTATGCCCCTGTCCCACTTAGGAAACCTGAACGGAAACCTCTGGAGACTTTGCACCCCACCCAAGGTTTCCGTGCGGTTCCCGGAGGTTGCAAGTAGTGGATGCCGGTAGGGAGACTGATAAAAACCTCCGGGAACCGCACGGAAACCTTGGGTGGGGCGCAAAGTCTCCAGAGGTTTCCGTTCAGGTTTCCTAAGTGGGACAGGGGCATTACTGGCCAAACCTCTCCAGATAGCTCAAGCCCTTCATTTATCGGCAACATCGCGCCCTTTCCAAGCTGAATCAAATCCTTCCTGTTGCTGGGTGGCCAGAACTACACACAAGAGTGGTAAGAGTCACTAACATTTTGTACAGTTGCAACACGATGCCTCAACTAGTCTACTTGCGTGGCCAGGATGGTGAAGAAGACCTCTGGCATGATAACCTTCATTGGTTATGTCTTTTAGGGAACCTGTACTCCTAGATCTCGCTGTAGTTTGCTTTAGAGATAGAGCATGGAAACAGGCCCTTCAGCCCACCGAGTCCGCGCATCCTAACCATCACCCGTACACTAGCTCTATCCTACGCACTAGGGACAATTTGCAGAAGCCAATTAACCTACAAACCTGTACATCTTTGGAGTGTGGGAGGAAACCGGAGCACCCGGAGAAAACCCACATGGTGACAAGAATGTACAAAATCTATACGGACAGCACCTGTGATCAGGACCGAACCCGGGTCTCTGGTGCTGTAAGGCAGCAACTCTACCACTGTGTCACTGTACTCTCAAACAATCTCTCAGGCCCTATCATTTACTGTGTAATCGACGTCCTGGTTTATCATTCCAAAAATGCAACACTGTGCATGTCTTAGTTAAGTTCCCTCTGCCATACCATTCCCTCTGTCCCTGTTATCTCAGACAACCTTCTACACTGTCCACCGCACAATTTTGCAAACTTCCTATTCTTGCCATCCAAGTTCTCATCCAAATCGTTAATGTAGATGACAAACAGTGTAGACCCAGCACCAAGCCCCGTGGCACATCATTGGTTGCAGGTTTCCAGACCGAGTCCTACACTACCTCCCCCAACGTCCAACACTGAAGCAGTTTTGTAAGCACCTGGCTTGCCCACCCTGATCCCACCCACAGGACCAGTCCACCAGCCTGCCCAAGGCCCTGCTACAACCCAGGCCTGATGGTTGTGGACAACTGGAGAAGGGGCAGTGCCCTGGGGGTGACCCGTGCCGTACCTGCTGACCCTCTCGCACCAGGAAGCCCTGGTCGCAGCTCTGTCCACCCTGCTCGCTGTAGAAGTTGGTGCGGTCGAGAATGACAAAGCCTCGCTGGCCTGGCCCCACCTCCTGGACCAGACTCCGTCCCAGGCTGAGGGCCAGGACCATGGCCCTGCCCGAGGGAAACGCTGTAAAACAGGCCGATAGGGTCACACCGGGGGCAGCGAGGGAGAGACGGGATGTATGGTGATGGGGAGGGGGCGGCGAAGGGCAGTGAAACAGGTGAGGGGGAGATGAGGGGCAGCGGGGGGGAGAGACGGAGTGGTTTGTCATCTACATCAATGATTTGGATGAGAACATACATGGCAAGATTAGCAAATTTGCAGATGACACAAAAGTGTGCGGTTTTGCAGATAGTGAAGTTGGTTGTGAACGATTGCAACAGGATCTGGATCGATTGGCCAGGTGGGCGGAGGAGTGGTTGATGGAATTAAATGCAGAAAAATGTGATGGGCTGCATTTTGGGAAGTCTAACATGGGCAGGACCTACACAGTAAATGGTAGGCCTCTGGGTTAGTGTTGTAGAGCAGAGGGATCTAGGAGTACAGGTGCATGGTTCCCTGAAGGTGGAGTCACAGGTAGACAAGGTGGTCAAAAAGGCTTCTGGCACATTGGCCTTCATCAGTTAGAGTATTGAGTATAGAAGTTGGGAGGTCATGTTGCAATTGTATAAGCTGTTGGTGAGACTGCATTTAGAGTATTGTGTTCAGTTCTGGGCACCGTGTTATTGGAAAGATGTTGTCAAGCTGGAAAGGGTACAGAGAAGTTTTACGAGGATGTTGCCAGAACTAGAGGGTGTGAGCTATAGGGAGAGGTTGAGTAGGCTGGGACTATTCCTTGAAGCACAGGAGAATGAGTGGTGATCTTACAAAGGTGTATAAAATCATGAGAGGAATAGATTGGGTAGATACACACAGTCTCTTGCCCAGAGTATGGGAATCGAGGACCAAAGGACATAAGTTTAAGGTGAAGGGGAAAAGATTTAATAGGAATCTGAAGGGGTAACTGTTTCACACAAAGGGTGGTGGGTGTATGGAACAAGCTGCTGGAAGAGGTAGTTGAGGCTGGGACTATCCCAACATTAAGAAGTATTTACATGGATAGGACAGGTTTGGAGGGATATGGACCAAATGCTGGCAGGTGGGACATGTGGGCCGGTGTGGGCAAGTTGGGCCGAAAGGCCAGTTTCCACACTGTATCACTCTATGACTCTCTGAGGGGAAGAAGGGGGGTGAAGAGGGGAGGAGGAGGGGCGGTGAAGGAGAGGGCACAAAGGTGAAGAGGGGGAGGGGCATCAAGGGACAGGGAGGCCGCTCCAGTAGATCGAGCGCGCGGGGCGACTGGACTCTGAATATTGGCGCCAATAACGATGGCGTCCGCCCGTAATGTCTAGTTTCACTGTGCGGCAGCACGTGATAAATAAAGCACCATTGAACCATTGAGCGAAGGGGAGCTGCTCTCCCAGCTCCGCCTGTGTGAGTTGAAGCAGCATTCAAAGCCACAGATACAGCCAGGCCACAGGCCCTTCGGCCCAACGAGACCCTGCCTACCGCCATTTACACCAATGCCGTTTAGTTTAGAGGTACAGCGTGGAAACAGGCCCTTCGGCCCACCGAGTCCGCGCCGACCAGTGATCCCCGCACACCAACACTATCCAACACACACTAGGGACGATTTACGCTTATACCAAGCCAATTAACCTATAAACCTGCGCGTCTTTGGAGTCTGGGAGGAAACGAAAGATCTCGGAGAAAACCTACGCAGACTCCGTACAGACAGCACCCGTAGTCGGGATCGAACCTGGGTCTCTGGCACTGCAAGCGCTGTAAGGCAGCAACTCCACCGCCGTGCCACCGTGCCGCACATGTGTTTATTGTCCCCATACTCCGATCACCTCCCCAACAGCAGCCCGCTCTGCGCTCTCCGCTCTCCCCACCCCCCTCCCCCCCCGGCCCCTCCCCCACCGTTACCGTATTTGCCGTGGGCATCGAGGGTGTACGCATATTTGGGGGAATCGTCCGTAGGGGGGACCCTGGCCCGGTGCAGCTCACTCAGCGTGTGGGGGTCCAACTCTGGCTCAGCGCCCGCTTCCCCCATGGCGGCCCCTCGGGAATGCTGGAGAACGGGGATGGGGAAGGAGGGGTGACGGGGAAAAACAGATGGAGGGATAGGAGGAAGGGGGGGGAGGAGACAGAGCATAGTGATGAGAGTCCGCAGGAACCAACCACCAACGTTAACCTCCCTCCTCAACCACCGCCAGTTGCAGTCACCACCCGGCGACCCCTCTCCCCACCCGCCCCACACAATGTGCACCTCATCTCCCACCCTGCCCTTCCTGCCCAGTGCAACCCCCCTCGCCCTCCCTCCACCTCCCCTCCCTTGTAGATCCCTCCATCATTCCCTCCTCACCTCTGCCTCCTCTTTGGCCAGCCGCTCCAGGCCCTCGGTATCCATGGTGACGGCCTTCTCGTCCAGCATCAGACCAACCAGGTCGAGGGGGAAGCCCAGGCTGCGGTGGAGGGACCAGGCCACGTCCGCTGCAGGGACAGAGGGGAGGGTGACTTGTGTCTGCCTGTCACTGCTCCACATCGCCCCCTCTCTTCCTCCACCTGCCCCTCACCAGCCCTGACCCCGCGCTGCAGTGATATGGGGGGGACGGTGACCGTGGGTGGAGGCCGACTGCCACCCTAGCCCCTCCCCCACCAGCACCCACCCCCACACCTGCACCCACCCCCACACCAGCACCCACCCACCCCCCCACCAGCACCCACTCCCCCCCAAAATCAGCACCCCCACCCCCCACACCTGCACCCACCCCCCCACCAGCACCCACTCCCCCAAAATCAGCACCCACCCCCACACCAGCACCCACCCCCCAAAATCAGCACCCACCCCCACACCTGCACCCACCCCCCCACCACCACCAACCCAACCCCAAAATCAGCACCCACCCCCACACCTGCACCCACCCCCACACCAGCACCCACCCCCACACCAGCACCCACCCCCACCCACCAGCACCCACCCCCACACCTGCACCCCCACCCCCACACCAGCACCCACCCCCCACCAGCACCCACTCCCCCAACACCAGCACCCACCCACTCCCCCAAAATCAGCACCCACCCCCACACCTGCACCCCCCCCCACCCCAGCACCCACACCCCCACACCAGCACCCACACACCCCCACACACACCAGCACCCACCCCCACACCAGCACCCACACCCCCCACACACCCACCACCCACCCCACACACCACCACCCACACCCCCCCCCACACCAGCACCCCACCCCCCCACACACACCCACACCCCCCCCACACCAGCACCCACCCCCACACCAGCACCCACACACCCCCCACACCAGCACCACCCCCCACACCAGCACCCACACCCCCCCCACACACCAGCCCCACCCCCCACACCAGCCCCCCACACCCCACCCCAACACCACACCCCACCCCCCCCCACACACCCCCCCCCACACACCCACCCCCACACACACCACCCACCCCCCCACACACCAGCACCCACCCCCACACCAGCACCCACCCCCCCCACACCAACACCACCACACCCCCCCCACCCCACACCCACACCCCACCCCACACCACACACCCACACCCACCCCCCACACACCACCCACCCCCACACCAGCACCCACAACCCCAACCCACAGCACCCACCCCCACACCCACACCCACACACCCCCCACACCAGCACCACACCACCACCCCCACCCACCCCCCCCACACCCAGCACCCACACCCACACCCCACACCCACCCCCCACCACCACACCACACACACCCACCACCCCCCCCACACCACACCCCCCCCCCCCCACACCACCACCCACCCCCACACCCACCCCACACCACACCCACCCCCACCCCCCCCACCAGCCCCAGCACCCACCACCCCACCCCCCCACCCCCCACCACCACACCCACCCCACACCACACCCACCCCCACACACTCCCCCACCCCAGCACCCCCCCCACACCCCCACACACCCCACACCAGCACCCACACCCCCACCCACACACACACACCCCACACACCCCCCCACACACACACCGACACACACACCCCACCCCCCCACACCCCACCACACACACACACACACACACACACCCACACACACCAGCACCCACACACCCCACCAGCACCCACCCCACCCCCAGCACCCACACACACCCCACACCCCACCCACCCACCCCCCACCAGCACCCACCACCCCACCCCCACCCACCCACACACCACCACCCACCCCCCCACCACACCCCCCCCCCCCCCCACACCACACACCCCACCCCCAACACCCACCCCCACACCACACACCCACCCCCACACACCAGCACCCCACCCCCCACACCCACCACCCCCCAACCCCCCACCACCCCCCCCCCACCACACCACCCCCACCACCACACCCACACCCACACCACCACACCCACCCCCCACACACACCCCACACCCAACCCCACACCCACCACCCACCCAACCACCCCACCCACACCACCACACACCCACACCCACCCACACCCACACCAGCACCCACCCACACACACAGCCACCCCACCAACCACACACAACACCCACCCCCCACACCAGCACCCACCCCCACACCAGCACCCCACACCCCCACACACAGCACCCACACCCCACCAGCCACCCACCCCCCACCACACCCCACCCCCCCCCACACCACCACACCCCACACACACCACACCCACCACCCCCCACCCAGCACCCACCCCCCCCCCCACCCCACCCCCACACACCACCCACCCCCACACCAGCACCCAACCCACCCACCAACCCCCCACCAGCACCCACCCCCACACACACACACCCACCCCCACACCACCACACCCACCCCCACACACAGCACCCACTCCCCACACCAGCACCCACACCCACCAGCACCCACCCCACACCACACCACCCCACCCCCCCCACCAGCACCCACCCCCACACCACCAGCACCCACCAGCACCCACACCCACACCAGCACCCACCCCCCACCACCACACCCACCCCCCCACCAGCACCCCCCCCCCCACCAGCACCCACACCCCACAGCACCCAGCACCCACCACACCCACCCCACACCACCACACCCACCCCCCCACACCACCCCACACACACCCCCACCCACACACACACCACACCCACACCACACCCCACACAGCACACACACCAACACACACCACCACCCACCAACCCACACCCACACCCCACCACCCCCACACCACCCCACCACACACCAACACCCACACCCACACCACACCCCACCCCACACCACACACCCCCCCACACACACCCACTCTCCCCCCCCCACACCCCCACACCCACACACACCCACACCACACCCACACACCAGCACACCACACCCACCCCACCACACACCACCCCCACCACCACACACACACACACACACAACCCACACCAGCACCCACCCCCCCACCAGCACACCCACCACACCCACCCCCCCCCCAGCACCCACCCCCCCACCAGCACCCACACCCCACACCAGCACCCACCACACACCACCCACTCCCACACACACACCCACCCCACCCCCCACACACCCACACCCACCCCCAGCACCCACCCCCACACCCAGCACCACCCCCACCCACCCACACACACCCCACACACCCACCCACACACCCCCACCCCCCCACCCACACCACACACCCACCCCCCCCCCACCAGCCCCACCACCCCCACCACACCCACCCACACACACCCCACCAGCACCACCCCACCCCCCCACCACCCACCCACCCCCCCACCACCACCCACACCCACACCAGCACCCACCCCCCCCACCAGCACCCACCCCCCCACCAGCACCCACCACCCCCACACACCACCCACCCCCACACACCCACACCCACACCAGCACCCACCCACCCCCACCACCCACCCACCCACCCCCCACCAGCACCCCCACCACACACCCACCCCACCACCACACACCCCCCCACCACACCACCCCCACCCCCACCAGCACACCCCCACCCCACTCCCACCAGCACCCACCAGCACCCACTCCCACACCAGCACCCACCAGCACCCACTCCCACACCAGCACCCACCAGCACCCACTCCCACACCCAGCACCCACCAGCACCACCCCCCCACACCAGCACCCACCCCCACACCAGCACCCACCCCCCCCACCAGCACCCACTCCCCCACCCCCTCAGTTCCCAAGGGCGGGCAGGGAGGAGTGGAAATAGGGCCATCCCGGCAGAAAACATTCCAGGGAGGGGGAGCAGGAGGCGGACGCGGATGGGGGAGGGTGTGCGGCTCGGTGAGTATCTCCAGGTGTCAGTACCTGCGCAACGGAGAGGGGGGGTAGGGTCAGGTGAGGAGGGCGGTGGGACTTGGTATGGGTTGGGGAATGGGCTGTGTGGCGGGGGGATGGGCTGTGGCGGGGGATGAGACTGTGGTGTTGGTGGATGGATGGGCTATGGTGGGGGGGGTGGGCTGTGGTGGGGGATGGGCTGTGGTGGGGGGTGGGCTGTGGGGGGGGGGATGGGCTGGGCTGTGGGGGGGGATGGGCTGGGGGGGGATGGGCTGTGGGGTGGGGATGGGCTGGGGGGGGGGGATGGGCTGTGGGGGGGGGGATGGGCTGTGGGGGGGGGGATGGGATGCTGCTGGGGGGGGATGGGCTGTGGGGGGGGGGTGGGGGATGGGCTGTGGGGTGGGGGGGGGGGGGGGGGGGGGCTGTGGGGGGGGTGGGGGATGGGCTGTGGGGGGGGGGTGGGCTGTGGGGGGGGGTGGGGGATGGGCTGTGGGGGGGGTGGGCTGTGGTGGATGGGCTGTGGGGGGGGGTGGGCTGTGGTGGGGGGGGGGATGGGCTGTGGGGGGGGGGGGGGGCTGTGGGGGGGATGGGCTGTGGGGGGGGGGGTGGGCTGTGGTGGGGGGGGGGTGGGCTGTGGGTGGGGGGGATGGGCTGTGGGGGGGGATGGGCTGTGGTGGGGGGGGTGGGCTGTGGTGGGGGGGGTGGGCTGTGGGGGGGGATGGGCTGTGGGGGGGGGTGGGCTGTGGGGGGGATGGGCTGTGGTGGGGGGATGGGCTGTGGGGGGGGATGGGCTGTGGGGGGGGGTGGGCTGTGGGGGGGATGGGCTGTGGGGGGGGGGTGGGCTGTGGGGGATGGGCTGTGTGGGGGGGGGTGGGCTGTGTGGGGGGGGATGGGCTGTGGTGGGGGGGTGGGCTGTGTGGGGGGGGATGGGCTGTGGTGGGGGGTGGGCTGTGGGGTGGGCTGTGTGGGGGGGGATGGGCTGTGGTGGGGGGTGGGCTGTGGGGTGGGCTGTGTGGGGGGGGATGGGCTGTGGCGGGGGATGGGCTGTGGTGGGGGGGGGTGGGCTGTGTGGGGGGGGGGTGGGCTGTGGGGGGGGGGGGGGTGGGGTGGGGGTGGGCTGTGTGGGGGGGATGGGCTGTGGGCGGGGGATGGGCTGTGTGGGGGGGGGGTGGGCTGTGGCGGGGGGGGTGGGGGCTGTGGGGTGGGCTGTGTGGGGGGGATGGGCTGTGGCGGGGGATGGGCTGTGTGTGGGGGGGGGTGGGCTGTGGAGGGGGGGGGGGTGGGCTGTGGGGGGGGGATGGGCTGTGGTGGGGGGGGTGGGCTGTGGGGTGGGCTGTGTGGGGGGGGGATGGGCTGTGGTGGGGGGTGGGCTGTGGGGTGGGTGTGTGGGGGGGGATGGGCTGTGGTGGGGGGGTGGGCTGTGGGGTGGGCTGTGTGGGGGGGGATGGGCTGTGGTGGGGGGTGGGCTGGGGTGGGCTGTGGGGTGGGCTGTGTGGGGGGGGATGGGCTGTGGTGGGGGGTGGGCTGTGGGGTGGGCTGTGTGGGGGGGGGATGGGCTGTGGTGGTGGGGGGTGGGCTGTGGTGGGGGGTGGGCTGTGGGGGGGGGTGGGCTGTGGGGGGGGATGGGCTGTGGGGGGGGATGGGCTGTGGGGGGGGGGGGGTGGGCTGTGGTGGGGGGGGGGTGGGCTGTGGTGAGGGCGGGTGAGCTGTGGGGGGGGGGATGGGCTGTGGTGGGGGGGGGGGATGGGCTGTGGTGGGGGGGGGGTGGGCTGTGGGGGGGGGGGGTGGGCTGTGGTGGGGGGGGGGTGGGCTGTGGTGGGGGGGGGTGGGCTGTGGTGGGGGGGGGTGGGCTGTGGTGAGGGCGGGTGAGCTGTGGGGGGGGGGGGTGGGGTGTGGGCTGTGGTGGGGGGGGGGTGGGCTGTGGTGGGGGATGGACTGTGGTTGTTGGGGGATGGGCAGTGGGTGGGCTGTGGGGGTAGATGGGGAGAGGGTGGTGAGGTGGTGGGATGGCGGGGCAGATGGGGGAGGGGGAGGGGATCATGCCACTATACCCGGGAATCTCTCTCGGTCGCCCATCTTTCGCAGAGTCCTGTCGATGACTCGCCCGCCCCCGCACCAGTGAGGAGAGGAAGGCCGTCTCTCCCTCCTCTATGACGTCCATGATCTGCGGAGAGGAGCAACGAGAGTTGAGACCGCACGTGGGGCGGAGCTCTCCCCCACCTCCCCACGCACCGCACCCACCCTCTCCCTCTCCCACAGTCCAATTACACCCCGCACTGCCCACAACGGCTGACCCCTCCCATCCACAACTCCCCCACCTACAGACCCCACCGCACAGGCAGTATGTTCATGAATGATAAGAGCAGAATTAGGCCATTCGGCCCATCGAGTCTACTCCACCATTCAATCGCGTAAGATCTATCTTTCCCTCTCTACCCCCTTCTTCACTAAATCTTTGACATTCTTACAAATCAAGAACCTGCCTTAAAAATAGCCAATTCCCCAGTACATCATCCGCCACCCTCACCCTCCAGTCCACCCCCCCCCCCCCTCCTGACCGTCCCCAGCAACAGAACCCACACAGAGGGCGGAGGTGGAAGATGCAGGAAGGAAGTGCAGATGCTGGTTTACACCAAAGATAGACACAGAATGCTGGAGTAGCTCAGCGGGACAGGCAGCATCTCTGGAGAAGGAATGGGTGACGTTTCGGGTCGAGACCCTTCTTCAGACGAGTCAGGGGAGAGGGAAACGAGAGATATAGACAGTGATGTAGAGACAAGGTTGTCCTTCGGATTGGGGGTCTGTGACTAGTGGTTTGCCTCGGGGATCAGTGCTGGGAACACTGCTGTTTGCCACCTGGACTAACCAGTTGGACGAGAATGTACAAGGCATGATTGAGATGAGTGCAGATGACACCAAAATAGGGGCCATTGTAGATAGCGCAGATAGCCATCAAGAATTACAGCAGGATCTTTGATCAGCCGGGCAAGTGGGCTGAAGATTGGCAAATGGAGTTTAAGTGTGAGGTGTTGCATTTCGTGAAATCAAACCAGGGCAGAACAATCTCAGTGAATGGTCAGGCTCAGGGGAATGTTGTAGAGTAGAGGCATGGAGACGTACTAGTCCATAGTTCCCTGAAAGTGGTGTTGCAGGTAGATAGGATGGGTGGCTTTTAGCACTCTGGCCTTCGTCAGTCAAGGTGTTGAGTATAGGGGAAGGGACATCAGTTTACAGTTGTATGAGTTATTGGTGAGGCACCACTTATTGTGTTTAGTTTTGGTCCCCCTGTTGTAGGAACAATGCCATTAAGGTGTAAAGAATGCAGAGATATTTTACAAGGATGTTGGAGTTACAAGTGACTGGCGATCATGAGCAAAATAAATGCATCTCAGCGGATCAGGCAACATCTGTGGAGGGAATGGACAGATGACATCTGAAGAAGGTGTCATCTAACCCAAAGCAACATTCCCCCCCACACATAACCCTGTGTCAGAGGTTATGGGGAGAAGGCAGGAGAATGGGGTTAGGAGGGAGAGATAGATCAACCATGATTGAATGGCGGAGTAGACTTGATGGGGCCGAATGGCCTAATTCTACTCCAATTCCATATGACCTTTTGAGCCGCTGAGATTCCCATGAGGATGCTGCTTTGGACTGGAAGGTGTGAACTAAAGAGAGAGGTTGGGCAGGGAGCCCCTTTACTCCGTGGAATGCAAGAGGCTGAAGGGTGATCTTATAGAGGTGTTTCAGATCCAGAGAGGAACAGATAGGGTGGATGCAAATAATATTTTTCGCCAGAGTTGGTGAATCAAGGACCACACTGCACAGGTTTCAGGTGAGTTTTAGTAAGAACCAACAACTTTTTTGTGGTGGATACACGGAAGCTGCCAGATGAAGTGACTGAGGCAGGTACAATGACAACATTGAAAACGTATTTGGACAGGTACATGGATATGAAAAGTTTAGAGTGATACGGGTCAGGCGCGGGGCAACAGGACTGGATTGGGTGGGGCACCTTGGTTAGCAAGGGCACGTTGGGCCGAAGGGCCTGTTTCCATGACAATGAGCCTTCCCCATTACATTCCACACTCCCACCCTCACCCTCCTTCCTCACCTGGCTCGTATCTTGCTTCAGCTCTGGGTAGGCAGCTCCCTGAAAACAGTGAAACAAAACATCACTAATCCCACCTACGCCAATTTTTTGAGCAGTCCACCTCCCCCCTCACTCCCCTCCCCTGGGTCAGGGACCAGTGGGCACACTGTGGCCCGATTCACGCAGATCAGTTGCTGCACGAATGGCGGCCATTATACCCACAATGCTCGGTGCTCGTGAAAGCACTCTATCCCTTGTGTGAATCTGTAAACTGCATGGGGCACGGCCCAGGGTCCCTGTGGAACTCCTAATCCAGAGGCACAAAGCCAGTGGATGGGGAATGCGGTGGTACTGGGCAAGGCTACCACATTCCTACAGTCAGCTATATGGAGTTAAAATCTCAACAAGTCTGTCTCACCCGCTGCGAGAGAAGATGCGGGGAGATTGTGCAGCACGGTGGCGCAGCGGTAGAGTTGCTGCCTCATAGCACCATAGACCCGGGTTCGATCCCGACTACGGGTGCTGTCTGTACGGAGTTTGGACATTCTCCCCGTGACCACGTGGGTTTTCTACGATATCTTTGGTTTCCTCCCACACTCCAAAGAAGTACAGGTTTGTAGGTTAATTGGCGATATAAATGTAAATTGTCCCTAGTGTGTGTAGGATAGTGGCAATGTGCTGGGATCACTGGTCGGTGTGGACTCGGTGAGCCGAAGGGCCTGTTTCTGCGCTGTATCTCTAAACCAAACTAAGACCATGGAGGGAGAGGGTGGCGGTCACTGAACAAAGGGCCAGTAAGAAGAACCGGGGGTCTTACCTTCTGCGGCCTCAAAGTCTGTTGGGTTTGTGTGTGGGGACACACAATGCCACCCCATTGCTCAGTGAGGAACCAGAATAAACTCACGGTGGCGCAGCGGCAGAGCCAGACACCCGGGTTTAATCCTGACTGCGGGTGTTGTCTGAATATAGTTTGTACCTTCCCCCCCCGTGTCCACGTGGGTTTTCACCGGGTGCTCCGGTTTCCTCCCACACTCCAAAGACGTGCAGGTTTGTAGGTTAATTGGGTTCTGTAAATTGCCCCAGTGTGTAGGATGTGAAACTGGAGCAACATGGAACTAGTGTAGAGGGTGAGCACAGACTCGGTGGGGCCGAAAGGCCCTTTTCCACGTTGTATCTCTAAAACCCGATGGGCCAGATGTGAAGAGTTTGGTGGTTCTCCGACTGGGATAGCCAGGAACGCCAGAACTGATCCAACCACCCCCAAAGCTCAGCTCGCCATCCAGGTCCCCACTCGCCCCCTCCTCACCAGAGTCTCTACCACGCTGGGCACCAGGGAAGCCAGGAGCCCGGCAGGAGCATGGAGAACCTCGGCAGAGAACCTCACCGCCCGCCGCAGGATCCGCCGCAGTACCAGCCTGTGGGGCAAGGGGGCACTGTCAGATGCAGTACACCGTCACCTACCCACCCACCCCGACACAATGGCCACCCATACTCCACCACCCAACACAGTGACCCCATACTCACGACCCCACCCGACACCTCCTTGACCCCACCCCACGACCCCTCAGTGACCCCACCCCACGACCCCACATCATGGCCCCTCAGTGAACCCGACCTGACACCACCGTGACCTCACCCCCACCAACCCACATCATGACCCCACCCGACACCACTGTGACCCCTCAGTGACCCACCCACGACCCCACCCGACATCAGCGTGACCCCACCTTGCAACCTCACATCGCGACCCCTCAGTGACCCCCCACCCACGACCCCCCCACCAGACACCACCGTGACCCCCACTCAGCGACCCCCCCCACCTCACGACCCCGACACCCGACCCCACCACCGTGACCCCTCAGTGACCCCACCCGCGACCTCACCGTGACCCCCCTCAGAGACCCCCCTACGTCACGAACGCACTCAGTGACCTTGCCCCGTGACCCCACCCCCCCCCCCCCCCACCACAGAGACACCACAGAGACTCACGGAGCGCCGGACATCCCCGGGTACAGCCCGTCGGCGATGCAGACGGTGAGAGCCCGTGCGTGGTCAGCCAGCACGCGGTACGCCGTGTCCAGGGAGGCGTCCGGGCTCGATCCCACCAGCCCACTGTAGCGCCGCGCCCCTGACCGCTGAAAGAGGAGCAGACACAAAACTCCTGAGTCAGGGAGACCATGGCTGATCAAGTAGTATCCTTGATCGGACTTTGCTGGCTTTACCTTGCACTAAGCGTTATTCCCTTATCATGCATCTATACCCTGTAAATGGTTCGATTGTAATCATGTGTTGTCTTTCTGCTGACTGGATAGCACACAACTAAAGCTTTTCACTGTACCTCGGTACACGTGACAATAAACTGAGCTGAACAATCCTCGACGTGTTCATATACAACATATGAATCTCTGGAATTCTCTGCCACAGAAGGTAGTTGAGGCCAGTTCATTGGCTATATTTAAGAGGGAGTTAGATGTGGCCCTTGTGGCTAAAGGGATCGGGGGTATGGAGAGAAGGCAGGTACAGGATCAGCCATGATCATATTGAATGGCGGTGCAGGCTCGTGGGGCCGAATGGCCTACTCCTGCACCTGTTTTCTATGTTTCTGACATACACATCCTACACAGAGAGGGGGCTTTCCTATTTTTGACAAGTCCTCAGTAGAGCCCAGGAACAGGCCCTTCGGTCCACCACGCCTGTTCTGACCTTGATCCCAGCTGCCTGCACATGGTCTGCACCACTGCATTTCCAGCCCGTTCATGGGTCTTTTAAATGATGCCATCACACCTGCTTCCTCCGCCTCTCCTGAGCAATATGGGAGAAACGTGGGCAAATGGACCTTGTTTGACTGCCATGGATGAGTTGGGTTCAGAGGCCTGTTACTGTCTTGTATTAACTGACTGATCACACTTGTCCATCAATTCCATACCCCTCTACGCCCTGCTCACTCCAGTACCCGCCCAGATGTTGTTCCTGCCTCCACCACTTCCCCCGGCAGCTCATTCCAGATCCCGGCCACTCTATGTGTGAGAGATTTACAGTGCCTCTTTAAATCTTTCCCCTCTCACCCCAAACCTTATGTCGTCTAGTTTTATATTCCCAGATCCTGGGATAAAGGCCATGATATCCGCCTAGTCTATGATTTTATAAACACCTATAAACTCAGCCTCCTACGCTCAAGGTATAAAAGTACCAGCTTATCCAGTCTCCTCTGATAACTCGAGACCTCCTGTCCCAATAACATGTTGACAAATCTTCCCTGCTCCCTTTCCAACATCGAACCGAGATCAGTACACCACAAGAACAGGCCCCTCAGCCAACAATTCTGTGCCAAACTATTCTCTGCCTGCACGTGGTCCATTTCCCCCCATATCCGTGTGCCTATCTAAAACCCATGTAGACACCAGTATGGGGTCACGTTCACGGCCCTGCTCCCACCAATCTTTCCACCACCACGCACAAGAAGCACAAGACAGACACCATTGTGCAGATGCCGAGAAGTGTATTCAGCTCCGGCTGAACACACTTCTAATCTTGTGTGTGGACTCGATAAGATGAAGAACACCACTATCATATCCACCTCCACCACCCCTAGGCAGCACATTTCAGACACCGACCACCCTCAGTTAAAAAAACTGCCCTTTTTAAACATCTCTTTCAAACTTTGACCCGCTGTCTTAAACCTATACCCTCTAGTCTTTGATATTTCCCTGGAAAAAAAAGGTTCCGACTGTCTACCCTGTCTCTGCCTCTCATCATTTTATAACCTTCTATCAGGGCTTCCTTCAACCTCTGACATTCCAGAGCAAACAATCCACATTTGTTCTACCTCCCCTTACAGCTAATGCCCTCTAACCCAGGTTGCAGCATCCTAGTTAAAATCCTCTTCTGTACCCTCTCCAAAGCCTCTACATCCATCTTGTAATGGGGATGACTGGAACTGTGCACAAACCTCCAAGCGTGGCCTACCCAAAGCTTTATAAAGCTGTACCATGACATCCTGACTCTGATACCAACGAAGGCAAGCATATCACGGGCCTTCTTTACCACTCTGTGGTCATAAGGTCATGTGATGGGAGCAGAATTAGGCCATTCGGCCCATCAAGTCTACTTTGCCATTCATTCATGGCTTATCTATCTCTCCCTCCTAACCCCATTCTCCTGCCTTCTCCCCATAACTCCTGACACCATCTACCCACTGGTGTTGCTCCCTTATGTGCACGAGTCATCCGTTCCCCACATCCTTCCACACGCTCTCCCATGGGATTCCCCTTCCCAGAACCGCAACACCCCCAGGAACACTCCATCGCCCACCCGGAGTTTCCTATCCTCCCCCCGCTGCCCCCGTCCTCACCTGGTGTATGGTGTCCAGGAGGGGGGTGAAGAGGTCAGTGTCATAGTTGGAGGTTGTCCCTTGCAGAACGGCCACCAGTCGCTCCAGGCCCATCCCAGTGTCCACGCTGAACCGTGGCAGCGGCTGGAGGCTGGAGTCTGCCTCCCTGAGGCACAGAATGGGAACAGAATGGGAGAGAACAGAAAGCTCGCTCTACACCTCCCCGTCACACGTGAATGTCCCCCTACAGCGCCCCGTCACAGCGTGAAGCTCCCTCTACGCCATCCCGTCACACACTCTCACAATCAGACACAGAGGACCCGCCGTCCACAAAGGCCCCGGGGGTTAACGTGACCTCAGGCCACCGCAGGGAGTGGCACTGTCTTGTTACACACTTCTCACAATCGGACACAGAGTGAGTCTCCCTCTACACTGTCCTGTTACACATTCCCGGATTTGACACAGAGTGGAGCTGCTGTTATTGAGCTGGGAGAAATCAGAGAAACACTGTGGGTAAATAAAGAACTGCAGATACTGCTTAATATACAAAACGACACAAAGTGCTGGAGGAACTCAGCGGATCAGGCAGCATCCCTGGAGAACGTTTTGAATTGAGATCGCTTCCCCAGGCTAAAGTATCTGGAACGTTGAAGGGGGTGTGGGGTTGTGAGAATAATGACCGGCTGGCCTCTGGCCAGACTGATTAGGCGGGGGAACCTCAACTATCCCCTTGAGGAGGGGAATCCATTCTCCAGTGAGGCCGGGCGTGGGTGAGGAAGTTGAAGGAACTGATCGGTTCCTTGGATTCGGGAGGAATGTCCATCCTGACAGTGCCTGGTCACTGTCCTGCTGCCCAACAAGGGCCATCTCCACCTTTTGACACACAGACAGCACCTGAAGGCAGCTCCACCAGCTGCACCACCACTTTGATGGTTGTTATTTGCAAACTGCACAAATAGCAGTGTTGATGGATGTATTACCATGCTGTTTAGTTTAGTTTAGAGATACGGCGGGGAAACAGGCCCTTCGGCCCACCAAATCTGTGCCGATCAGCGATCCCCATACACTCGCACGATCCTACACACTAGGGAAGATTTGCAATTTTTACCAAACCCAATTAACCTACAAACCTGTACATCTTTGGAGTGTGGGAGGAGACTGGAGCACCCAGGGGAAAACCCACGAGGTCACGGGGAGAACGTACAAAAAAACGTGCAAACAGCAGCCTTAGTCAGGAGCAAAGCCGGGCCTCTGGCGCTGTAAGGAAGCAACTCTACCGGTGCGTCACCGTGCCGCTAATTGCGACTCTGGAAAAATGAGGGGATACAGAGAGAAGCTCCCACCACCCTGCCCTGGAAAGGCTTTGTAGATGCTTCAGTGAGTCGTGAGTGGGCCTGTGGAGAAGGGCTGGCCAGGACGGTGCTGCCTCACCGGTGGTACTGCATGAAGACCAGGTTCCAGAGCTCCACCAGCCCGGGGTTCCCAGTGTTCACCTGGGCCGCTGCCCCCTCCCCCACGCCGTGGTCGTAGTGGATCTCGGTGCAGGGCCCGCATGGTCCCGTCTCCCCCATCTCCCAGAAGTTGCAGTCTAGTCCGAAGGGCAGCACCCGTTCCGAGGGGAGCCTGCAGACCGGAGCAGAGACAGCGTCAGCTGGGGCTGGACCCCAGGCCCCCTCTGTGACCTTCACAGGCCGGGGCTGTACCCCTCCCATCCCATCCCTGCCCCCGTCATCTCCCTCCCCACCCACCCTCCCTTCTCCATCCTCCCCTTCAAAAACCACGTCCCCCTCCGCCCCCACCCCAATCATCCCTCTCCCTACTCACCCTCCCCATCCCATCCTTCACCCACCCCCCACCCCCTCCGTAGGGAGCATGCACCCATTGCATGGGGACGGGCAGTTGTGTTGGGGAGGGGGGGGGAAGCCCTGGGATACTGGGGGGGAAGCACCATGGAGTGGGAAACACCAATGGAACATCAGGGGTGACGAGGTGCTGTGGGAGGGGCGGAGAGCTGAGGCAGGGCTGGGGGGAGATAGAGAGGGAGGAGAGCCATGGGAGCGGGGGTGGGGGTGGGATGCAATGGTGGAGGGGGGGGGATGCAATGGTGGAGGGGAGAGGTGGGGTGAGGATCAGTGAGGGGGAGAGATGGGGTGAGGATCAGTGAGGGGGAGGGGAGAGGGTCAGTGAGGGATAAGGGGAGAGGGCTGGTGAAGGAGGGGGTTGGTGTGCACTCACCCCAGGCTGAGCCAGACGTCCCTGGTCTCGCTGTCGGCTGGCAGTCCGGCACCAGGGTCCCCCCCAAAGTAGGTGACATAGAGTCGGTCGGGCGGGATCCCGTACTTCTCGGTCAGCAGCTCCCAGGCCATGGAGCAAGCCTCTTCCTGCACCGCGACAAGGGGGATCATCACTCCCGGCCTTCCCCCTACCCCACCGCGCTAAAACCCACAACCCCCCGACAGGCCAGCACCCCTCCCCTCCATCTCAGAGGGAGCAGCCCGTCCCAGGGGGGTGAGAGGCCCAACTATTTGCATCCCTGTTAAACTGGATTCCAGTCTCCCATCTTCACCTTTTCCACCCACCCACCCATTCTTGCCCTTCTCCAACAACCCATTCACCCTACAAACTCCCTCCTCCTTCCCTTCACTCCCTGTGCCCACTTCACTCCCACTCAACCTGTGCTCACTCCCCCGGCGCCCACCCCCCTGTCCCGACTCTGCCTCCACT
Organism: Leucoraja erinaceus; assembly: GCF_028641065.1. NCBI lineage: Eukaryota > Metazoa > Chordata > Chondrichthyes > Rajiformes > Rajidae > Leucoraja > Leucoraja erinaceus. Next base: position 93,286,287 of record NC_073381.1, read on the forward strand.
CCCCCAACATCCACTCCCCGTTCACTCCGTGTGCCCACCCCTTCATTCCCCCTGGACCCACTCCCCTTCTCTCCCCGCACCCACTCTGCCTTCACTCACACCCTTTTTACCAACTCCCCCTCACTCCCCAACCTCCCCCCAATCACCTTGAAGAAGTCTCCAAAGGACCAGTTGCCGAGCATCTCGAAGAACGTGTGGTGGTAGAGGTCGCGGCCCACGTCCTCCAGGTCATTGTGTTTGCCGCCGGCGCGCACGCACTTCTGGCTGTTGACCACTCGGCGGTAGCCCGCCATCTCACTGCGGGGGTCAACACTGCCCAGGATCAGGGGCTTGAACTGCGCGGAGACAGGCGTGACGGGAATGTCATTGTCACAGTTACAGGCAACGTTGGTCAAATTGCACTGGAGTATTGCGCACCGTTCTGGCTGCCTGGCTGACCCAGCGTGAGGGGGGGGAGGGGAAGAACAAAGGAGGACCTGGCACGGGATCATTTGTAGCTTTGTCAGCGCCCTGTACGTGGCAACTCTTTGCATACCTTACATAGGCAAAACAAAGAATTTCCCTGTGACTTCATGTGTCAATGAAGTATTCACTTATTCATTCATTAGGCAGATGGTTTGCTTGCCGTCATTGGTCAGGACATTGAGTATGAGAGCAAGGAAGTAACTTTGCAGCTTTATAAATCTAGTTCGGCTGCATTTGGAGTATTGCGTACAGTTTTGCTCGCCCCATTACATGAAGGAAGTGGAGGGTTTCGAGAAGGTGCAGAGGAGGTTTACCAGAACACTGCCTGGATTCGGGAGGACTAGCAATAAGGAAAGGTTGGATAAACTTGGGTTATTTTCTCTGGAGTGTCCGATGTTGAGGGGAGACCTGATAGTAGTATACAAATTTATGAGAGGCATAAATAGGGTGTACAGCCAGAATCCATTCCCCAGGGTGGAAATGTCAAAGACTAGAGGGTGCAGCTTTGCAGTCAGAGGGTGAAAGTTTAATGGAGATGATCAGGGCAACCTTTCATTTTACGTAACGAGTGGTGGGTGCCTGGAACGCACTGCCAGGGGAGGTCGTGGAAGCATGTACAATAGTGGTGTTAGAGAGGCTTTAAGATAGGCACATGGATCCAGAGGGAATGGAGGAGTATGGATCAAGTACAGGCAGAGGAGATTACTTTAATTTAGCATTATGTTTAGCACAGATATTGTGGGCCAATGGACCTGTTCCTGTGCTGTACTATGTTCTATGTTGGAAAGTGTACAGAGCAGATTCACCACAATGTCACCTGGACTGGAGGGCTCGAGTTATAAGGAGAGACTATATATTACTATTTTCCCTGGAGCGCATGAGACTGAGGGATGTGGATTTGCTGAAGCCGTGGGATTAATCATACTGAAATACTGCAGATAAACCAGCCTCTCAGCCCAACTTGACATGCCGGACAAGATGTCCATCTAAGTTAGTCCCATTGCCCACGTTTGACCCATATTCGTCTAAATCAGTGGTTCCCCACAGGGGGGCAATTTGATTTTTAAGGGGGGCAATGTTTTTTTCTTTTTTTTAACAATTTTTTTAGTAATTTCTTGCTCAGAACTTGAACTGTCTTTTGTTTATTTCATTTTTCTTTTTCATGGATGCCATGTTCTTTTGAAGCTTGTTTAAACCATGGTATTGGCGTTTTAAGCTTCTTCAGCTGAAACGGAGTTCACTTTTTAAATGATAAGAATTATATATCACCACATGGGGGAGGGCATCAGGATTTTAGAGGTGATTAGGTGGGGCATGGCCAAAAAAAGGTTGGGAACCACTGGTCTAAATCCTTCTTATCGATGTACCTGTTCCAAATGTCTTTTAATTGCTGTTTTTGTACCTGCCTCGAGCAGGTGCATAAACAGCAGCTTCTCCTGGCTGCTTGTTCCATACATGTATCACTTTCTATTTGAAAATGTTGTCCCTTCAAGCTCCTATTAAACCTTTTGCCTCCAATCTGAAACCTCTGCCTTCTAGTTCTCAACTCCCCCTCCCACAGAAAATGATTGCATTCACTCCATCTATTCATAGAAACATAGAAATTAGGTGCAGGAGTAGGCCATTCGGCCCTTCGAGCCTGCACCGCCATTCAATATGATCATGGCTGATCATCCAACTCGGTATCCCGTACCTGCCTTCTCTCCATAACCCCCGATCCCCTTAGCCACAAGGGCCACATCTAACTCCCTCTTAAATATAGCCAATGAACTGGCCTCGACTACCCTCTGTGGCAGAGAGTTCCACAGATTCACCACTCTCTGTGTGAAAAAAGTTCTTCTCATCTCGGTTTTAAAGGATTTCCCCCTTATCCTTAAGCTGTGACCCCTTGTCCCGGATGACCCCTTGTCCTTATTCCCCTCATTATTTTATACAACTCTGGAAGAGCAACACTCAATGCCTTTCACTCCGAGGAATAAAATCCCAAACTGCCCAACTGCTCGAGGCCTGGCAACTGAGCCTCTGACTGAGCTCTGCCATTGCCCCTCGCTCACCTGGTTCATGCCCGCATTGACGAACAGGAGGCTGGGGTCAGCCCGGGGTATCACCGGGGCCGACCGGACCTCCCGGTGCTGCTGCTGCTCTGTGAAGAAGCGGAGGAAGGTGTCGCGGACGCTGGCGGCGCTGGGCCCGGTGGTGGTGGCGGCGGCGGCGGCGCTGCTGAACGAGCGGCCCCGGCCCAAGGCCCAGACCCCGACCCCGGGCCGGACCCGCAGCACCCCGGGCGGTGGACGAGGACCCGCAGCAGCTGCCGTGTGGGCGCCGCCATCTTTGATACTGGCGGTGGACGAGGTGCCGCGGCAGCTGCCGTGTGGGCTCCGCCATCTTTGATACTGGCGGTGGACGAGGAGCCGCCGCGGTCTCCGGCTGCTGCCACCCAGCGAGGCGCCCTGGCCACTACAGCAAGGCAAGGCAAGGCACTAAGTGCTGGGGTAGTAACTCAGTGGGTCAGCCAGCATCTCTAGTCTGGAGAATATGGGGACAGGTGATGTGTCGGGTCGGAACCCGAAGAAGGGACCTGACCCGACCCGAAACGTCACCTATCCATCATCTCCAGAGATGCTGCCTGACCTGCGGAGTTACTCCAACACTTTGTGTTTGTTCATCTCAGTTGATCTGTCTGCAGGAGGAGGAGGAAAGCAATGCTGGATTTATGAGATGCAAAACATTGCACTTGCTGGAAACTATCCAAGACATGAAAGAGAAAGCTGGAGTTCCCCAAAAGAGCAGACAGTGCCGGTGGATAAAAATCCCCGTGTTAGTTATGGGTGTGATCTCGGGGTGAGAGTGGAATTGCTGGAAATGGAGCATATATGGTCATAGAGCATTAACTGGTCCATGCAGACCACGTTTTCTAATCTAGCTGGTCCTACTTGCCTGCACGTAGCCCATGTCCTTTTAAACCTTTCCTATCCTTGTACCTGTTCAAATATCTTAAATTTTGTAATTTTACCTGCTTCCACCGCTTCCTCTGGCAGATCATTCCATAAACCCACTGCCGTGTGTGAACAAAATTGGTCCCATTAAATCTTTACCCTTTCACCTTAAACCTGTGCTCTCCAGTTGGGGCAGATGTGGTTCAGCCTGCATTAACCTGCAAGAAAGGACAACCCACAATTAAGGAAAAGATCTGAAGATCAGTGCGGATCGGCCTATCATCAGAAGATCCCAGCACATTGAGGGAACGGGAGTTCTTACAGAAAGATACATCACGGACTCTGGCCCTTCGGCAAACTCATCTCAAAGCAAGCATACCGATCGGTTTTCCTTCCCAGAACTGATGCAGGGTTTCAATCCAAAATGTCGACCATCCCTCTGCCTCAACAGATGCTGCTTGATCCCTTGAGCTCCTCGAGCCGTTTGTTTTTGGACCATTCACACAGCATCACCGTTCAACTACCCATTGACTCTAATCTCACATTAACCCCATCTGTTCTATTCTCTCCACATTCTTGAGTCTGTGAGACCAGGAAGCAGGGCAAAAGGTGGCATCGGTGTAAAGGGGGAACAGCGAGGGAGACCTGAACTATATCTCTGAGGCATTGCAGCATAGATGTGTACATATTCTGGACAGTGTCCGGGATGTAGAGGAAGTGATTAGAGTTAAAGGAGACTTCATTCAATCTGCGAACGAGTTCATACAGGGTGAAGTAGTAATTCTTCCCGTCTAATGTACTGCATTCGGTATGGTATGTGTTGTCTCTGTATGTAGGTGAAACCAAATGGGTGAACACTTTGTGGAAAACCAGCGTTCCCTCAGTACTGCCCCTCCCACAGTGCAGCGCTCCCTATGACAAGCCATTGTGCCATTGTCCCTTCTCTCTTGAGAACACTGAGCTCTTTAGCCCTGAACGTTAGCCTGCGTTTGAGCTCCAATGTTCTCGTAAGTTGCGGCTGCACATAACTTTAGTTAGGCCCTTCTGGTCACACCATTACAGAAAGGATGTGGAGGCTTTGGAAAGGGTGCAGAAGAAGTTTACCAGAATGCTGTCTGGATTAGAAGGTATTAAAGACAGGTTGCACAAACTTGGAATGTTTTCTCTTTAGCGTTGGAAGCTGAGGAGAGACCTGAGATAAGTTTATAAAATTATGAGACATAGACAGGGTACTCAAAGAGTTTTTTCCCCAGGATGGCAAGTGAAAAGAACCAAGTTTAGGTGAGAGGGTGGAACTTTAAAGATCTACAAGGCATTTTCTTTTACAGTGAGTGGTCGGTGCCTGAAACCAGTGGTGGAAGTAAGTACGAAAGCAATGCTTGAGGCATTTAGACAAGGAGGAACAGCAGGTGATGGTTTACACCGAAGTTAGACACAAAATGCTGGAGTAACAGCAGAGACATGAGCAATTAGGGAATGGAGGGGGACTGACCATGTGCGGGCAGAAGTTTGTTTAAGCTGGCATCATGGTTGATGCAGACACAATGGGAGGAAAGGCCTGTTCCTGTGTTGCACTGTTCAATGTAAGTTGTGTCTGAAGAAGGGTCTCGACCCAAAATAGCACCCATTCCTTCTCTCCAGAGATGCTGCCTGTCCCCGCTGAGTTACTCCAGCATTTAGTCTGTCTTGTGTAACCTCCACTCCCGTGTCCCTGGGACCAGGAACACTGCAGCCTCTGCATCCTGACTGTGGAGGCGCCTCTCTGCAGGTCTGCACCCCCCCCAATCTGGGTCTGCACCCTCCTGTCTGGGTCTGCGCCTTCCTGTCTGGGTCTGCACCCTCCTGTCTGCACCCTCCTGTCTGGGTCTACACCCCCCTGTCTGGCTCTGCACCCTCCTGTCTGGCTCTGCACCCCCCTGTCTGGGTCTACACCCCCCTGTCTGGGTGTGAACCCTCCTATCTGTGTCTACACCCCCCCCTCCTGTCTGCACACCCCCCTATCTGGGTCTACACCCCCCTGTCTGGGTCTGCACCCCCCCTGTCTGGGTCTGCACCCCCCTGTCTGGGTCTACACCCTCCTGTCTGGGTCTACACCCTCCTGTCTGGGTCTACACCCCCCTGTCGGGTCCTGACCCCCCTGTCTGGCTCTGGTTCACAACCCCCCTGCCTGGGTCTACACCCTCCTGTCTGGGTCTGCACCGTCCTGTCTGGGTCTACACCCTCCTGTCTGGGTCTACACCCCCCTGTCTGGGTCTACACCCCCCTGTCTGGGTCTATACCCCCCTGTGGGTCTATACCCCCCTGTCTGGGTCTACACCCCCTGTCTGGGTCTACACCCCCTGTCTGGGTCTACACCCCCCTGTCTGGGTCTACACCCTCCTGTCTGGGTCTACACCCCCCCTGTCTGGGTCTACACCCCCCTGTCTGGGTGTGAACTCCCCTGTCTGGGTCTGCACCCCCCTGTCTGGGGGTGTGAACTCCCCTGTCTGGGTCTACACCCTCCTGTCTGGGTCTACACCCCCCTGTCTGGGTCTACACCCCCCAGTCTGTGTCTACACCCCTCCTCCTGTTTGGGTGTGAACTCTCCTGTCTGGGTCTACACCCCCTGTCTGGGTCTACACCCTCCTGTCTGGGTCTACACCCCCCTGTCTGGGTCTGAACCCCCTGTCTGGGTCTGCACCCCCTGTCTGGGTGTGAACTCTCCTGTCTGGGTCTACACCCCCTGTCTGTGTCTGTATTCTCCTGTCTGGGTCTGTATTCTCCTGTCTGGGTCTACACCCCCCTGTCTGGGTCTACACCCTCCTGTCTGGGTCTACACCCCCCTGTCTGGGTCTACACCCCCCTGTCTGGGTCTACACCCCCCTGTCTGGGTCTACACCCCCCTGTCTGGGTCTACACCCCCCTGTCTGGGTCTACACCCTCCTGTCTGGGTCTACACCCCCCTGTCTGGGGTCTACACCCCCCCTGGGTGTGAACTCTCCTGTCTGGGTCTACACCCTCTTGTCTGGGTCTGCACCCTCTTGTCTGGGTGTGAACTCTCCTGTCTGGGTCTACACCCTCCTGTCTGGGTCTACACCCTCTGCACCGTCCGCGGGTCCGGCCCCCATCCCTGTCCCGGGTGCCGGTGTCCCACACATTCCGCTCCCCCGGCAGCGAAGGCGGAAGCGAATATGGAGGCGGCCGTGTTCATCCTCTCCCTGGTCGATTGCTGCGCCTTGATCTTCCTCGCCGTCTATTTCGTATCCGCCGGTGTGGAGGGGAAGTAGGGGAAAGTGAACCGGGGGGCTCCCCCGGGGGGGAGGGGGGCGGGCAGTGGGGGTGGGGGAGAGGGGAGACGAGAGTGAGAGGGGGAGAAGGGGGGGGAGGTGAGGGGAGGGAGGGAGAGGAGGGAGAGAAGGGGAGAAGGTGGGGGAAAGGGAGAAGGCGTAGGAGGGAGAGAGGGGGAGAGGGAGGGAGAGAGGGGAGGGAAGAGGAGGGGGGGAGGAGGAGGGGGGAGGAGGGGAGGGGAGGTGGAGGAGGGGAGAAGGAGAGAGGGAGAGACGGAGAGAAAGAGAGACAGAGACAGGCAGAGACAGGCAGAGACAGAGAGGGAGAGGGAGATAGTGACGGAGTGAGAGAGGGAGTGAGAGAGGGGGAGAGGGAGAGAGGAGGGGGAGAGGGAGGGAGAGAGGGGGAGGGGAGGAAAGAGAGAGGGAGAGGAGGAGGGAGGGGAGGAGGAGGGGGGAGAGGGGAGGGAGGACGCGGATAGGAAAGGAAGGGATGGAGAGACGGTGGGAAGGGGGATGGAGGGAGAAGGTTATGAGGATAAGAATGATGGGGAGAGGGAGGAGGATGATGAGGGGGGAGAGAGAGAGAGGGATGGATTAGTGCATAGGGAGGTTAGGGGAATAGTCGTCAGTGTGGAGGATGAATGGAGCGAGAGAGAGAGAGGGAGTGAGGAGGGATGGGGGAATGGATGGAGGGAGGGAAGGAAGGGGAAGGGGGATGGATGGGAGAGGGAGTGGATGGAGGGGGGAGAGAGGGGAGGTCTAGGGGAAGGCGGGATAGTGTTAAAGGGAGGGATATATAGAGAGAGGGTGAAATGAAAGAGGGAGGGGTAGTAACAGGGAGGGGGTGGGGGCAAGGACGGATAAAGGAAGGGAGGATAGGGATGAGAAGGATGGAGAGGTGAGGGGAATGGGGTGAGGAGAGGGAAGGGGGGGGAGAGGGAGGAAGGCAGTGGGGAAGTGGATTGGTGGGAAAAGGGAGGAATGGATCAGAATAAGGGATGGGAGGGGAGGCATAGGGCAAGGAGGGAAAGCTGATGGAGGGAGGTATAGCGGGAGGGAGGGATATAAGGAGAGTGGGGGGGGGGAGAATGGCTAGGGAGAGAGGGGAAAGGATAGCTAGGGAAAGGGGATGGTAGCAATGGAGAGGTTGGATGGATAGGGAGAGGGAATGAGGAGGTATGAGGCGAGGGGGTTTGGTGGGCTCTGACATGCATTGGGAAAGAAGAGACAGATAAAAGGAGCATGTGGAGGGTATGGATGGAGGGATGGGGAGAGGGGAGGGGAGTTGTGGGGAGTATGGTTAGAGGGGGGAATGTTTAGAAGGAGTTAGAAAAAGTCAAAAGAGCATGGAAACAGGCCTTTCAACCTAGTTTGCCCATCCTGGCTGGCCTTGTTTGGCCAAAACCACCTCTATCCATATACCTGTCTTTTAAATGTTGCTGTTGTATCTGACTGTTTCCACTGGCAGACACAAAATGCCTGAGGAACTCAGCGGGACAGGCCACATCTCTGGAGAGAAGGAATGGGTGACGTCTCAGGTCAAGACCCTTCTTCAGATTGTTTCTTTCCTACACATTATTTCCACTGGCAGCTTGTTCCATATATCCTCCACCTTCCATGTGGAAAAGGTTAACTACTCCAGATCCCATTAAATGCACGCAATTAAATAAGCTTGATTCCTCTACCCGTGAAGACTGTGCATTCACCTACCTATCTATTCCCCTCATGAAGTTTATACACCTCTATCATTCCCTTAGTCTCCTTCTTCTTGCGTATGCGTGCACAGCCTAAAGTTGTAAGACAACTTGTTCTGTTTGATCTTTTGTATGTGCACCCCAGGTTGATTGCATTCGTCGAAATAGGGTGGACCACGTGAAGGTTGCAATCTCCCACCCCCCTTAGTCTCCTGTGCTCCAAGGAATACAGTCCCAGCTTGCCCAATCGCTCCCCATAGCTCAGGCCCTCAAATCCTGGCACTATTCCGTAAATCTTCTCCGCACTCTTTCCAGCTGAATGACATCTTACTTACGGCAGGGTGACCAAAACTGATGTCGGCCTCACCAACATCTTGTACCAATGTAACATAACGTCCCAACTTCTGTACTCCAATCCTTGATTGCCAAAAGCCTTTTTCACCACCTTGTCTACGTGTGGGTGGGAGGGAGGGGCGAGGAGTAAAGTGGAGGGAGGGGTGATGCAGGGAATTGAAAAGAGGGAAGTGGGGGCAGAGGAGGAAGAGAAGGTGAGTGAGGGGGGAAAGGAGAGTAAGGGGAGAATGAGGAGATGATGTAATTGAGGGGGGTATGGGGGATGGGAAGGGATTTGGACGAGAGTTGGGTGAGGTAGAGAGAATGCCAGCGTGTGTCAGTGCGAGGTGGGGAAAGCTGAGGGAGGATCATAGGGAGCAGTGAAAGGGAATGGAGGAAGGAGAGGGAGATTGTGAGGAGCTGTGAGTTGGGCTGATTGACCCTGGATTTTCCTGAGCATTGTTCAGATTATAACGCTCTCAGATCTGGAATGCGATTATATCAACGCCAGGGCATGCTGCTCCAAGCTGAACAAGGTGAGTCTGTGCAGATCTAGCTACACTGTTCAGCCGACCATCCCCATCTCTCTCTCTCCCCCCCCCCCCCCCCCCCCCCCCCTCTCTCGTCTTCCCCACTCTCCCCCTTTCCTCTCACCATTTGCCCCCCCCCCTCACCCATTTTGGCTGTATGCACACCAACGAGGTTGTCATGTGTGGAGGGGTGGTTATTGTTGCAGGGGGTGGGGGGGGGGGGGGGGGGGGAGATTCTGGGCAGAGTCCTGCCGACCCCTGACCCTGCCCATCTCTTCACAGTGGGTGTTGCCGGAGCTGGTGAGCCATAGCGTGGTCACGATCTTGATGCTGGTCTCCCTGCACTGGTTCATCCTGCTGCTCAACTTGCCCATTGCAGCCTGGAATCTCTACAGGTCAGTCAGCACTCACAGAGGGAGAGAGGGAGGGAGCATGCTGAGGGTGGAGCTGGTGGAGGTAGGCCAGGCGCCACACCACCATTGTGGTTTGCCCTCTCTGCATACGTGGTGCAGAGGTGGCCGTATTAGGGCAGACCTGAACTAATTTCTGTTTGCAGGACAGGGCACCGTGCCATTGGGGGGTTGGGGAGGGTGGTATCCGACTGTGGGTCTGTGGCAAACCACGAGCGTTGGTGTTGTAATGAGAGCGCAGACCTTGTGTGCAGGTTCGCTAGGCCTGTGAGCTGCGGATAAAGTGTTCCCCGCCTCTCCCTCCCACAGATACTTCTCTGTCCCCTCTGGCAATGTGGGGGTCTTCGACCCGACCGAGATACACAACCGAGGCCTGCTCAAGACCCACATGAAAGAGGCCATGATCAAACTCGGCTTCCACTTGCTGTGTTTCTTCATCTACCTGTACAGGTGAGCACGACAGTTTCGGATGGGGAGGGATTGAGGGAGGAAGTATATACGTAAGCCCAACAGAGAAGGGAAGGAGGGGCAGCACAGTGGCACAGACCCGGGTTCCATCCTGACTACGGATGTTGTCTGTATGGAGTTTGTACTTTCTCCCTGTGACCACGTGGGTTTTCTCTGGGTGCTCCGGTTGCCACCCACGCTCCAAAGACGTAGAGGCTTGTACGTTAAGTGGCTTCTGCAAATTGTCCCGAGTGTGTAGGATAGTGCTAGCTGGTCAGCGCGGACTTGCTGGGCCTGTTTCCATGCTGTATCTCTAAAGTGGGAGGTAAATCAAGCACAAGAGTAGGGGGATAGAAAATGGATCATATAGGGTATGTGAGGGAATGGGGAGACGTACAACCAAAGTGATTTAGGGCGGAAATATTGGGACCAGCAGGGTCAGGGGGATGACAGAGGTCATGAGAGGGTAACAGCAGGGATGGAATGGCAGACACAAAAGTATACAATGTGCAAGGTGGGATTTGCTCATCCAGCAAAAGTTTATCTGGGAATTGCATCTCTCAAGGGTTTGGAGTGGGTGGTGGCTTGGTGACTTTGTGTGACAAACCACCTGACTTTATCCCATCCTTTGACAGTATGATCCTGGCATTGATCAACGATTGAGTGCCCCAGTGGAGGTGTGTGGACATGCACAAACATCGAGCAGAGCTGGGACCAGGCTCCCGTTTGGTTCTCTTGGGTTAGAAGTTGGAGAAGGTCGTATCATGCAGGTTACATTCAGGACCCGACTGAAATGTGTTTTGAGATTATTTTTTTTAAGCAATAAAGTTAGTTTAAAAGTAAGGCTTTGATTGTCTGGTTGAGAGGTTACAGGTTAGAATGATCCTCGATCAAACGTGGGTTGTGCTGTGCTGACTGCAGCCAGTTGTTCTCAGTAGCTGCCTAGCAGGAACAGCTGAGACCGAGTTCCTTCTACCCCAGACTACCAAATAAGGCATGGCTGATCAGACTATTAACCTCAGTTCCACTTTCCTGCCTCATTTCTTTAGAGCCTGCTCTTCCTCAGTGCTGTGGTTTTCTGGGGTAGAGGGTTTCTTTGAGAGATATACCATCTCTTGGTTTGGCCTTAAATGCTGATGTGTTATTGCAAGATAAATAACTCCTTGCCTGGGTTTCCCCAGGAGTCCAACATTCTCTCAGAATCGGGAGGATCACCTTTTGATCTTGTGGTCTGCTTAATCCTACATTGAAAGGCAATCTTACTGAATTCTGTCAGTACTGCCTCACTGATGAATCTTGTATGATTGTTCTGGCAAAGCAGTCTGTGCAGCCCTGAGTGTACAGCCCTCTCTTCAGACTTCTATTATTCCCATAGGCCTGAATGTTTTTCGTCTCTTACAGTTTTTGTTTTGTAAAATTGAGGTATGTACAATGAGGAATGAATTGGGAAACTATTTTTCATTACGCCAGCCAAATTGGTTAGAATAGGATTTTGATTGGGAAATAGAGAACCACTTAAAAGTTTATTTGAAAATTGATGAGCAGAAAAAATAGCTGTCCTGGGGGGGGAAAAAAATCAGTGTTGTAAGTAAAATCTCTTTACATGTAACCTCCCCACAGTAATAAGAAACCATTGTGTTTTAAGAACAGAACTACTAGTTTCACCAAGTGATGGCCTATTGACATTTGTGCAACGATCAAACAATGTAATTTAGTCTTTAATATTTTTAGCAATATAAATAAAATTATTGCTGTTGAAAAGACTTATTTTTGAAAATCCTGCATGAATAGTAACATTTTGAATTCAAAACTCTCTTACCAAGTCCCTGATCTCTAATTACTATTGTTTTTAATAATGCTATTTTCTATTATGTGAGGTTTACTGGGAACACAATTATCACTGCTGTTCCAAACTGACTTAGCCAGCATGCTGGAGTCTCCCTTTATTTAACATTCTCCTCTGTTACCCCTGGGAAAGAGCTGAAACGGGAGAAAAAAAAGTCAAGATCCCTTTTGTCAGCAATGAATAAAAGCTGAAATATTCAAGGAAACGCAGTTACTCATATTTATTGAGATTTAAGAAAGAAATACAAATCATCCTTTAATTTTCCTCCTTTATGATTTAAGCAGTCACACCCACCACTGATGTGACAAAGTGGACTTTTGCAAACCTAATACAGTAGGAACTTTAAAATATTGGAGTCAATGAACATCTGGTCAACAGCCATTAAGATATGCTTTAATATTTATAAAATAATGAAATGCTTTAAAATCTAAAATGAAAAAAAAATAAATAGGCAGATAAAACCAGGCTTTTATGCTGTTATGTGTACTTTTATGTGTACCAGGCTGTATGGATTAACATAATACAGAAAGGATATATTTAATTCAATGTTGTAACAAGGATTTAGTGTATTGGCAAAAGGAAGTTGCCAAATCCCACTTGCTTTAACGTTGTGCAACATGCACTTTGTAAAATGTTCACTCTCAGGTTGTTTGCTCAATCAGTGGTAGACACTAATACTTGGGTCAGTGTCACAATTCAAGAAGCTCTTGCTAGATCAAAAAACTTGCATTTCTCTAGCAACTTTAACAGCCACAGGTCATTCCAGATGCTTCACAAATGAATTACCATCAAAATGTGACACTATTATGATGCAGGAGATGTCAGCCATTTTGCGCAAAGGAAGCGGCAATTCAGTATACATCTAATTTTTTTAAGAGATGTAAGAGACAAACATTGGCCTCGTTGGCAGGGACATCACACCCAAGCTTGGGATGTGCCTCAGGCAATTCAACATGTGAGCTCTTGAATGCCGTGCTTTGCCAAAAAAAATCCCTGCAATCACTTGTTCCACAAAAAAAGGCCTCATTGCAAAGAGGCCAGAGGCAAAGGAGGAGAACTGAGTAACAACCTGACCCGGATGCGCAAAGAAAGCATACCTTTTGCCATTCAGTAGCAGGATATTGCAACAATCAACATGAAAACCAAATATTGTACATAAACCATCTCCATCAAACCCAATTACAAAGTCAGAACAGGTTAACAAACGGCTTCCTGCCTCACTTTTCTTTCACTGTGAAGGCTTGGACTGATCAAACGGACTAAATATCAGTTTGTGGTGGAGGGATCCTGTCCACATTTGTTCTCTAAAGCATTCCATCTGTTGCATAAGATGCCTATGATATGAAGATAATGCATTCATCTTTGTCAATGGAGAACTGTGGTTTCAAGTGCCCAGATTTACAACAATCAAAAACTTAAGCCAAATCATTAGATCAGGAATATAGGAAAAAAGGAACAGGTCATTACAGAAGCTAGACATAAAATGCTGGAGTAACTCATCGGGTCAGGCAGCATTTCTGGAGAAGTGATCAGCATTACTGGAGAAGTAGCATCAGCTGTGATGAGCTCGAAGGATTGAATGGCCTATTCCCAATTTCTATTTGCTAATTTGGAGTACTTATCAGAGTAGAGATGAGATAAGATGCGGATTCTAGAAATATTGACAGGAAGACCAGGTGACATTCGAAAGGGTAAAGACAGGTAAGTGAAATGGACCAATTCTGTGTGGTTGTTTACTCTGGATTCTACCGTTCCTCCTGCTTAATGGAATTTCCAGGATAATTCTATAAATACAAAGGCATTAAGTTGATCTTTGAGGCACATTATCATTTTAGGACTTGGAATATTTGACTGGATTTGAAATAGGAAGTTCACCATTGAACAGAAATGTCAAAGTCAACACTTTTGATGGAAGCAGCTTTATTTGAACACCATTGATGGTGATGCTCATTTGTTCAAGCAGTTGGTTGATTAAGGTCATCAGACCTGGAAGTAGGTCATCTCTACAAAATAAATGTTGTCATTCATTGAAGTGGTCATTGGTCACACCTAACTATTACTGATAATCCAACAGTGAAGCAATTTATACTTTCATTTTCCCTCTCGCCTCCTACAATAAAAAGGATGAATTACACTAGCCAGCACATCTTAGACCATTGAGGGCAAGAGAAAGGAGGGCACACTAGAAAACCATTCTCAACCAGGTACCAGAGATCAAGGTGCTGGTTTTATAGCCTAGAAAGCTATGGAATATGTATGCTGCCTGTCTCCCTTCAGACACAAAAACAGCAAGACAAAATAAAGATGCATTGACATGATTTAAATTGCTTTGCAACATCAAATGAAATACTTTTGAAATGTAATTGCTATTGTAGATCTTGCATACAGCAAGCATCCACAAACAATAGTATGATAATGCACAGATAATGATTTAGTGATGTAGATTGAGGGATTTATAATTAGCAAGATACTGCTCCTCTTCAAACAAATGCCTTTACATCTTTTAAGTCTGCTTGAGAGAGCAGATAGGTCTAATGTCTTATTTGAAACTGGGTACCCCAGACTGCGCAACAATCCCTTGGTCCAGTAGTGCAGATTTTGGTTGTTCTCTGGAGTGGAACAAACTTCAACTTTGACCTTATACTACCATGTTACGCATGGAACCACAAAACCTGCCTATTGAATCAATGTCATGTTCACACATCCTAGAGCAACATTGATAGCATGTCTACTCACATCAGGCCCTGTACTCAAAAGTATAGAGAACCATAGCAAACTCAATTTTCCAAGAATCCATGAAAATCGCAGCAACTTACAGTGCCAAGTTAAAGGGCAATTCATTTTATTGCTAGTTATGTGGGCTTACAAATGCAAAACAGCAACCACATGACATAATTGTACTTTACAATGACACTGCATGTTCAGCACTTTGAGGGGATTATTTTTCAGTGGAAGATACCTTGTAAATTGAAGTCTGACAAATATTAACAAAATGTGCTTTAAAATAACAGCTCCCCACTGATGTCTTACAGATTAGAAAACAGGTAGTGTACAGGTCAGTCTTAGGTTGTAGCTGACTTCTTATTGGCTCTTTAGAGCTGCAGAACTCTTTTGCGGCATCTTTTTCAAATAATTGACTTATCTTTAAGTGCATGAGCACAGCCATTTGATTATGTAAAACATACTACAATTAAATATTCACTAACATTCAGGATCTATTCCTCTATCAACTATCAGCACAATGGCTCCGTCAAAAGGTTGTTAAACTCAAAGATGAGATTCCAGAATAAAGCATTAGGATAGGAAAATACGTAGAAGGGAATTTTTTTTTCACAAGATGGGACACCAATAATTTATTTGGTGATTGTTTTCAGATAAAACAGAGGCTGCAATAAATTTGTATTGCATCAGGGAATTTCTGTATGCATAAAATTAGACAGAGAGAACATAATTTTGTGACGATAAATAAATTAAATTTTGTTCATAGTAAAAAATAGATTGATCGAAAACCATAAGGGATTGTGCATAAAAGAACCTAAAGGCCAGTTAAACTACAATGGCAAGGCTATTGAAAACAACCAAGTTTGAATAAAAACCCAAATGCAGTGTTTCAGTGACAAAGTCCAAGAAACAATGATGAATGGTAAAGAGAAAGGCCATTGCAGATTTGAAGCAAAGCTAACAAAATATTACCCTGCAACATTCTTGCTTGATTCACGTGAATTGTTCCAGTAAGTTATAAAGCAAGGTACAAAAAAACCAAAGAAACCAATTTTAGTAGATGGCAAGTATGAAAATTTGGATGTGGAGATTCTGAAATAGCAGACGTTGCTGAATGGAATCTACATAACTGAAGCCTGACTGGATACAAGATTCAACAAATAAAATGTAAGTGTTCACTGCACCAGTCGGACACATAACCTCAATTATATTAAATGCTGAGACACTGGAGCGTAACACAATTTTAATTATAATTAAATTAATAACTATTTTAAACGGCTACATGAATCAAAAAACCTTGAGGGCCCGCATTTCTTTATATCTAACTAGTCCACTCTAGGATGTGTGAAACTGTGTCAATTCTCGGCTCTATAAAATTTCACAATAATATGGTCTGCTAATATTAGGATACTCTAATGTAACCACTCATATCAATATGGATCTCCATCCTTAAGTATTGGCAAAAAAAACATATTTAACCTGTTTGATCATGTAAGAAGAATCAGTGATTGGAAGCTTAGGATCCTAATTGCCAACAAAAATTAAATTCTGGAAGTCACAATGTTGCTTTGTGGATCTCTTCCTGGCAAACACTACCTGGTCCTTGAGCAATTTTGGAAGGTAAATACAACTCACTGGAGTCTCTATTGTGCGCATATTGTCAACATGCATATTGTTCATCCCCAAGGTTGAATAAAGATATCCCACTTTTATTCTTTGCTGAACACATTGCCTCCAATAGACCATTTTGAATATGTGAAATAAAATTGTTACTATTTGTTACTTTGAGTTCATCCTGTGAGAACCTATATACAGCTTTTACAGAAACATCAGGAAAAAAGGCAACTCAAATTTGAGATCTACTCTGCCAATTTTCATAAAAAAACAGTAATGGTAGTTTACTGCAATTTCAGGGCTTCAAGTCCCTCAGACAGGTTTATTGATAAGACAAATCTTTGGAGGCAGAATTAAATTCTAAGTTAAACAGCACAGTGTATGGGAGGTGGCAATCAGAGAGCGAAGGGAGGTGCGTTAGGCAAGTTACTGAACAGAACAGCCTAATAAAACCGTATAAGGTGGTATCAGTGCAACAACCCTGGGAGATATGCTGCTGTTCATGATTTCTGTAAAAATATATATTTTTTGAGATATACATGCCTTGCTCTTCATAGGACTCCAAGCACCCTGGCCACTCCCTCTTCTCCCCTCTCCCATCGGGCAAAAGGTATAGAAGTGTGAAAAAGCACACCTCCAGATTTAGGGACAGTTTTTCCCCCCAGCTGTTAGCAGGCAACGGAATCATCCTACCACAACAAGAGAGCAGTCCTGAACTACTATCCACCTCATTGGTGACCCTCGGACTATCTTTGATTGGATTTTACTGGCTTTACCTTGCACGAAACATTATTCCCGAATCATGTATCTGTACATTGTAAATGGCTCTATTGTAATTGTGTATTGTCTTTCCACTGACAAAAGCTTTTCACTGCACGTCGGTACACGTGACAATAAACTAAACTGAAAGGTTTGACCAGTCAAATTGTGAGTAGGCTCCCCTTATAAAGCTAAAAAATCTGCCGGAAGTTGTCAAGTGATTGAACTATCTTTCGTGTTTGCGGAACAGAGTCTAGACCAGTGATTCCCAACCCTTTTTTTGGCCATGCCCCACCTAATCACCTCTAAAATCCTGATGCCCCCCCCCCCCCCCCCCATGGTGATATATAATTCTTATCATTTAAAAAGTGAACTCCATTTCAGCTGAAGAACCTTAAAACGCCAATATCTTGGTTGTAATAACTACACACTAAAGACCCTTTTTACCCCCCAAAAAATTATTTACTCAAAATAACATCTGAAACATAAACTACATATGTTTACCTGATGGAAAATCCTAAAAAATAAAAATCGAAAATTTGGACCCAGGCCACTCCTTAAAAATCAAATTGCCCCCTGTCGGGCGTACGCCCCACATTGGGAACCACTGGTCTAGACTCTTTACCAAACTGCCTCTTATAGCACATTCTAACCAAAGGGTAGATCATGTCTGCAGCAATCCCTGGCAGTGGTATTTTTGCTGAGTAAGCCAATGTGATTGGGAAAACTGGTGCAACTACAACTGAGCCCAAAGGCAAGAAATAATGATTAAAACTAGCTAACGCTCTTTCACCTGATGTCATTTTAGTAATGCTGTAAAAAAAAAACTGTTGGAAGACCTCAGCAGCATCAGAGGAGGCAAAAGGATAGTTGACGTTTCATATCGAGACCCTGCATCATTGATCATTCCTTTGCTTCCAAAATTGCTGGCATGCTGAGCTCCTTCAGTAATTGTTTTTTGCTCCAGCATATGTGGTCTCTTGTGTCATAAGTGCACTAATTTACAATCCAGCGCTAGTTTAAGTACTATCTATTTCACTCTAACCCATTCTAAATCCATTGATATCTCACTTTGTTTTGGGTATTAATCAAGGAGCCCTATTTTTCAAGTTACAGACAGATGTAAACTTGTCAATGGATTTTGAAACATCAATTGCATGTATTTAAATAGAAGCTAGGAATTTAGGTATTTTACATCTTGAAGTAATCCTGACCAGAAATGGAGCATTTTTCTAATTATTAGTTTAGTTTAGAGACACAGCGCAGAAACAGGCCCTTCGGCCCACTGAGTCCACGCCAACCAGCGATGCCTGCACACCTACACACACTAGGGACAATTTAATTTTATACCAAGCCAATTAACCTACAAACCTGTACGTTTTTGGAGTGTGGGAGGAAACCGAAGATCTCGTAGAAAACCCATGCAGGACATGGAGAGAACGTACAAGCTCCGTAAAGATAACAGCCGTAGTTAGGATCTGACACAGTAAAGCAATAATTCTACTGCTACGCCACTGTGCCACCCATTTAATTATATGATTAATTATCATGTACTTGCTCATTTTAAATTGTCCACCTTATCTAAACGCCATCAGAAATATTGGTCATATACGAAAGAGTACTAAAAGACGAAGTAACCCCTGAAGATACACATTAAAGTGCTCCCCAATATTTATACTGATTTAGGTGAAGTTATTTTTACAGATAAATTTATCACCTCTCAGACAAGGAGGCTTTGTGGCATCAAGAGCCTTGTCAGTCTCAAGAGTAGTTCTATAAAATATTAAGCAGTCTTAATGTGGATAAGAATTATGCCATCCAATAGGTGGTAGAGTTCACTTCAGGCACAAAACTTTATATAATAAAATGTGCTAAGGATAGCAGAATTTTTATTTTTAACATAAGCTTCATTCCTATCCATCTCCTTAATTTTAAACCACAGAAACCTCATAATTTTGATATAATGTACTTATTTTAAGCTGATTTGGCAATCCCTAAATAACCTATCAGAAGTCAACCCAATCATCTGATTTCGTTAAGGGATGCTCACAGAACTGTTAAAGTTACTACTTTCCCATACAAATGTGATCAGTGGGGTATGTTACAACATTTGAATTTGTTTTTAAAACTGCTCAGTGTATTAACACCGACCCATCACAGACAGAAAACAACTGATGAGAGAATCCCTCTCTGCTTTTTAGCCCAAGGCCATTAAATCTAGCACAAGAATAAGTCATACATCAGAGTTTCCTGAGTGGTGCAGAGTAAACAGTGCAAATATACTGATTTCTGATGATAATCCACTGCTGACTTTTGTTGAAAATTAATTTCTGTTAAATTAGATAAGTGGTATTACACATTGAAACTGAGAGCAGAACTAATGCTGAGGGCAGAGAACCTCCCCAATTTAACGCTGACTGCAAGGATATTACACTTCCAGATCTATGGCGCAAGTGTCATCACACATATGAACCAGATCCAGGAAAACAATCCTCAAGTGGGCAGGGCTGATCCCGGCAGGTTTAACAACTGTACCAGGACAGAACAAAACAGTCCCTCCATCACCAGCGTGCCAAGGTGCATTGTGCACCATCTACAAAATGGAATGCAATTACTTTGTACTGACAGTATGAAAGCATCTTCCACACCTGTCAGAAAAAGATAGCAGGTGCATGGGACCACTGCAAATGTAGCTTCTGTCCAAGTTGTACATCACATCCTGATTTGGAAATATACTTACCTCCTTCATTCACACTGGGGACTAAACCTGGGGACTAAACCTGGGCACTTCCGACCAAACAACATTGTCAGACTGACACAATTCAAGATTGCCACTTTCTCATGGGCAATTATGAGTGGTTAAGAAATGTTGGCATTGCCAGCAATTCCTACATCTTAAAATTGAAAAAGGGTTGGATGACCCACTGGGAAAGTTGAAAGCAGTATTGCCACCAAATCTGAAATAAAGCCAGTTTCCTTGTAAAAGCTTGTTAAATTGCATTCTCATTGACAGTATATTGACAATGCAGAGCTCTCTCGTTTTTTAATCTCTTTTCTCCCAATAATGCTTAATAACTAATTACAAACTGCCAGATTTATTAGCCAAACCCAATTTTCACCCCATCTCATCAAAATAATTTCAATTTCTACTCATTTTCCATTGGAAAAACCTTATTTCCAAATAAAATAAACCCAAATTTAGAGGAGAATTAATCTAAATTCAAAGAGCAGTTATACATAAAAAAACAGATTGAGAACTGTAAAAGAATGTACAATAAATTGACAAAGTATAAATCTGTGATCGATCAATTAGCTGTTTGATCAATTAATTCTCCCACCATCTCGCCAACCCATGGAGGGCAATAGTTATCAGTTATAGCACTGTATAAAGCCATTAAACCACTTTGCCAAATTCATCTCTCTTGATTTTTGGGCTCACATAATAAATGAATGTCAATAGGAGGAGGAGAACATTCTGCACTGGCAAATGATTCACCTGTGGAGGTAGCACCTGTATCCCTCCCATACCAGCACGGTACAATACCTGGTAATTAGGAAACTACCAATGTTATACTTTGAGGGCAGACAATGTAGAATCACTCCTCCTCTTATTTACATTCATTTAGTGTGCAAGTAATACAAGCAAAAAAAGGATTGAGATCTATGAGGTGCCTCGAAACCTCGAAGATTATTCTAAATAGTTGGTGATTTAAAAAAATGGACACGACAATAAAAAGAGCAAAGAAAGGTAATATATTGCACAAGTCAAGATGTGGGACGATTTCTCCTCATTAAACATTTACATTCTTTCCCTATTTCAAGCCTGCCCATCATACTCAGCAGCAGTCTCCAACTGGAAGGCAAGCTGGCAAAGGGCTTACTGGCAAACCACTGTTGTTATGTTACCATCTATCTTAGGTGCTCAAAAAGTGCTGCACGCTTCACATACATTGTGTATTTCCTATCTCATGCCCCTTCATATCGAGAAACATGGTACTAACTCCAGTTGAGATCAAGAACTATCCAATAGGACCGGTGAACTAGTTAATTTGTACGACCATGCCAGATCAACTGATATTATCTACAAAAAAAAAATAGGTAGTGTTACAAATCTGAATGAAAGAACATGTACTACCATATAAGAACCAGTACAAAATACTCTTACAGTCTATAAATTTGTGTTTTCACCCCTAAATAAATGAATGTGGCATCTCCACCAGTGAATTAAACAAAATTCACCGCTGGCATAACCTCAAAAACACTGAAATGAATTTATTATAAAACAAATGGAAGACCATGATGTGGGAGCGAGTGCAAAGAAAAGATTTAAATGATTCAGCCAATAATTTGGATCTCAACCCTCCCAAAATTCTGTACATACCTTCCTCCTTTTCTCCCTAAAATACCATAATGAAAGATAGAGTCCAGGGCAACATGACCCAGGTGTAGTTCATAGACTGAGCTGTAGTTAGTTCCACTATTCAGGCTAACCGATTGAAAATAAAGGACATTTTCTTCCTATTTTACTGCATGTTTGTTGCAGACTAGCATTCCTCACCCTTCTATGAATTAGACCCCAAACAAGTAGTTAAAATTCCATGGTGTCAAAATAGAAGATAGATTGCCAGAGCAAAAAAAGGCAGAAAAGAATCAGAGTTCAATGGAACACGATTTCTTCACAACCAATGGTTAAAGTTCAAAATGGTGTCCCATTGGGGTCTAACGAGATTGTTTCTCCTGGATTTGTAACTATGAAGAAAGGCGGTAAGATGCTGGTTAGAAGACCTGGAATGAGTTTCATCGTGAGCACGTTTGTCCAGTGATCATTAGCAGTTGGTTTGTGCCAAACTTAAAGCGATTTTGTTCCGTGACTTAATTTCAGTCAAAGTTGCAAAGTCACCGTCAACTATCCATGCTACTACAGCCTTCTGTGGAGAGAGGAACACAACATTTAAAATGTGACAAAAATCTAAGATAAAATAATTGATGTCACATAAATTTGCTATTTAAATGAACAGCAGATAACTCAATAATTTGGACAGTTCACATGGGTCATGGCATTGGGTCCAGATGTAAAAAGTTGCAAATCTGAACTTATACTTTCTATAAAATATTGTAGCCATATTTTGATCAATAATCAATCTAACAAACCGTTATTGCACCGGCACTAGATACATTCTGCATTGTTCCACTTTAGAGCAGGGTCCACCTATCTCTAGGTAAGGAGACCAAAAAAAGTACTTCAAGGTGAAACATAAGCTGAAGTTGAAATATTTACAGCAGAAGGTCATTGCATATTTGATCCAATTAAGACCAACTTATTAATCCAATTATCATGAAACTTAAAAAAAAAAAAAACCCCACTAAGAGTTGGAAATCTGAAACAGGACCAGAAAATTCAGAAAACAAAAGACCATAAGACATAGATGCAGAATTAGGCCATTTGGCCCATCGAGAATGCTCCGCCATTTGATCATGGCTGATCTATTTTTCCCTCTCAACCCCATTCTCTCGCCTTCTCTGCGTAATCTTTGAGGCCCTTACTAATCAAGAATATATTGATCTCTGCTATAAAAACACTCGACGCGGCCTCCAGCAGCGCCTGTGGCAATGATTTCTACATTCATCACCCTCTTGTGCCAAAGAAATTCCTCCTCATCTCCATTCCAAAGGATTCTGAAGCTGTGCCCTCTTGTCATAGAAACGGCTGCAATATTCCAAATGTGGCCTGACCAACACCTTATAAAGCCTCCGCATTACATTCTTGCTTTTATATTCTAGTCCTCTCGAAATGAATGTTATTGTTACATTTGCCTTCCTTACTACCGGCACAACCTGGTTTTACAATTTGTTTCCCAAAGCTTGTTAACTTCCCTCTAGGAAAGGTTTAGAGGGATATGGGCCAAACACAGGCAGGTTCGATTAGTGTAGATGGGAAATGTTGGCTGGTGTGGGCCAGTTGGATCGAAGGCCCTGTTTCCATTCCGAATGACTCTATGGCTATGAATTTTGGTTTTTCTATTTATTTCCTAAAGCTTAACTTTGTGAAATTCCTATAAGGAGCGCCAAATCCTTGATTTTCAAAAGATATTTTGTTCTACTCTCTGGTCAAAATAAGCAGTCTTGTCACACCTTATTTTTCTCCCTAGTTTTGTAAATAATGAAATTTGTCACCTTCAGACTCCTGGTTGTCCAAGAAAGGCGCCGGTCCCCATATCCTCACTGTACCATCATCTGAAGCGCTAGCCATCATGGATGGGACTTGCATGTTCCAGCTCACACAGTTTACAGTACGTGTGTGTCCCGTCAGCTCTGCTATAGGCAGTTCACTTCGTTTATGCCAAATGTAAACTTTGTGATCTGCAAGAGATATTTTGTTAAAATACATATGGAAGCACTCCGATTTATCCCCTCATGCAATCAGGCAACAAAGTTTAGAAAATATTTTAAATTATTACTTTCAAAATTTAACACCCAAAAGGTGTCTACTAGGTTTTTACTCACTCCTCATCTACAAGTCTTTGTATTGTATTGTATTGTATTCAAATTTATTGTCATTGTCTCAATTTGAGACAACGAAATGAATTTCCCTTACAGGCAGTATCATAAAAAAATCACAAAAAAATAATAAAAAATAAATAATAAATAAATAATACAACATATTAAAAATAAAATTGAAATTGAATTAAAAATTTAAAAAAAGCACAAATACAGAAAGTCCACGACACAACATAACATAAATGGCACCAAGGTGAGGATGGCACCATAGTCCAGCCAGCCTCCCCTCCATGTTCATCCGTGGTCGGGGCCTTCCGAGCACCCGCAGTCGCCGCCCCGGGTGGCCCGAAGTCACTTTTGAATCAGCAAGCAGGATTGGATATGGCATGATACTCGCAAACCAAGGCAACCTATCCAGAGCTTGCTTTTGTTACCAGTGTATCTGAAACCAGGAAATGTGGTTTGGGAGATGGAAGAAGACATTCCTAAATTTAGTTTAGCTTAGTTTTTGTTTAATTTAGAAATACAGTGTGGAAACAGGTCCAACGATCACCCGTACACTAATTCTGTTATCCCGGTTTTGCATCCTACTCTTTAGGGACATTTTACAGAAGCCAATTAACCTACAAACCTGCACATCTTTAGAATGTGGAACAAAACCGGAGCAGGAATGTCAAGAGACAATGCCAGAACAAGCATGTCCCAATATAATAATTTGGATGCCTGTCAACTGTGCAAGGCCTGAATACTGTAAATAGTTGGTAAGCAAAGTCAGGCAGCATCACTGGTAAGCAAAGTCAGGCAGCATCACTGGTGATAGTGCGGCACTCCCTGTTGAACTTAATGCATTCTGTTTGCTTTGAGCAGAAGACGAATGGGCGAGGATATGCTTTAGATCTGACTCAAATGTGCCTTTTCCCAGGGTCACTGTTACAGAACATAGATCAGCCTTCCTGAGGATGAACCCATGGAAAGCAACTGGCTCAGATGGGAGTTGCTGGCCACATCTTTAGGAACTGAGCGAACCAACTAACGGGAGTGTTTACAGACATCTTTAATTTCTCCCATCTCCGTTCTGAGATACCCACCTACTTCAAGAAGACTATCATCCCGGTACCAAAGAAAAGCAAAATCTCATGCCATAACATCCACCTTGTCATAGGCTTGTCATCCAGCATCATGATAGGTGACAAATCATCCTCTACGGTAATCGTCAACAATGGTGCCCTGCAAGGATGCGTTCTCAGCCCCCTACTATATACACCCATGACTGCAGTCAAATACCAATCTAACTCAATTTATATGTTGTCATAAATTGAATCTGACAAGTGCAAGGTTATGCCCTTTAGGAGGTCAAATTGAAGAATGATATATACAGTAAGATGCTACAAAAAATGGTTGATCAACTCGAGGACCTTGGGGTTGAAATAAATAGTTCCCTGAAGCAAGACGCGGTGATAAAGGCGGCATATGTCACGCTAGCCTCCATAGGTTGGTACACAGAATATAAATGTCGGATGTTATGTTATGAAGCTTTGGTTAGACTACATTTGGAGTTTTATACATTCATTCAAGAGAAGTGGGCTTTGCCGGTTGAGCCAGCACTTAATTGCCCATTACTAATTGCCCTTGAGAAGCTGCTGGTGAGCTAACTTGTTGAACCACTCGAGTCGTTGTGGAGTAGATTTACCCACAATACTTAGGGACAAAGTTCTAGGTTTATGGCCCAGCAATGGCGAAGGAACAGCGATATATTTCCAAGTCAGGATGCTATATAGCTTGGAGGGCAACTTTCAGGTGGTGGTGTTCCCATGCTTATACCGTTTTTATCCTTCTATCTTGTAGAAGAAGTGAGTTTAGGAGCTACGAAGTTTTGGTTAGTTGCTGCAGAGCATTAGATAGATGATACAAACTGCTGCTGCTGTGGATCGATGTTGCAGTCATTGTACGATTGTGAATGAGGTGTCTATCAAAGGGTGTTATGTCCTTTTTGGGGAGTGAGGAGGCAAGTTACTCGCCACAAGATTCTTAGCTTTTGACATACTCTACATTGTGTATATGACATTTGAGCAGTTTCTGATCAATGATAATTCCAGGATATTGATTGTGGGGGGTTCAGTGATGGCAATGCCATTGAATGTCAGGAGGTGATAGCTGGATATCATAATTGCCTGGAAGTTGAGTGGCACGTCATTATTCAAATATATAAGATCCTGAGAAATATTAATAGGTTGATTGATGTGGAGAAAAGGTTTCCTCATGTGGAAGAATCTAGATCTGGAGGGCTACTGTTTGAAAGTAAGAGATTGCTCATTTAAGACAGAATTAAGGTGACTCTTCCTCTTATGTGGTGGAAGCAGTCTTTAAATATTTTTAAAGCAGAGGCAGACAATTCTGGTATAGTAATTCCAACGCAAAGGAATGTGAGAGGCTGCAGAGAGTAGTGAACTCAGACTGGTCTATCACGGGCACTGCCCCTCCACTATTGAAAGCACTTACATGAGACGGTGCCTAAAGAAGGCAGCATCTAGCATCAAGGATCCCCCACTGGGCCCTGCCTTCTTCTTGCTGCTACCATTAGGCAGAAGGTATAGAAACCCAAAGTCCAACACCACCTGGTTCAGGAACAGCAATTTTCCTACAACCATCAAGTTTTTCAATTGGCTGAACATCCCTAATTCTCCATCAGTAATGGAACAATACTAACCACCTCTTGCACTACCATTGATTTGTTTTCTAATTATCTTTTGCACTCAGGTTTTTTTTTTACACTCTTTTTAAAATATATTTTCGTGTTATCTATGTGCCTGTAATGTTTCTGCAATATTTTCATTGTACCTATAAACTCAATATTTTCATTGTACGTACCTATAAACTCATGGCAATAAACTCAACTTGATATATTCTTAATAAGTGATTGAAAGGTTAGTTGGCAGATATGAATGTGGAGCTGATGTTAAAAGCAGAGTAGCCATGACATTATTGAATGGCAGAGCATGCTTTAGCAACCAAGTAGCCTACTCTTGCTCCTAAATTGTACTGTACTTTTGTTCTCAAGGCTTCCATTTGCTGTTGTAAGCCTATGATGCTCGGCAACCCACTTTCTTACCTTCACTGCCACTGGCTATAAAGTCTTCATTGTTGCCTCCAAAACATGAATGAATTGTGTAAAATCCTTGTGTCACACCTTGATACTTTCTCACCAAAACACGATCCTGCAAATCCCATAGATGAACTCCCTAAAAGAAAGAACAGTCACATTTAAGTTTAAGATATTTTTTAATGTATTTTCAATGTAACATAACTTCTGGAAAATGTTCAATTACTATTCAAATATTGTGGTTTTGGGAATGGATGACATTCAGATTCCAAGTAATACTTTCTTAGTTGTGGTATAAAGAGATCATTCTGATAAATATGCCATAGATGGAAATGTAACAGGCCATTGTTTTTTTTTCTATTTGGCCTCTCTGTATATGTCCCAAACCTTAAAATTACTTTAAATTTATAATATCTGATTTTATTATTATCAGGACTAAACACAAACACATACTGGTCTTTACAAGTTTGAACAATAGAACTTAGTACTGATTTGAGTGCTTGTTATTGTGGACAAAATGCTGGAATCTATAATCAAAGATAAATTAATCAATTAAGAAAGCTGAATTTAATCAAACCCAGTAAGTTCTAAAAAAAAAGTAAATCATGTTTGATAAATTTGATCAATTGGCCACTCGTCAGTAAAAGGCAAATGACAGCCTGCTTGGAGTTTGTCAAAAGGCACCTAAAGGACTGTCAGACCATGAGAAACAAGTTTCTCTGGTCTGATGAAACCAAGATTGAACTTTTAGGCCTGAATGTCAAGTGTCACGTCTGGAGGAAACCAGGCACTGCTCATCACCTGGCCAATACCATACCTACTGTGAAGCATGGTGGTGGCAGCATCATACTGTGGGGATGTTTTACAGCGGCAGGAACTGAGAGACTACTCAGGATCGAGGGAAAGATGAACAGAGCAAAGTAGAGAGATCTTTGATGAAAACCTGTTTCAGAGCGTTCTGGACCTCAGACTGGGGCGGAGGTTCATCTTTCAACACGACAACGACCCTAAGCACACAGCCAAGACAACGCAAGAGTGGTTTTGTGACATGTCTGTGAATGTCCTTTAGTGGCCCAGCCAGAACCCGGATTTGAACCCGATCGAACATCTATGGAGGGACCTGAAAATAGCTGTGCATCGACGCTCCCCATCCAACCTGACAGAGCTTGAGAGGATCTGCAGAGAAGAATGGGAGAAATTACCCAAATACAGGTGTGCCAACCTTGTAGCGTCATACCCAATAAGACTTGAGGCTGTAATCACTGCCAAAGGTGCCTCAACAAAGTACTGAGTAAAGGGGCTGAATACTTATGTAAATGTGATATTTCAGTTATTTCTTTTTAATTACTTTGCAAAAACTTCTAAATACCTGTTTTCGCTTTTTTATTATGGGTTATTGTGTGTAGATTGATGATATTAAAAATAATTGAATCCCTTTTAGAATAAGGTTGTAACCTAACAAAATGTGGAAAAAGTGAAGGGGTCTGAATACTTTCTGAATGCACTGTATACTCACCTCACAACCTCTGTGAAAAAGTTGCCCCTCTGGTTCCTATTAAATCATTCCCCTCTCACCTTAAATCGATCCGCTCTATTTCTTGACTTCCCGACCCTGAGAAAAGGACTCTGAATGCCTGAGGGTTGCATGTTGTTTCTCTTAACATATGCAGCATGACCAGTATTTCCAGTATTTAAATTCAATTTCAAATTCACTTTCATTGATTCCCATCTACATTTATGTCCAAGTCATTCATTTATATCACAAACAGTAGAGGTCTCAGCACAGATCCCTATAGAACCCAACTTGTTTACAGATCTCCAGACGGAATACTGTCCTTCCACCCTTGGTCTTTTATCAGTAAGCCAATTCTGAATCCATACGACCATATTATGCATCTTAATCTACTGGATCAACCTACCAGATGAAACTTTATGAAATGCCTTACTAAACTCCATGTCGACAACATCCACTGCTCTATCCTCATCGAGCACCTTCTTCACCTCCTTGAAAATCTGATTAAGTTAGTATGACAGGGCCTGCAAACTTCAAAGCCATGCTGTTGGCCCCCAATTAATCCATTCTTTTCCAAATGGGAGCAAATCCGATCCCGAAGTATCCTCTCCAATAGCTTCCCTACTGCTGACGTGAGGTTCACCGGCCTATAATTACCTGGATTCTCTGTACATCTCTTCTTAAATAAAGTAACATTAGTTACTCTCCGGTCCTCCATAACCTCGCCTGGGCTAGAGAAGACAAAAATATCTTTGTTAAGGGCCCCACAATCTCCTGTCGCCTCTCTCAATAAGCTGCTACCATATTATTATTCTCAAACTTCCTTTACATATTAGTAGTTTCCACACTGATCTCACTGCCCTCCATGTCCTCACTTTAGTAAAAACCGTTGCAAAGTACCCATTAAGTATCTCGCCTACAATCCCAGACTCCCAGCACAAATTCCTTCCATCATCCTTGAACAGTCCAGTATGTTCTTTTCTTGGGTTGAATGATCTACATACTGTTTCAAGAAACCATCTCAGGTATACCTCACAAATTCTGCCCCATCTAAACCTTTGGTACTGAGCAAATTGGTGAAGTAAAAATCACCCACTAAGACAACGCTATTCCTTTGGCATCTTTTGGTAATCTGTCCACATATCTGTACCCCCATCTCCAGCTTGCTATTGGGTGGCCAAAAGTGTAATCCCATGCTTGCACCTTTCTTATTTTTAAGCTCTACCCATATTGTCTCCGTGGCAAACTCTCGAGTATGTCCTCTCTTGGTGCATACAATTTTTGTTATTTTGAGCAAAGACCATTCCTCAGATAAGTTCAAACTTATTGTGCCAGACATCCCTTTGATTTGTTTGGTGCTGGAAGTCCATGTAGATTCCAATTCAAGCTCTACCCGACGTGGCAACTTGGTAATATATTAAGAAATGAGATCATGGCATTGATGTCATTATGACATTTTATATCAAAGGACATGAAAAACTTCTCAGTCATGTTAAAGGCTCATATTAATCATACAAAATCCCTGAAATCTTGGGTGGGGTTTAAACCCATTAAAAATGCAAAGGATCAATAATCACTGTACCAATTGAAGTACAAAAATACTGGGATATTTGGAAATCCCATGCTCCTATACAATATGAATACTCTAACTTGAAATTAAGCAAGAAAATTATGGTTAATTATTGCAAGTAAACTCGTTTCAATCCTAATTCCAGAAAATTGTTTTGTTCGTTACAAACCAGATGTTTCACTGGCAATTTCCTAAATTGCCGTCAGACCGAGATAGTTCAATAATTAAAATCTATAGCAGGATCCTCAATTGGTGATAATTTATTGAGAGTAATGTCCATCATTCTGCAACTTGTTGCTGGTTATACAAACCAAGTGTTTGCAGACATCTTCCACTTTTTCCATTCAGCTTCACTTAAAATGCATTTTCTTCCTTGCAAATCTTCAAGGAGTTGGAAATACTTAACAGATAGTGTACTGCTTTCTGGAGGTTGTACTGAAGTCTTTGACAGGCATTGTGCTTTATATTGACACATAGAGATGAAGAAACCAGCTCACTAACAAAACTCCAAATATCCACTGATGTTGAGCTCTATTACCATAATAGCCCCAGTTCTTGAGTGCAAAAGAATTACGGTAAGAGTTTTTTCATCCATAATTAGAGACATTTTCCCATGCCAGGAACGAAAAAATGGGGAAACGTACCAAAACAGCAGAGGTGGTGGTCGATGTTAAGAGATCCACTTTAACTGTGTAAAATGAGTCGGTGATGCAGAAGCTTGGCTGAATCTGCTTTGCCAACTCCAGCATGTCGATCATTCATTTTTCTAATCTTCTCCAGTGGCAAAGCAACATGCAATCAGAGCCATTATCCAAGGTCAAAAGTTTTCCAGTCAGTCAGACTGCACTAATCAAAAATCAGTTCTTCAGCGAGTCTTTGTGATTAATACTATAGCGTTCCTTCCACCATTAAAAAAAGCCTTAAAGGAAGCTGAACAAGGGCCCTAAGCCACCATCACCACTAAGGGTCAAAAGCAGTACAAGCTTAAATCAGTTTGGGCTGTTTTGTGCAGTCTTTCTACTCACTCTTGAGCGAATCGATTTCTCATGCCTTTTCTCTTCATCATCTATGGTCTTCAATTATATTTTCATCATGCAGAGGGAAACATACGAGTCTTGTTAAAAATTCAATTCCAAATAGTTGGCTGCTTCTTCAGGTATCCAAGACAGATCATTGGATTTGCAGGTAGATAGAGTGGAGAAATCTTGCAGTAGTGGTTGAAGGAAAAGCACATAAAAAGACAAAAAAAACACAAAGCTGCCATGAAGTGATAAATGTACCCTTTCCCACTAATCTGGTCAACTTCGCGAGAAGCGAGAAAGAAAATTGATTTCACTTCAGCGAATGCAATAATATTGGAAAGCATCAAGAGCTAAATCTAATTAATCCTTCCTAGTTAATTTTGTTCAAACCTCTGTCTGTTTGAATGACAATAAAGGCAATTTGTATTGTATGTCTTTACACCAATACACAACCAGTCTCGCTAAGAATTGCTATTTTTCTGGTTTAAAGTCTACAAGTACAAATGGGTAAATCCCATGATGAACAGTGCATACTTTGGATTTCACCAACAAATTTTTGTACCTGCTTTCCCACATCTAATTACCTATCATATACCTCCTGCTCAAGGAAAACCATGAGAAGCATGGAGGTGAGGATGGGGGTTGGGTGGAGTTGAACATAAAGACCGTGAGTGGTTTGGCCAGGATAATCACAGTACCCGACATCAAACATTTAATCAATCAATGCTCATTTGGCGAAGGGATGGAGAACAGGCACATTGTAACCATTTTCTGCACCTCAAAGCAACTCAAAAGCAAAATATACGGTGCGGATGTGATTTGAGTACACCATCCTCTAGTAAGCTATTCAATTCCTTTAAGCAAATTGTTGCATTTATTACATCTCACCATATTACCAAAGTAACTTATTTCAAGGTTGGGAGAGTGGGAAGTAAAGATCATTCATGCCAGGTTCACTTTATGATTGACTGGGGCTGTCACTATTTTGGGTGGGAAATGTAATTAAGATAAACATCTGTATAAAAAAAATATTGATTTATATAGTGTATAGTATTGATTTATATAGTAACACTCCAGTAAAAATAGTCATATGCAATGAATTATACTGAACCATACAAATTAGGGGGATAAAGATGGGGTGCAAAATATGACTACCAGATAAAGTTAAGGAAACTCCTGAGCATTTATATAAATATTTTACGAGCAAGAGGTTAACCAGGGAAAGAGAGGGTCCATCTGGGATCAAAGGCTGTCTGCATGTGGAGCCAGAGGATCTGGGTGAAGATTTTAATGAATGTTTCTTATCTGCATTCTACAAGGAGAAAAACTTTGTAGTTGCAGATGTCAGGAAGGGCAAGGGGAATACTCCACAGCATGCTAATATTAAAAGGGAAAATGTATTATATGTCTTTGGGGTATTAAGTTGGCTAATGGCCTGATTAGGTATCCTAGGTTTTGTGAAGTAAGGACATAGAAGTAAGGACCCCGACTGAGACTTTTAAGTATTCGCTGGCCACAACCTACGTGTCAGATGACTAGAGCTCAGTAAATATGTTATCTTTATTCAAGAATGGAAACAGGGATCAGCCAGGTAGCTGAAGGCCAGTGAGCCTAATGTCCCAAATTGGTACTGGAATTATTGGGGAAAAATCCAATAATTCTCTTACATTTTGGGCTATCCTCTGGGGGACAGGATTAATCTACACTTGGAAAAGCAGGGGTAGATCAGGAATAGTCAGCATTGCTTTGTTGATGGAATCCTGACTCATTTTAATTTGAGTTTTTTGATATAAGAAAACACCTTGATGAGAACAGTGCAATTAATGTGGTTTACATGGACCTCACTGAGGCCTTTCATAAGGTCCTATATGAAAGAATGGTCCAAAAGGTTAGAGACCATGGGCTGACAAATTGGACTTGGCCTGGTATAGGAAATAGTGGGCATTGGTGGAGAATTGCTTTTGTGATTGGAAAACAGTGACCAGTAGCTTATCACAGGAATCGGTGCTGGGACACTTTTGTTTGACAAATTGGGGTTATGGAAAGAAGGCAGGAGAATGGGGTTAAAAGGGACCTTAGTGTATAAATTCATAGATTTCTACAAATGTCAGGACAGGGAGATACAGTGGGAAGACATACTGGATCCTGGCCTTCATTCCTTGTGGCAATGAACATAAGAATGAGAGATTATGGTACAACTTTATAAAACTTTGGTTAGGACACAGTTGGAGTATTGAGTTTTGTTCTGGTCATCATACGATGGAAAAGATGTGAGTGCACTGGAGAGAGTGCAGAGGAGATACACCACGATATCGTCTGGGGTGGAACATTCCAAGTAGAAAGAAAGATTGATTTGTTTTCTTAGTAATGGAGGAGGCTGATGGAAATGTTAAAATAATGATGATGGATCTT
This sequence comes from Leucoraja erinaceus, assembly GCF_028641065.1. Classification (NCBI taxonomy): domain Eukaryota; kingdom Metazoa; phylum Chordata; class Chondrichthyes; order Rajiformes; family Rajidae; genus Leucoraja; species Leucoraja erinaceus. The sequence goes on from NC_073381.1 coordinate 93,319,426, forward strand.
GAGAACTCTTTCCCCCTAACAGGGACATTGAGAACCAGAGGGCATGGATTTAAGGTGAAGAGTAAGAGGGCTAGGGGGGGATCTGAGTAAATTTCTTCTCACTCAGAGAGTAATTGCAATCTGGCATATCCGAGAAGGAGATGGAGGCAGGTATTCTCAGAACATGCCTCGTCAAGGCACAGAAGGCTATGGACTAAATGCTGGTAAATGGGATTAGTGGATCAAATGACCTGTTTCTGTGCTGTATGGCTCCATAATGAATTTTAGGCAAATATGGCTATCACTCTGCACACAAGATCAAATAAACAACTATGATAATCATCTACTAGTGATTACACACTAATAGTGCTTGTTATGGAGTAACATGCACTGGAACAGAGAAGCAGGACCTCCATTTGACATCTCATCAAAAATACAGCACATAACACAGAACCTCACCAGTACTTGACTGGAATTTGTCGAATTTAAAATTGATAGAGGTAAAAGTACTAGTAATTGAGGCAACCATGCATCTGGCCAGAGAAGGAAAAATTGCAGAGTAACTAACTGACCAAGAAGCAAATTAGAGAAAGGACTCTCATGCTGATCTGTACACGCCACTTGGTCCTTATAAGATCAATTTAAAATAATCATCAGAAATTCTTCCTGCCATTTCTCTACACGTACATACAATGTGATGTAGAAAATGACAATGTGCTCATGATAAAATCTGCAATTAGCTTTGAATGCAACCTGGTGGAATTTATGGTGTTATACCGCTGGCTGCAGCAGCTTCGATCGCCCCGACGGATGGTTCGACTGCCCCGACCGCGGGAGAATAAAGAGGATTGGACTTTTTTGCCTTCCATCACAGTGAGGAAAGTGGGGAATCCGCTGTGGTGGATGTTTATGTTAACTTTTATGTAGTTGTGTGTCTTGTTGCTTTTTTTCCCCTTATGGCTGTATGGTAATTGGCATATTACTGTACCTTAATCGGTACATGTGACAATAAAGACCTTTGAAACCTTTGAACCTGGAGTGAGAACCTCATACCATACAAACCCAATATATTAATGGAATACAACAGTTACAATCCTTCTTTAGTATGTTTAGATTAAAAGAACCGTAACATTACTTTACAGCAATAATCCTTCCAGTGACAAATTATATAAAGCAGCTGCATGGAAAAGACAAGAAATCCCACACAATATTTCAACTTTCCTCTCTTGTGTGTTATGACATAGAAGAACCACCAAAGGTAAATTTCATTCATAATGAGAACATACAGTGGCTTGCAAAAGTTTTCATACCCCTTGAACTTTTCCACATTTTGTCACGTTACAACCACAAACGTAAATGTATTTTATTGCGATTTTATGTGATAGACCAACACAAAGTGGTGCATAATTGTGAAGTGGAAGAGAAATGATACATGGTTTTCAATTTTTTTTACAAATAAAAAAACTGAAAAGTGTGGCGTGCAGAAGTATTCAGCCCCCCTGAGTCAATACTTTGTAGAACCACCTTTCATTGCAATTACAGCTGCAAGTCTTTTGGGGTATGTCTCTACCAGCTTTGCACATCTAGAGACTGAAATTTTTGCCCATTCTTCTTTGCAAAATAGCTCAAGCTCAGTCAGATTGGATGGAGAGCGTCTGTGAACAGCAATTTTCAAGTCTTGCTAGAGATTCTCAATTGGATTTAGGTCTGGACTTTGACTGGGCCATTCTAACACATGAATATGCTTTGATCTAAACCATTCCATTGTAGCTCTACATGTTTAGGGACGTTGTCCTGCTGGAAGGTGAACCTCCACCCCAGTCTCAAGTCTTTTGCAGACAGAACAGGTTTTCTTCCAAGATTGCCCTGTATTTGGCTCCATCCATCTTCCCATCAACTCTGACCAGCTTCCCTGTCCCTGCTGAAGAAAAGCATCCCCACAGCATGATGCTGCCACCACCATGTTTCACAGTGGGGATGGTGTGTTCAGGGTGATGTGCAGTGTTAGTTTTCCACCACACATAGCGTTTTGCATTTTGGCCAAAAACTTCAATTTTGGTCTCATCTGACCAGAACACCTTCCTCCACATGTTTGCTGTGTCCCCCACATGGCTTGTGGCAAACTGCAAACGGGACTTCTTATGGCTTTTTTTCAACAATAGCTTTCTTCTTGCCACTCTTCCATAAAGGCCCGATTTGTGGAGTGCACAACTAATAGTTGTCCTGTGGACAGATTCTTCCACCTGAGCTGTGGATCTCTGCAGCTCCTCCAGCGTTACCATGGGCCTCTTGGCTGCTTCTCTGATCAATGCTCTCCTTGCCCGGCCTGTCAGTTTAGGTGGACGGCCATGTCTTGGTAGGTTTGCAGTTGTGCCATACTCTTTCCATTTTCGGATGATGGATTGAACAGTGCTCCGTGAGATGTTCAAAGCTTGCGATATTTTTTTATAACCTAACCCTGCTTTAAACTTCTCCATAACTTCATCCCTGACCTGTCTGGTGTGTTCCTTGGGCTTCATGATGCTGTTTGTTCACTAATGTTTTCTAACAAACCTCTGAGGCCTTCACAGAACAGCTGTATTTATACTGAGATTAGATTACACACAAGTGGACTCTATTTACTAATTAGATGACTTCTGAAGGCAATTGGTTGCACTGGATTTTATTTAGGGGTATCAGAGTAAAGGGGGCTGAATACTTTTGCACGCCACACTTTTCAGTTTTTTATTTGTAAAAAAAATTTGAAAACCATGTATTATTTTCCTTCCACTTCACAATTATGCGCAACTTTGTGTTGGTCTATCACATAAAATCCCAATAAAATACATTTACGTTTGTGGTTCTAACGTGACAAAATGTGGAAAAGTTCAAGGGGTGTGAATACTTTTGCAAGCCACTGTACGTCCCCACTGCAAAACAGTATATTTGTTTTATCAACAGGAATGTATAGAAAGTTGTGTTGGTCTGTGAGACAAAGAATGCTGGTACTGCTATGGCTATTTAGTAATAGCTTACAAAGTTGAAGGGAGCAAAGACATAATTTTCTGAAAGATTTAAATAAGTTCATTTTATTGAAAAACAGCATTAAATTGTTATAAAATCTTAATTTTCTCATTATTTGACAATTCCAATCATATTAATAATTTAAGCATTATTCTAACTCCGAGAAGTACTTATGTATTTTTTCATACTTTAGCTAAGCACAAAACTGTGACTGATCCTTTGTGTGTTTATTAATTAACAAAATGCAATGGGCATTATAACTGAAGCTTGCTTCTATTTAAATTGCAGGCTTACACGGGAATGCATAGCAAGGCACTTTAACTTAAGAGGGACAGTTGGATAGATAACTAATAAGTATTGTCAGACTTCTAGATTGATATGACAAAGCACAAGTGTTGACAAGCTTTGAACACAATGCAAAAGTCAGGATAAGAGGATGGGCTTAATCAAGAACTTGCAGATGATGATAATCATTTAAGGTTAAATGTGCTTGGAAGTGAGGAGCAAATAATTGGAACCAATAAGGATAAGGAGACTTGGGCATGAGTCTTTGGACAGGGTTGCTCTCATGGTCAGAGAATTTGGAAAGACAATGTGGTGGTGATGGAAATATCCAGCCAAGATACAAAGAGTATAGTTGATGTTTTTTGTCGTCAGTGGAGGGTTTGAGTGGCGAGGCGTGGATTAGTGTGGCACAGCCAGTAGAGCCACTATGTTAGCTCTTCAGTAACCTAGGTTCAATCCTGGTCTTTGGTGCTGCGTAGAGTTTATACATTCTCCCTATGACTGCATGCGTTTTTCTTGATGCTCCAGCTTCCTCCCAAATCTCAATGTTACATTGTTCATAGTGCGTAGGTGAGTGGGAGATCTGAAGGGGTGGGGTGGAGTATTGATAGTAACTCTGTACTTGTAACAGTGATACTGTAACGTTATAATTTGTAACACTATATTTTGTACTCTGGTATTTTTACACTATCTATTGAACCTGTATGGGTTGATTGTATTCATGTGTAGTATAATTTGACTGGATAGCATAGAAACAGACCTTTTCACCGCATCTCTGTACATGTTACAATAATAAACCAATATCAATGACGCAGCGAGAATAAGATGGGATTTGTGGAGAATTACTGTAAATGAGAGCTTGATGTCAGCATAGACTCCATATTCCCATTAGACACAAGGTTATTTGGCTCATGTAGTCTATACTGACTAATGAGGGCATTTTCATTGTCCTATAAAAAATTTGTAACCCCCCCCCCCCCCCCCCCCCCCCCCCCCCCCCCCCCCCCCCCCCCCCCCCCCCCCCCCTATTTTCCCCCCCCCCCCCCCCCCCCCCCCCCCCCCCCCCCCACCCCCCCCCCCCCCACCCCCCCCCCCCCCCCCCACCCCCCCCCCCCCCCCCCCCCCCCCCCCCCCCCCCCCCACCCCCCCCTTCCATCAAATTCACAACCCCAGATTATTACGACAACCCATACCATGCATACAAGAGGCAATTTATCGTGACCAATTGACCCATCAACCAGCATGTCTTTGGGACACGGGAAGAAATTGAAGCACCTGGAAAATGATAAAAGCTACACATGGAGCACCTTAGGTTAGAATTGAACAAGGAACACTGGCACTGTTGGGTAGTGGTTCTATTAGTTGTATCACTGTGTTTCTGGGTTTGGTGGGTTGAGGCCTGTTTCCATGCTGTATGACTCAATGGACACAGGCAAGTTACATTCAGAAGGTTCTTGTGATGATTCAATGCGACGTATAAAATTCAGCTAATGTGATTAGTCAAGGGAAGCGATTAAATCCAAGTTTTGAGTTTATACTTCTTTCTGGTAGACATGCAGGTTGTATAAAACAAATGATTCATGGTGAAGAGTAAAGCCTTTGGTCACTTGAACCCGATAAAAGAGCGACAGCAGGGAAATATATTCCACATTAAATCTACTTGATTCCCCTCTGCTTTACATACCTGAGTTGCTACATTTAACAAGGCTAATCTTCCATTCTTTGAAACTGTAAACGACATTATAGGATGATCCTCTTGTACTCTGCAATAGAATGAAGCAAGGATCAAACATAACAAGTACTTCAGTACACTAGAGTTATTTTAATTTCAATGACAACATAGTGCGGCAATAATCAGCATTATTTGAGTCAGGATATTTCATCCTTTCCAGATATACCGGCCCTCCATAATGCTTGAGACAAAGACCCATCATTATTTATTTGCCTCTGCACTCCACAATTTGAGATTTGTAATGGAAAGAAATCACATATGGTTAAAGTCCACATTGTCAGATTTTAATAAAGGGTATTTTTAAACATTATGATTTCACCATGTAGAAATTACAGCAGTGTTTATACATAGTCCCCCCATTTCAGGGCACCACAATGTTTGGGACACATGGCTTCACAGACGTTTGTAATTGCTCAGGTGTGTATAATTGCCTCCTTAATGCTGGTATAAGAGAGCTCTCAGCACCTAGTCTTTCCTCCAGTCTTTCCATCACATTTGGAAACTTTTATTGCTGTTTATCAACATGAGGAACAAAGTTGTGCCAATGAAATTCAAAGAAGCCATTATGAGACTGAGAAACAAGAATACAACTGTTAGAGACATCAGCCAAACCTTAGGCTAACCAAAATCAACTGTTTGGAACATCATTAAGAAGAAAGAGAGCACTAGTGAACTTACTAATCGTAAAGGGGGCTGGCTGGCCAAGGAAGATCTCCACAGCTGGTGACAAACGAATTCTCTCTAATAATATAGAAAAAAAAACCCACACACCTGTCCGACAGATCAGAAACACTCTTCACGATTCATGTGTGGATTTGTCAATGACCGCTGTCCGCAGATGACTTCATGAACAGAAATACAGAGGCTACACTGCAAGATGCAAACCACCTTGACAACCTTCCTCACAATCTGTGAACCAAGCAATCTTAGTGTCATCTGTAAACGTATTAAACAACTCGTCTACGTCTTCGTTCAAGTATATATATATATATAGATATGGATCGTGTACTGGCAGATATGAGTTTGATCCATATCCTTCCATTCCGTACATGTCCATGTGCCTATTCAAGTCTCTTAAAAGCCACAATCATATCTGCCTCCACCACCATGCCTGGCAGCACATCCCAGGCACCCATGTAACGCTCACTATGTAACAAACTTGCCCCACACATTTCTTTTAAATTATAAACATAAATTCTCTATTTCACCATCTATATCGCTCGTTTCCCTTTCCCCTGACTCGCAGTCTGAAGAAGGGTCTCGACCCGAAATGTCACCCATTCTTTTTCTCCAAAGATGCTGTCGGAGCCGCGGAGCTTTTTGTGTCTATCCTTTAAACTATGCCCATCTCACCTTAAAGCTATATCATCTAGTATTTGCCTGGGAAAAAACTGACAGTCTACCCTATCTACATCACTATCCCTATCATCTATCTATCTATCTATCTATCTATCTATCTATCTATCTGTCTGTCTGTCTGTCTATCTGGCTATCTATCTATCTGTCTGTCTGTCTGTCTGTCTGTCTGTTCTTGACCGGTTTTGGCCATCTGTGCTGCGATTTCCGGTCGTCATTTTTGGCCACCTTGCTCAGCCGTATGTGTGCCGAGGATTTTCCCCGTCGATGAAAAATGACAGAGATATTAATGTTTTTACAAAATTCCCCATTCTCTCTGCTGCCCCCGCTGGCGGTAGGGGGTGGAACTATAAAACCAGGAAGTGGTGTGCCTCACAGTCTCTTCAAGATGGAGGAAGGCAGAGGATCATGTTTCTCTGAGCTGTGAATAACTCTGAACACATGTTTACTCAAATGTAAGTGTCCTTGGTGGTTCTAAAACGCTTGCAGAATGTGTCTATTGGTTCTAAAATGTTTGCAAAAAGTGTCTATTGGTTCTAAAGTGTTTGCAAAAAGTGTCTCTTTTGGTTCCACAATGCTTGCAGAATGTGTCTTTTTTGGTTCGAAAATGTTTTTTTTAGGTTCTCCCCCCCCCCCCCCCCCCCCTCTCCTCCCCTCCCCCCCCCCCTTCCCCCCCCGCCACCATTCCCCCCTAACCCCTCTCCCCTCCCGCCACCCCCTACCCCCTTCCCTGCTCCCCCCTCCCCTCTCAGCACACCCTCTCTCCCCCCTCTCCTCCCCCTCCTCTCTCTCTCCCCTCCATCCCCTCCATCGCCTCCCTCACCCTCCCTCCCTCCCCTAAACCCTCTCCCTTCCACACCCCCTACCCTCTTCCCTCCCCCTACGTCCCCCTCCCTGCCCCCCTCACCCACCCCCCTCTCTCCCCCCCTCACTCTCACCCTCTCTCTCTTCCCCCCCCCTCGCTCTTCTCTCCTCCTCTCCCCTCCCCTCTCCCTCTTGCCCTTCTCTCTGTGTCTCTGTCTCTGCCCCTTCTCTCTCTGCCCTCACTCTTAAACCCCATCCCCTCTAGGTGTGACTGCAAGTTGGGGGCTATGCGTCAGTAGATAGGGTGTTTATGGGGTAAAAGGAGCAAATTAATAATTAATAGTAGAATATTAATATAATATCAAGGGGGGTAATTAGCGTGAGTGCAGGGGCGTGGGGGGATAGTTAGTGTGTGTGACGCTGCATGCCGCCTCCCCCCCCCACAACCGCACTTTGAGGAAACAGACCCAACGGGTCGGCACTTGGTCTAGTATAACTATAAAACTCTGATCTGTATGTGGATTTGTGTGTTTATCTGTTTGTGTATGATCACATCCTCTCGAAAAAACGACGCGCTAACGGTCAAAACCTTTACATATTCTGAGAGATTTATGTCGTGAAATCCAAAATCGCCTTATTTGAAAATTTCATGCATTATTTCTCGAGTTATTAATCAAAATGTTCAAGAATCTGAAATAACTTTGAAAATAAAGCCAAGCGGCTTTGGCTGATGACGTCACAATGGCTCTGCGTGCTGCGGTCTTCGATCTGCACGCTGCGAGTGAAGTCCTCCCCGCGAGCTGCTCACCCCGCTCCCCTTCTCCTCTCCCTCCCGCCCCCTTCCTCTCTCTCCCCCTCTGTCCCCCCCTCTCTTCCCCTCCAGGAAGATAGTCCACAAGATAAAACTGAACAATTGTCACTCCAATAGGCTGCATTTATGATATCTAATACAGGTGCACAACCTTTTATCCGAAAGCCTTGGGACCAGACACTTTTCGTAATTCAGAATTTTTCGGCTTTCGGAATGGAAGATTTTTAGCGTAGTGGTAGAGTGCTCGGCTCATATCCGCAAGGTCGCGAGTTTGCGCCTCGATCCCGGCAGTTACTCAATCGCGAGTTTGAGTCTTCAATGTAGTTTTTTCTTGCAGAATAGGAGAGAATAGGGAGGGTTAGACTGGGATCATTCTCTGCGAGATGATCTTAGTGCGGGAGACAAGTGTAGGAGAGGTGTACTGACTGTGTGGGCAGAACTTTGGAAGGGATTGCCCACCATTCTCAAAAGCCGCTGTGTCTCCCTGTCCCTCCAACTCCAGAGGAATCCGCTGCCCGATGCGCCGCTACGGCGACAAGTGGCAGTTCGCCCACAGCCCGAGCTGCGGCCCCTCATCCGCAACCCGGGTTCCTCTGGAGTTGGAGCGGGGCTGGGCTAGAGTTGTTGCTGGCTGTGAGTCTCTGGGATCTCCGTGCTTGCAGTGGGCCTGGGGGTCGGTGTCCCGATGAGGGGGCGCAGCTCGGGCTGTGGGCGAACTGCAACTTGTCGCTGTAGCGGCCCATCGGGGAGCGGCTTCTGGTGGTCCTGACGTCTCTCAGCTCCTGTCCAGGGGGATGGCCGGAGACGTCAGGACCAACAAGAACCCGCTCCCCGATGCGCCGCTACAGCGACAAGTGGCCGTTCGCCCACAGCCCGAGCTGCGCCCCCTCATCCGCAACCCGGGTTCCTCTGGAGTTGGAGCGGGGCTGGGCTAGAGTTGCTGCTGGCTGTGAGTCTCTGGGATCTCCGTGCTTGCAGTCGGTGTCCCGTTGGTTCTGACGTCTCCGGTCACCCCCCTGGAATGGAGCTGAGACTGGGAACTGTACTGCCCTTGCCCCCTCCCTCTGCAACTACAAACAACCCCACAGTTCCCAGTCTCAGCTCCTGTACAGGGGGGTGGCCGGAGACGTCACAGCCGAGCTGCGCCCCCTCATCCGCAACGTCAAGACCAAGACGCACCTTGCACACCATCAGCTTCTGTCCCTACGGAGAGCGTGTTCCTCTGTACTTGGAGCGGGGCTGGGCTGCTGCTGGCTGTGGGTCTCTGGGATCTCCGTGCTTGCAGTGGGCCTGGGGGCCGGTGTCCCGTTGGTCCTGACGTCTCCGGTGACTGGCACTGGCTCCGACGTGAAGACAGTGCAAAGCCCCCACGCCGGTGCAATGGGCGGAGAGCTGGAGAGGGGAGGGAAGGGGTCACACACATGGCCGGGAAGCAGAGGGGTGTAGGTGGGGTGAAACTGAAGGGAGCGACAATCTGCTGCTACCTGCCCGCTGAGTTAAAAAGTTCCCACGCAAGACTCACGATACACTGTGTATCATGAGTCTACCGTGGGAACTTTTTTTAACTCAACGGGCAGGCAGCAGCAGATTGTCAATTATTAACCCTCCCGCGCAATATACCCTCACCTTCTCTTTTATGAATGGGGATTTAGTTCCCCTTTCTTCGAGGACCGACCGGAGGTTCCGCTGTCACCTCTGCGGGCCGCCCTCGGTGAACGTCTTCAAGGACCTTTTTTCAAGGACCGAAAAAATGTCGCTATTCGGAGGTTTTCGTTATTTGGAACTTCGGATAAAAGGTTGTGCACCTGTAGCCTTGAATAAAGCTTTGGGCATCAATAACATAAAATGGGATCACAAAACAGTGAAAATAATCAAAAAGATCTCATTGATGACCCAGCGAGCTTTCAACTAAATATCTGCAATGAGCCATTAATCTAAACACACAGCTGGAAGCAATACAGTGGCAGACACTGTGTGTACAAGAAATAGTAAACTACATTCAGAACTAATGTCCACCATTTCATCTTTGCAAATCGTATTAGGCAGTAAAAGTAATTACAGGGTAAATAGCTGGTCATTATAGCTTACATATTCCTATCGGTCAGGTCCTCAAAGTTGTAGCCTCGTATCCTCTGATGTGTGTCTGAGGCAAGAACTGTTTTCCCGTCGTTTAAACACCACAGGCACTGCACTCGCACACCTTCCCATGAATCCAGCAGATTTCCCTCCAAATCCTAACAGAAACACACACAAAGAATGTTAGACAAGCCTCTTTAGCATTATACAACAGAAATAATTCCCTCCCTATTATACATTCCCTCCAAAGGCATCGATTCTTGATGGACACTGTTCCACATGCAGTGGAAATTATCAGGTGCTACATTCAAATGACTAATTGTAGTCATCAGAAATGACCCTACACTTTGATATGGCCTTTGAAGATCTATCCATACAAGATCTATATGATACTAAAAGTGTGTGTGTGTGTGTGTGTGTGTGTGTGTGTGTGTGTGTGTGTGTGTGTGTGTGTGTGGTGTGTGTGTGTGTGTGTGTGTGTGTGTGTGTGTGTGTGTGTGTGAGAAAATCTGGTTAATTTTCCTATTTTCTTCCAAACGTTAGGCCACAGCTTTCCCATTTTCACACATCCTACTCACATTATTCCTGTTGAGGCGATAAACATCTTCCTATCGCATTCCCACCTATATTTCAAAACTTTTTAATCATTGAAAGTTTTAAAAACTGCCCGAAAACTCACCCATTTCGGAAAAAAAAACCTGAGTGACGTCACAATGCACTTACAAGGCAGGACGGGACACTCCAGGAGGGAGGGGCACTCCAGCACGTCTGTGGTGGCCGCTGCCTGCGCCCGGTGGGGAGGGTTGTGCTTGAGCTGGAGTGAGGGCCAAGCCCGGTGCTTGGGATGGGGCCGTGACCGGGGCCAAAAAAGAAGCCGCCGCTGGAACCAAGGATGACCCTGGGTCCAGGGTCGGGGCGAGCCTGGAGATGTAGTCGGGGCTTGCAGTGGAACCCACGCAGTGGCAGAGCTGACGGCTGGAGTCTACAGCCAGGGCTCAGCTGAGTACGAGAACCAGGCCTTGACGCTGCTCTGCGACCTGGGTAGATCCTGGGGCAGGGAATGGGAGTGAGGGGAGGAGGATGAGGGAAATGGGAAGGAAGATGGGGTGGGGAGTGGGGTGGTAGAGGGAGATTGGGGGGGGGGGGGGGGTGTGGAGGCAGGAGATGCCCCCTCCATATCTACCCTCACTCCCACCCTCTCTACCCCCCCCCCTCTCCCTTTACCCTCCTCCCTCTCTCTACACCGTCCCCCTCTAACCCCCTCCCCCTCTATCGCCCTCCCTGTCTACCCCCCCTCCCTCTCTAGGGATTGAAGAGGAGGAGGGAGGGAGTGCTGGGGGATGGGGAGAAATAAGCCGCACCTGCGCAGTTGGTGGCTATGCGTTGGGGGAGAAGACCCAATGGGTCTGCACTTGGTCTGGTGACTCTTAACAGTTTCTGCAGACCCACCACAGAAAGCATCCTGTCTGGATGCATAACATCTTGGTATGGCAACTGATCTACACTAGATCGCAAGGAATTCCATAGAGTTGTAAACGTAGCCCAGTACATTCAAAACAATCTCCCCAAACCCACAATCACTTCATGTTGCCCTGGGAAAAGAGCCAACATAATCAAAGGCAAATCTCTTCTCCCCTTTCCCAGCAGGCAGAAAATACTAAAGCTTGAAAACACATTCACAAAAATCAAGAACATCATCTTCCCCCGTTGTTTCAGACTTTTGAACTCTCATAGCTAAGGATGTATTCCTAATCTTCCAATCTACTTTGTTGCGGCCTTTGCACTTCTTTTAATCTGCATTTTCTCTGTAGCTGTAACACTATATTCTACATTCTCTTTTTTCATTATCTGTGTACTCATGTATGGTATGATTGCATAATCTATGGTGAGATCTGCCTGGATCGCAAGCCAAACAACGTTTTTCATTGTATCTCAGTACACATGACAATAATAAACCAATACCAATATCCTAGACCCAGATTAGGTAATACAAAGTTATAAATCAGGAGTGACAGGGGGTCAATCGGTCCTTTCGAGTCTACTTGGGGTAACATTTTCCTCCTTGCTTATCAAGAATGTATCTACCTCTGCCCCAAAAATATTCAAAGACACTGCTTCCACTGCCCTTTGAGGAAGAGTTCTAAAAACCTATGACCTTGAGAGAAATAATTTTGCCTCATCCTTGTCTTAAATAGGCAACTACTTATTTTTAATAAACGACCCCTGGTTCCAACATTTTCCAATATTTTTTATTTTCAGATTTTCAAGATCTGCAGTTTATTAATTTTCAAGAGTTATCGCACAAAGAGGTACATAGATACAAATTACCTAGAAAATTAATAACTCACACACTGATAAAATTGCCCACGTTGACCACCTGTCACAAAACGTTTTCCATCTGGGTTCCAAGCAACACTTGTTAGACTATCCTCATGGGACTGGCTCATCTTGGTCCTAAGTTCTCCTGTCTGGAGAGAAGAAAGATGTAATCTATCAGTAGCGCAGTGGTAGAGTCAATGCAGTGCCGGAGACTCGGGTTAGATCCCGACTACGGGTGCTGTTTGTACAGAGTTTGTATGTTCTCCCCGTGACTTGTGTGGGTTTTCTCCAAGATCTTCGGTTTCCTCCCTCACTCAAAAGATGTACAGGTATGTACATTGGCTTGGTAAATGTAAAATAGTGTTAATATGTGGGGCTCGCTGGTCAGCGCGGACCCACTGAGCTGAAGGGCATGTTTCCGTGCTGTATCTCTAACCTAAATTAAATAAACTAATCACCTAATTCAAAATGTCATTGCATCAAAAATAAAGAACAAATATTTATTTTTCAAATCTCATGTCTTCTTTTTGGTTGCTTTACACCCGCTGACCCATTTCCTCCACGAGGTGGTGGAGAAAGCTTTTGGCATGCTTACCTTTATGTGGAACAAAAGTTCAGACATTATCATGCAGCTGTACAAGTCAGGGTGAGACCAAAATTGGAGTACTGTGCACACTTCTGGTCCTCCAGTATAGGAAATATGTCATTAAGTTGGAACGGGTTCAGAGGAGATTCATTAGGATGTTACCTAGAGTTGCAGGCTTGAGTTATCGGGAGAGGTAGGATAATCTTGGATAGGTCTATTTTTAGCGGGTTGTTTTGAATTTGAAACGTGTATGAACAAAATCAGAAGGTTATCTTGCTTTACTGAAATATTTATTACGTTGTTGTTCTTCTCATTCATGGAACCAGCCAATATGAACTACTTCTGTGTGATCCCGACTTCTTAAATCCCAATTTCCACATTCTCCTCCTCTTTCGTCTTTTCAGTAACAACACGATTTGTTCTGTTGCTTAAAACTGATTGGATTACTGTTTGATGAGTTGTGACCGTCTTAATTCAATTTAAAGGCAAGATTTACAAAACAGCACTACTCGGATCAGTGCACTTCTATTGGATATTTTTACTGACATCTGCAACTGAGGCCACTAACACAAACTCCTCAGGAGGCTAACAGATTACTTTACTTACATCTGTTAATTCTGAAGAACTTGATTATCCATAATTTAAGCACAATGGTCACAAGGCACTTTGGTTGATTCAGTGTAAAATACACTGAAGAATTGTCACTGCATCCGGAGCATTGCTTACCTGCACATTCCAAAGCCATAGTTCGGAGCAGTCATCAGGGCCACAGGCCAAAAGGTAATTATCATCTGGACTCCAAGCCAAGTATGATACTCCATAAGCATGACCATCTAAAGTTTTATGCAGTCTAAGCTGATGAGTATCCTAACAGAGAAAAATATTTAAAAAACCAAGCCAATTAATGAACTATGTCAGCATTATTAATATAGCATGGTATGCTGCTCTGGAAGGGTAAATTGTATGCGATCTGGGGAGAGCTGGACAACGGATACAGAATTGACTATATGGAAGGAAGCAGAGGGTGATGGTGGAAAATTATTTTTCAGATTGGAGGCCTGTATTTAGTGGTGTGCCTCAGGGATAAGTGCTGGGCCCATTTCTTTTTGTGGTTTATATCAATGATTTGGACGTGAATGTGGAAGACATGATTAGTAAGTTTGCAATGATATTAAAGTGGGTGGTACTGTAGATAGCAAAGATGGTTATCAAAGGCTACAGCACGATCTTGATCAGTTGGGCAAGTGGGCAGAAGAATAGAGTTTACTGCAGATAACTGTGAGGTGTTACATGTTGGGAAGTAAAAACAGGGCAGGACCTTCACAGTAAATGGCAGGACCCTGGGGAGTGCGGTACGACAGAGGGATCCCATTCCTTCTCCCCAGAGATGTTGCCTGGGTTACACCAGCTTTTTGTGTCTATCTTCGGGATCTAGAAATGCAGGTACATAGTTCCTTGAAAGTGGCATCACAGATAGGGCGGTCATGAAGGCTTTCGCTACGTTAGCCTTCATAAGTCAGGTTCTTGAGTATAGAAGTTGGGATGTTATGTTACAGTTGTACAAAATATTGGTGAAGCCACATTTAGAGTATTGTTTTCAGTTTTGGTTACCCTGCTATAGGAAATCTACAACCAGAGGACATAGGATTAAGGTGAGAGTGGAAAGATTTTATAGGATCCTATTAGATTTAATAGGATCTTATTAGAAAGATTAGGGGCAACTTTTTCGTTGAGAGGGTGGTGGATATAAGGAACAAGATGTCAGAGGTAGTTGAGCCAGGTACTATAACAACATTTAAAGGATAGGTCCATTGATAGGAATGGTTTAGAGGTATATGGGCCAAACATGGAGAGGTGGGACTAGTGTAGATGGGGCATTTTGGTCAGCATGGACATGTTGGGCCGAAGGGCCTGTTTCTGTGCTGTATGACGCTGTATGACTCCGTGATCTTCTATGACCTTCTACCTGACAGTATACCCATGTGTAGAATAAAGGACCCTTAAATGGATATTTAGATTAATACAGCAGGTACATATGATAGCAGATAAGATTATGAAACAATACAGGATATCTTCATTGGCCGAGGCAAAGATTAAAACAGGTGGAAGATTTAGGTAATACTGCAAAAAAGACTGGTACAGTTAGAGTTCTGTGTACTGTTCTGATTATCACCCCATAGCATTGGAAGTTTATAAAAATATCGACAAGAATGGAGATTTATTTACAATGCAAGATCAGCCAGCCTGAGGTTTTTTATTAGTTTCATTCTTATAACTATAAAACTTTGAGTGTGTGTGTGTGTATATATTTACTTTTTTTTAATGTGATTTCACATCTTCTCGAAAAAACGACACGTGAATGGGAGATTTATTTACATATTCTGGTAGAGATTTACCCCCTGGAGTCCGAAATCGGCATCTGAAAATGTTGTGCTTTATTTCTTGAGTTATTAATTAAAATCTTCACGAAGCCGAACTCCCGAGAGCTTTGGTTGACGCACGCTCGCGGGAGCAGAAGATGCAGAAAGAACAAGCAAGTCAGGCCCTGTACCCGAGAGATCCCTCTCTCCCTCTCCCACCCTCCCCCCTCTCCGTCTCAGCCCCTCTCTCTCTGTCCCTGCCCCTCTCTCTCAGTCTCTGCCCTCTCTCTTCACCCCCCTCCCTCTCTGGACGCGCCTGCGAGTTGGGGGCTATGTGTGAGTGGATAGGGCGGGGATGGGGTAAAAGGAGCAAATGAATAATATTAATATAATTTCAAGGGGGGCGGTTAGTGTGTGTGTGGGGGGGTTGTTAGTGTGTGTGTGTGGGGGGGAGGGGTTGGTGGTTAGTGTGTGTGTGAGACGCCGCAGGCCCCCCCCCCCTCCCCTCCCATAACGGGACGGGACCCGTTCCACTTGGTCTAATAAAATACAAAAGCCTGAGCAGAGGCTTTAATGGAGGTGTTTAAAATTAAGGGGCCACGATAGAGTGAACACGAACAAATTATTTCCCTTATCAGAAAAGTCAGCGACATGGAGTCTTTGATTTATAGACAGGGAGAAAATTAAATAGTTCAATTTTATTTTATTTTCAAAGTGGCATGGATCTAGAATTCATAGCCTGAAAGTACAGGTGAAGCAGAGCTACCTGGATGAAAGTTTGATATGCATCATCTGCATGGCTACAGAGGAAGAGTTTAAACATTGGTTTAGTCTCAATCACTTTGTTTAGCCAGCATGGACTCATATTGAAAATTCTTATTGCTCTGCTCTACAAATTCTTATTGCTCTGCTCTACAATGAAACAAAGCAAGTCCTTAAAGATTTGAATATATTGAGAGAATATGAAAGGAATCCGCCATAAAAAAATAAACCAAATTACAATGAAAAACACAATAAACACTCTAATTGAATAAGAAACGTTTGTTTTCTTGTGGTCTCATGGTACTTACTGCATCAACCTGCCAAATAATAACTGTGGTGTCCTTGGATCCCGTTGCTAACTTACTGCCATCATTGGAGAACTTGCAGAACCACACTTCATTGCAGTGCTCTGTGAGGATCTGTTGTGTGTAGCAAGGAAACTGCTTCCTTGAAAAAAGAAAATGAAAAGCACGGCTATTTGTGAACTCATTTTAATAGTTGTCCAGGCCACCATAAGAATAGCAATCAGAGATCTGGGACCATCTACGGAACAAAAGATTGTAATGGAATGGATTTACGTTAACTTGGAAATGCAGGGAAAGATTAGGGGGGAGTCAGTATGGTTTTGCACAAGGAAGATAATGACACACAAATCGGAATTTATGGAGGAGTAAAAAAGAAAATTGATGAAGACAGGACAGTAGACATGGTTTAAATGGGCAGGTGTCGTATGGTAGGTTGGTCTGGAAAGGGATTCGAACTGGTTATAAAATCATGAGCGGCTGAATATAAAATTACCTTGGTGATAGGTCACAGAGGGTGTTGGTTAATGGGTGTTTTTCTGACTGGAATTGTGACTAGTGTGATTGTCCTGGTTTGACCACCCAAAATGCATCATCTCGCCTGTATCTGCATTAAACTCCATTAACTGTTCTTTAGCCCACTTACCCCACTGATCAAGATCTTGCTGTAAATTTGCTAATTATTTTCACCATCTATGATATCACCCACTTTATTGTCATCTGCAAACTTGCTAATCATGCTTTCTACAGTCTTATCCAAATTGTTGATATAAACCACAAACAGCAGTGGGCCTAGCACTGATCACTCCACTAGTTACAGGCTTCCAGCCTGAAAATCTACCTTCCACCGTCACCCTCTGCTTCCTTCCAGGAAACTAATTCTCTATTAGGATGGCTAGCTCTCCCCAGATCCCATGCAATCTAACCCTTCAGAGGAGCTACCATGCAGAACTTATCAAATGCCATGCTATGTCCATATAGACAACATCTACGGCTTTGCCCTTATCAACCTTGTTGCCTACTTCTTCAAAAAACTCAACCAAATTTGTGATACATTCTCCCAAGTACAAAACCATGTTGACTATCCCTAATCACCCCGTTTATCTAAACGCATATATATGTTATCCCTCAGAATACTCTCCAGTAACTTGCCTATCACAGATGTTAGTCTCACTGGGTCTAGTTCCTATGCTTTTCGTTGCAGCCCTTCTTAAATATAGGCACAACATTAACCACCCTCCAGTCTTCTGGCCCCTCACCTGTGGCCTTATCCTCCACCATCATGAAGTGCTTCGAGAGGCTGGTTATGGCACACATTATATCCAGCCTACCAAGCAGCCTTGATCCACTGCAGTTCACTTACCGCCACAACAGGTCCACGGCTGATACCATCTCCCTGGCCCTACACTCATCCCTGGAACACCTGGATAAGAAGGATACCTACGTCAGACTCCCATTCACAGATAACAGCTCTGGTTTCAGTACCGTTATCCCAAACAAGCTCATCTCCAAATTCATGGAACTTGGAGTCAGCACCCCCCTCTGCAACTGGATCCTCGAATTTCTGACCAACAGACCACAATCAGTGAGGATAGGTGATAAATCAACCTTTACGGTAATCGTCAACACTGGTGCCTCACAAGGATGCGTTCTCAGCCCCCTACTATATTCCTTATACACGCATGATTATGCTGCCAACACCAATCCAACTCAATTTACAAGTTGTTATAAAAAGGAACTGCAGATGCTAGTTTATATCAAAA
Source organism: Leucoraja erinaceus (assembly GCF_028641065.1). NCBI lineage: Eukaryota > Metazoa > Chordata > Chondrichthyes > Rajiformes > Rajidae > Leucoraja > Leucoraja erinaceus. Next base: position 93,337,564 of record NC_073381.1, read on the forward strand.
TTAGATACAAAATGCTGGAGTAACTCAGCGGGTAAAGCATCATAAAATGGATAAGCAACTTTTCGGGTCGGGATCCTTCTTCAGACTGATTGCAATGGGGGGGAAAGGGAAATGGGGGCGGGGGGGGGGGGGGGGGGGGGGGGGGGGGGGGGGAGAGTGGAAGGAGATATTTGTAAAAGTTACCTAAAATTGGAGAATTCAACATTTGTACTGCTGGATTGTAACTACCCAAGCAAAATATGAGGTGATGTTCCTCCAATCTGCGTTTGGCCTCACTCAGGCAAAGGAGGAGGCCCAGGCCAGAAAGATCAGTATAGGAATGGGAAGGGGAGTTCAAATGGTTATCAACTGGGAGACCAGTAGACCATGGAGGATTACGTGTAAGTGTTCAGCACAGTGAGCTGGATATTAAATAACGATGATACGGAATACAGAAAGGAGATTGAGAACTCCGTAACCTGGTGCTAAGACAACAACCTTCTCCTTAATGTCAGCATGACAAAGGAGATTGTGCCTGACTTCAGGAAGCAGTGATGGTCGAAAGCTTCAAGTTCCAAGGAATAAATATCACTAGCAATTTGTCCACATCGAAGCTATGGTCAAGAAAGCACACCAACACCTCTACTTGTTTAGAAGGCTTAGGAAGTTTGGCATGTCCCCAACAACCCTCACCGACTTTTACAGATGCGCCATTGAAAGTATTTTATCGGGATGCATCACAGCTTGGTTTGGTAACAGCTCCATCCAAGACCACAAGAAATTGCAGAGTTGTGGACGTAGCTCTGACCATCATGCAAACAATTCTCCCTTCCATTGACTCCATCAACACTGCACGCTGCCTCGGCAAGGCAATCAGCATAATCAATGACCAGTCTCACCCTCTTCTCCCCTCTACCAGAAGGCGAATGCTATGGAGGTTTGAAAACGCATACCTCCAGATTCAGGGACAGTTTCTTTCTAGGTATTATCAGGCAACTGAACAGTCTTCTCACCAGCTGGCGTGGTCCTGACCTTTCATCGATCTCATTGGAGACATTTGAACTATCTTTAATCAGACTTTATTTTGCACTGAATGATGTACCCTTTATCCTATATCTGTAAACTGTGGATGACTTGATTGTAATAATGTACAGTCTTTTCTACGACTGAATAGCACACAAACAGAAGCTTTTCACTGTACCTTAGTACACGCGACAGTTTAAAGAGATCTGGAGTGTCTCTGAATGACAAACTTTTAGAGATGTAATGTAGAAAGTATCCTGACTGGTTGCATCATGGCCTAATACGGCAATTTCACGGAATGCAAAAGGCTGCAGAGTGGTGGACTCAATCCAGCACATCATGGGCATAGTTCACTCCATCGAATGCTTCACACGAGGTGCTGCCTTAAGAAGGCAGCATCTGTTATCAAGGATCACCACCATATAGGGCATTCCCTCTTCTCACTGCTTCCATCAGATAAGAGTTACATGGGCCTGAAGTCGCATACCACCAGGACAGGCACGTGCCGTCAAGGTAGGCAAGGTAGGCACTGCCTACCCTGACTAAAATTATAAAATGGTAATTATTAAATATAAATAGTAAAGGCATGGGAGAATAATGCCTACCTAAGAGATCGATCTCTTAGCTTGGCATAATTCTCCGTGCCTTTCATCCGCAGTGCATGTAACACGCAGCCCACGTGCCGTCGACGATGCTTCAAGCCATCAATTTCCAGTTTCTTGGCGTGTTTTTCAAACATGGATTGCCATTATCTTAAGAAACAAAGAGAGAAAAATGGAGTTTGTGTACAAATGATGTGGGAAGTAGATTTCTTGGTGCCATATGTTTTTAAATACCGTATTTCCCGGCAATGAAGACGCCATTTATCACCCAAAAATAAGGCACAAAAATTTACATATATCTTGGAAGCCGAAGTTGGAATAGCCAAGCCTATCCCTCATTGCTGACAGCTGATGGGAAGCGGCTGTAAAAAGACAGCGCCGCTGGGGAGGGGAGAAGGAGTGGGTCGGGGATCATGCCAGCAACTCACTTGCCGCAACGCTCCAGGTGTGGAGAGTTCGGGTGGCTGCGAGCGGCCGCCACCTCAGCACCTTCTGCCGGCCCACGCTCATCTCTGGCAGTGCTCTTCGTCTGAAAACCTCTCTCCTGCCGCTCGCTGGCCTCACTCATGTCAGCCGCTTCCCGCCATTCCTTAAATTCCGACAGCGCGATCAAGGGACCAATTGAGCGGCAGGTGAGAGATGTTCAGACGGAGAGCACTGCCAGAGGTGAGCGAACTGGCAGAAGGCGCTGAGGTGGCGTCCGCTGTCCGGTCCCAGCAGTCGCTCGCAGCCACCCAAGCTACTTCCCTCCCCGGCCGCAATGCGGTGGCTCCGCGCCAGGAACGCCGCAGCAGCGGTGAGTGAGTGAGTTACTGGCATGATCCCCGACCCCCTCCTTCTCAATGCTCCTGCCCTCCCCGTAACTTTACCCCTAACCAGACTCCCCACATGTTGTGAAAGGAACTCTCCCCACAATTGGTCCCTTCAACAAGTATTATCATTCAATAAGATCACAACTGATTCAACTTGTCCCGGTGTGCTCCCGTTTTTCCCACCATCTCAACACCTGCCATCACCTTTCACCACCCACCCACCCATTCAGTAATTCAGAATGAAGATTTGGAAGCCTTGGGCAAATTGCTTTCTTTATTTTTAATTTTTTGAGCATGAGAAATTCTATGTCCCACCAGCCTTCTTTCAAAATTTAGCAACTCAAAATGGGGGTGCATTTTCATTGCATGGAAATACGGTACTTTATTAAGAGATTTGGGTTTTGAAGACTTTATAAAAGTCGACTGACAGCTTACGGAGAGAACAATCTGCGCATGACCTCCTTAAGATTTTTTTAAAAGCCGACTGACTGCTTACCCCGAGTAATTTTTCACGGCACGTGCCTGCTCCAGGATTAGGAAAGTCCTACAGCTTGAATCAGTTTACAACCCTAATTCTACCTCAATAACAGCACACGATTGTCCATCTTTTGCATTATAATGAACTCGTTGTTCATTAGATTTTATTTGGTTTCACCTTGCTGGAAGTGATGGCATGCAAGATGAAATTTTGAGCAAAAGTGTCTCTTAACCTTTTTGATGGCCTTAGAGGTGTACTTGGACTTCCTGTATCAATTTGCATCACCAGACTTCAATGCCCGAGAACTGGTCCTCAGAAGATCGTGGACCTATTGGTCTATCCAAGGCTTATGGTTGGGGAACACTCCGAACCAAACACACTCCTCCACACATTGCCTTATGAAATCTGTAGCAGCCATGGCATATTCAATCAGGTCTGTTGCCAAGAACTTGAACATTGCTTAGTCTACCAACTCCAAGCAATTTCAGTGTTGTTCCTCTACCTTGTCAGACCAGCACTGTGCTGCCCCCATCGCTGGAGGCGCTCTTCAGTAGCTGCCCATTTGCAGGAAGAAGGAGCACAGCCAGGTGGCGTGATTTCCCCCAAGTGAAGGCGAGGGATGAAGTCATAGACATCTTTGAGGGTGGAGGGCATCTGATCCTTTGCGGCTGCAAGACACGTGCTGGTTTGTAAGTGCATGGAAGTGACTTCTTGAAACTGGCCTTGTTGAAGCCTCCGGCTACAATAAAAAAGATGTTGGGGTATGCCGCCTGGTGTTTGTTGACCATGGCATGCAGCTCCTCCAGTGCTAGATGAACGTTTGCCTGGGGTGGGGGTTCATGATGATGGGGGTGAATTCCCTCAGGAGGTAAAAGGGACAACTGTATTCCTTATAGGTGTGATCCTCCATGAGCTCAGGATTCCCCTGCCGATGGGTGTTCCCTAATAATTAGTAACTCCATTGCCATTGGTAGATTCTAATCCATTTAAATGGACTGGCAGCTTGTCAGTTGCAGTACTGGTTTGTGCTGGGATTTTTTATTCATGCATGTGCATAACTGTTATATTTGATCCTGTCCTGTTGTGCTGCTTGCAATGAATGAATATTTTGCACATCAGAACTGCTATCAGTGGAGTTCCATTAAGAGACACTAACACTCTAGTCTCATTAAAAAAAAAATGTCAACACTCCAATTCAGAATGGATTCTGACAAATGTTCTTTGACCTGAAATATTAATTCCACTTCTCGCTCCACAAACGCTGCCTGACTTGCTGAGTATCTCAGGCAATTGTTCTCTTTAATATTACAATTTCTGCAAGACCTTGGATGGGTTATGAAGTTAATTCCATTATCAAATGGCCACAGTCTTCACCAACATCTTCAACCTGTCACTTGAAAAGACTTGTCCTCACCTACTTCAAGGAAACCTCCATCTTTCTGGTCCCAAAGTAAAATAAAGTGACCTATCTCAATGACTATCACCCAGTAGTTCTAATATCAACTACAATGAAGTGCTTTGAAAGTTTGGTAATGGCCCACATTTGTGTCAGTTGTCCGGACAATCTAGACCCCCTACAATTTATGTTCAAGAAAAATTGGGCTGCACTGGGACATCATCTCTCTTGCATTGCAAAGCCCCATCTATGTCAGAATGCTATTTGTTGATCACAGCTCAGCCTCCAATACCATACTACCGAATACCTCTGGACCTTGGCCTTGGAGGTTCCATCTGCAACTGACTTGACTGGCAGACCTCAGTCGACAGAATTAGTTATTAGGGCAGCACAATGGTTCAAGGGCGGCACAGTGACGCAAGTGGTAGAGCTACTGTCTCACAGAGCCAGAGACCTGGGATCGATCCTAACCTTGGGTGCTGTCTGTGTGGAGTTTGCACATTCTACCTGTAACCGCATGGGCTCTCTCCAGGTACTCCAATTTCCTCCCACATCCCAAAGACGTGCGGGTTTGTAGGTTAATTGGCTGCTGTAAATTGCCCCCCAAGTGTGTAGAAAGTGGATGAAAAAGTGGGATAAGTAGAACTATTGTGAAAGGGTGATCGATAGTCAACATGGACTCAATTTGCCGAAAGGCCTGTTTCTATGCTCTCTCTAAACTAAATTAATAACATTTCCTTCACTCTGACCCTCAACATTGGTGCCCGTCAGGACTGTGCTTGATGCATTGGTCAACTCCCTGTGCACCCTCTTGCACCCTGCTACAAGTAACTCACTTCCTAACTTCCTAAAGTCTCTCAAATATCAACAATGCTCAAATCAGAAATATGATGAAAGACCTTCCAGTTGACTGCAACTCCTTGGCTCACTCGTCATGTTCCACTGAAACTGCCTGCACCCCATCCAAATCACTCTCTTGCTCCTTCCCACCCACCATCACTCCTTCCATCAACCTGACCCATCCAGCAAACCAATCAAAAATAATCCAACTTGTTTCTCCCTCTCGCATCTTGCATCAACTCGATTTATCAACCTCATCTGACTCGTCGATCAAATCAGCCTGTCAATTCACCGTCAATGTGTGATCCATCAAATCTCGCTCCTTCCCTTCCCCTCATTCATTCCATTAATCCTCCCCAGTCGAACCATCACCATCACCACCCCCCCACCCCTGTCGATCCATCAGCCCCTCCCAGTCAATCCCTTCAATCCATCTCCCCTGTTCAACCATCAGGCCCACCTGTCAATTAATCAGCCTCCCCGTCAATCCATCAGGCGCCCAAACGTCCATCCATCAGGCCTCCCCCGTCAATCCATCAGGCCTCCCCCGTCAATCCATCAGACCCTCCTGTCAATCCATCAGGTCCCCCCGTCAATCCATCAGGTCCCCCCGTCAATCCATCAGGTCCCCCCGTCAATCCATCAGGTCCCCCCGTCAATCCATCAGCCCCGTCAATCCATCAGGCACCTCCCATCAATCCATCAGACACCACCGTCAATCCATCAGCCACCCCCGTCAATCCATCAGGCCCCCCGTCAATCCATCAGCACCTCTCAATCCATCAGGCCCCCCTCAATCCATCAGCCCCCCGTCAATCCATCAGGCCCCCCCGCGTCAATCCATCAGGGCCCCCGTCAATCCATCAGCGCCCCCCCCCGTCAATCCATCAGCTCCCCCTCAATCCATCAATCCATCAGCTCCCCCTCAATCCATCAGCCCGTCAATCCATCAGTTCCCCCTCAATCCATCAGTTCCCCCTCAATCCATCAGTTCCCCCTCAATCCATCAGGCCCCCCGTCAATCTATCAGCCCCCCGTCAATCCATCAGCGCCCCGTCAATCCATGAAATTTTGTTCTTACCATCACCTTCGCTCCTTCCACAACCTGACTTTACAATCCATCAACCCGAACTGTTGATCCAATCCAACGTATTATTCAATCAATCCATCAAATCTACTCATTAAATCTACCCAAACATCTACCCAACAAATCATCCATGGCAAACCAATCAAAACCAATGCAATCACTCCCTCCTTCCATCAACTCAACCCATCAATTCCTCCCGTAATCCACCAAATCACCCAGGGCAAATAAATCAAAACAGTCCCCCAGTGTTGTACAGTGACGTACCTGTCCCCACGGGGGGGTACAGTGCTGGTAGGAAGAGGTACTAAGGGAGATTGCCTCTTGCCCCGCTGTGTTGGGATGTGCGCTGTGACAGACAGTGCGTGCACTCTGCAGATGTCAGGTGGAGGAGCGGCGGGGAAGTAGGGGAGAATGGTGCGGGGGAGGCTCCAGTTTTGGAGAGTGGGCAGGGTGCTCCAAGTGTGACAGTCTGTGGAGGTGGACAGAGCCTCGGGTGTGAGACTATGGGGGTGGGGGAACCAGAGGGGGTGCCCAGGTGTGACAGACTGTAAGGGGAGGAGGGGCGACAGAGTGGGGTGCCTGGGTGTGACAGACTGTGGGGGTGGGAGACAGAGTGGGGTGCCTGGGTGTGAGAAGACTGTGGGGGGGAGAAACAGTGGGGTGCCCCGGATGCGACAGGCTGTGGGAGGGAGGGGGGTGGGGAAGGGAAAGAGAAATATACAGACAGAGGTATTGTAGGGATAAAGGTGAATTGGACAGTACCCTAGTTTATGGAAGGACCATGCAGAAGCCTGATAACAGAGGGGAAGAAGCTGATCCTGAGTCTGATCGTGCATATTTTCAAGTTTTGCTATCTTCTGCCCGACGAGAACGGGAAGGAGGATGATTATGTTGGCTGCTTTTCAGAGGCAGTGTGACGTGGCGATGGAGTCATTGGCAGGAGTCTGGTCTGTGTAATAGAGTGGGCTAAATACACAACTCTGCAATTTCTTCCGGTCTGGGACAGAGCTGTTTCCAAACCAGACTGTGATGCAATCCGGCAGTATACTTTCTGTGGTGAATTTGTAGAAGTTTGTAAGTTACTGGAAATGTGAAATTTCCTCCATCTCCTAAGGAAGCAGAAGTGTTGGTGTGCCGTCTTCCCTGTTGCTTCAATATGGTTGGTCCACGACAGATCGTTGGTCATATTTACACCAACAAACTTGAATGAGCACGGCATAGATGGATATGGAATTGATGCAGGTAAGTGAGATTAGTATAGATATAATGGCCAGCATGGACATGGTGAGCCAAAGGGGCAGTTTCTAATGTTGTACAATTCTATGACACACAAGAAACTCCACCTAATGACCTTGTTATACTTGATATTCCTCATTCAACTGTGACTACAATGAGAAACATAATCAGGTGGCAACACAAAACAGTGCTATTCTTTTCTACAGTAGTTAGTCAGCGTAAAGGACTACATTCAAATTGTTTGACAATAAAGTTCTATTTAAAACCAGCATGCAATGGTAATCCTTACCTAATTCTAAGAAATTCCTTACCTACTGCAAACATGATCAATGAGCAGAGACATTGAGTCTAGATTTCCGTCCAGCTTAGTATTGTGATACAGGCACCTGTCCCGCTGCAGTTCCACTGCTTGTCGCAGTAACGTCTGTAAGCGTCGTGGAGGTAGCATTACTGATGGGGGTAGGTACACTGGGAAAACAAAAGACAAATGTAAAAATTAATTTAACTTTGTTTGATGAGTAAAAGAATAGCCCACCCAAAAAAAAAATAATTGGTAATGGCAAAGCTGAGGCACACAACTATTATGAGGATGGCTAATTTGCAAGAGGTTGGGTGGGAGGAGGTATAGTCTAGATAACTGTGGGAGATGATGGGTTTGTAGTAGATATCAGTTGATAGTCTATATCCTGTGATGAAGAAAGAGAGATTTAGAACTGACAGAGAGGTGCCCGAGAAATTCCAAGTGAATTTGTGGGCAGGATTAAAGTTAATGGTAAAGTCGATGAAATCAACGTTCTGTACCAGTGTACGAGGCAGCCCTGATGCAGTCATCGATGCAGCAGAGAAAAGTTGGGAAATGGTGCTCGTATACATTTGTCGCCTTAACCAACAAAAAAACAGGCATAGCTGGGGCCCATGTGAGTGCTCGCAGCTACACCTCCGACTTGAAGAAACTGAGAGGAGTCATAACAGAAGTTATCGAGGGCGATGACAGGAAGAGAGTACAATTTCTCCATCTCATCCCAAGACTGGACTCTTTGCAACTCTTTGGCTTGTCCCTTCCCACTGAAACTGCCTGTACCATATTCAAATTGCCCTCTTCCCAGGTACTTCCCCTGCAATCAGAATGCAACACCTATCCCTGCACCTCCATCCAGGGATCCCACCAGCCCTTCCAGGTGAGACAGAGGTTCACATTCATCTCCTCTATCCTTATCTATTGTATCAGTCCTCCAGATGTGGTCTCATTTACATCGGCAAGACCAAGTGTTGACAAGGCTACTGTTTCACTGAACACTTGTGTCCACTCTGCTAAGTCCTGCTGGATCACCTATTTAATACCTCTCCCTGTTCCAATATTTCTGTCCTAGACCTCCTCCACTGCCACAGTGAGGCCACACACAAACAAGAGGAACAGCTTCTTATATTCCGCTTGAGTAGTTTAAAACCCAACTGTATGAACACTGAATTCACCAATTTTAAATAATACCTTGGATAGGAAAGATTTATAGAGATATAGGCCAAACTCAGGCAGCTGGGACGTGTAGATGGGGCACCTTGATCGGCATGGGCAAGCTGGGTTGCAGGGCCTGTTTCCACGCTGTATGACTATGATTCTATGACCTCCCATTTCACCCACTATCCCGCTCCTCTTCCCCCCTTTCCACTCTCTTTCACCTATACATCTCTCTCTAGCTTTACATTTCACTCTTCTCTCCTTATTTGACACCCTATTGTCTCCTTTTCATCTTTAGCCTTTCTGCTAATCAAACCCCCCACACTTGCATCTATCTATCGCTTGCCAGGTTTTATACTGCCTCAACCTCTTTTCCCACTTTCTGCCCCCTACTACAATGTCTGATGAAGGATCTCGTTCCCAATTATCGCATCCATTCCTTCTGCAGGTGCTACTTGATCTGCAGTTACTCTTTTTTTGTTTTAAGATAGAATGAACTTACTCTGAAGTTTGTCAAGTAACTTTGATCGTGAAACCGTCCCTTTTCCTTCCCACTCTGCCTTTGCCCTCAGGTCATCTGTATGACTGCACATGAGATACCTGTACAATTAGAAATCATATTTCAGCAGCTATATTACAATTGGCAGAATAAAAGAACGTCACAGAAAATATAATTAAAATGTAATTCTACTTATATTTGTTAAACTGAGAAACTAAATTTCTCTGAGTACTAGCAGCACGATGATACACGTATTAAGAATGTATTTGATCTAGAAACAGGGAGAATATTTGGCTTTCATCATGACCCCAGTCAGTAAACATACATTTTTATCACCTAATGGAATGAATTTTGCAAAATCAGCCTATGTACTTACCTACTGGCCTAACAGAGAGCCCCAATTACACCTGCAGTCTTCACTCAAGGAGAATAATTTTGAATTTGTATTATGGATATCAAGCAATTGAGCAGTGGCTCAGTACAGACCCTACTTGAAAGGGTTATAAGGGAAGGAACAAAAATCAATACATTTAATTATTTGCTTGTAAAAATGTCAGTCAAAAACACTGCCATTCATCAGGCACTGCTCACTTTAAGATAAATTGCAGAAAAGTATGGGGCAGTGCAAGTAAGCAAACTTTTAAACCATACTCGGAAGCCTCTACGAATGTGTAGGCTGAATGAATAGATATTCAAGGATATCTTCAAATTCTCACCTGCTTTCTGAGGTTCCCACCTGTTTCAAAATAGCATCTATCATATTGGGGCGAAGAAGAGCATGGTGACCTGCCTCAATGATTGCTTTAGCACTTGCATCCACTGTAATGAAGTGATTTGAGATTGGTATGGCACATATCAACTCTCACTCAGAAATGACCTAGATGGACTTAAATTAGCCTATTGCCACAACAGGCCAAAAACAGATGCTATCTCACTGGCTCGCCACTCTGCTCTGCACCATCTGGATAACAGGAACCCACTTTAGGCTACAACTCATTGACTACAGCTTGATGTTCAACACTATCATCCCCTCCAAACTCATCACCAAGCTCCAAGATCTGGGGATTGTATCTCCCTTTGCAACTGCATCCTTGACTTCAGCAGACCACAACCAGTGCAGGCAGCTTGGTAACAACATATCTTTCTCACTGACCATCAACACAGGTGCAGCTCAAGGCTGCATGCTTGCTTCCTGTTCTGCTCTCTTTATACCCGTGACTGTGAGGCGAGGCACACCTCCAATGCCATCTATAAATTTGGCGACGACACTATTACTGTTTGCTGAATCACGGGCGCTGATCAGTCACTGTATTGGAGAGAGAGATAGAACATCTGGTTGATTGGTTCCAGAACAACTCCTGCTCAATGTCAAAGACTAAGGAACTAATTATAGACAAAAAATGATGGTGTAACTCGGCGGGACAGGCAGCATCTCTGGATAGAATGGATGGGCGACAAGACCCTTCTTCAGACCATCCGACTCTACGACCAAGAAACTAATTGTTGACTTTAGAAAGGGTTAATAGATCGCGCTTCAGTTTTCATTGGTGGGTTGGTGTTGGCGAGAATTAGGTGCAAATTTACATCTTGGATGATCTGTCCTGGACACAGATCACAAAGAAGGAGAATAATGCCTCTACTTTCTTAGACGTTTGAAGGGATTCAGCATGTCATTAAATTGGAAAGAGTGCAGAGAAGATTTACGAGGATGTTGCCAGGATTCGAGGGCATGAGCTATAGGGAGAGATTGGGCAAGCAAGGACATTATTATTTGGAGTGCAAGAAGCTAAGGGATGATCTGATGCGGGTGTATAAATCATGAGAGATACTGATAGGGTGAATGCACAGAGTCTTTTAGCCAGGGTAGAGAAATCAAGAACCAGAGGACATATGTTTAAGGTGAGAGGGAAAAGATTTAATAGCAACCTGAGGGACAACTTTTTCAGACACCAAAAAATGTAGATGCTGGTTTACAAAATAAGACACAAAGTGCTTGAGTAACTCAGCGGGTCAGTCAGGCAGCATCTATGGAAAACATGGTCGACAAACGTTTGGGTTGGGATCCTTCTTCAGACGACAATTTTTTTCACTCTGAGGTGCTGCGTATATGGAATGAGGTTTCAGAGGAAGTAGTTGAGGCAGGTACAATAATAATATTTATAAGACATTTAGACAGGTACATAGATTGGAAAGGTTTCGAGGAATATGGGTCAAATGCAGCCAAATGGGACTTGATTAGCATCTTGGGGCATGGATGAGTTGGGCTGAAGGGCATGTTTTTGTGCCATACAACTCTATGTCACCAAATATATCACAAACATTTCCAGATGTACTGCAGAAAGCATCTTGACTGGTTATATCATGTCCTGGTACGGTATTTCCAATAGACAGTAACAGAAGAGACGACAGAGAGTGGTAGATTCAGCCCGGCAATGATATAGCCCTCCCTTTCATCAAAAGCATTTGCAAGAGGCGCTGTTTCAAACAGGTGGCATCAATCATCAAGGATCCCCACCAACTGGGCCATTCCCTCTTCTAGCTGCTACCTTCGAGCAAGAAGTACAGTAGCCTGAAACCACACACCATCAGGTTCAGAAGCAACTAGTTTTCTCGTAAATATCAAGTCCTTCAACCTACCCACACAACACTCTAATCATACCGCAACAACAGAACACCACAGACCATCACTTTGACTACAACAAACTTGCATTTGTTTCTTAATTATATTTTTGCACAATTGTCTTGTTTTTTTGCTCAGATATCTGAGTGCATAAAGGCTCACATCCCAAGCAGTTTCTCACTTGAGGACTATTTTTAGATTCATCTTGAAGCATCTTAAGGAAGTTTTCTTTTCTTTTTATATCTCCTCTACCACCTCCTCAAATTTGATAATCACTTAGACATTAAACATAGAAAATTTATGAGAAAACAAGATCAACGTGACTTGAAAAATACAGCCTAATTTCATTTTCCAATTTCTGTAGCATTGCACATCAAGTACTTTTGAACAGCGCCAGACCCCCGGGTTCGATCCTGACTATGGGTGCTTGCCTGTATGGAGTTTGTACGTTCTCCCCGTGAGTTTTCACAGAGATCTTTGGTTTCCTCCCACACTCCAAAGACGTACAGGTTTGTTGGTTAATTGATTTGGTATAAATGTAAATTGTCCTTAGTATGTTTGTGGATAGTGCTAATCTGCGGAGATCGTTGGTCGGTATGGACTTGGTGGGCCGAAGGGCCTGTTTCCGCACCGTATCTAAATTAAACTAAATGCGATGAGGATTTCCATTCTTATCACCCTCTCAGGCAGTGAGCTCCTTCATGAACAGAAATACAGAGGCTACACTGCAAGATGCAAACCATTGGTTAGCCGCAAAAATAAGATTGCCAGGTTACAGTTTGCCAAGAAGTATTTAAAAGAGCAACCACAGTTCTGAAAAAAGGTCTTGTGGACAGATGAGATGAAGATTAATTTATATCAGAGTGATGGCAAGAGCAAAGTATGGAGGAGAGAAGGAACTGCCCAAGATCTAAAGCATACCACCTCATCTGTGAAACACAGTGGTGGGGGTGTTATGGCCTGGGCTTGTATGGCTGCTGAAGGTACTGGTTCACTTATCTTCATTGATGATACAATTGCTGATGGTAGTAGCATAATGAATTCTTAAGTGTATAGACACATCCTATCTGCTCAAGTTCAAACAAATGCCTCAAAATTCATTGGCCGGCGGTTCATTCTACAGCAAGGCAATGATCCCAAACATACTGCTAAAGCAACAAATAAGTTTGTCAAAGCTAAAAATTCGTCAATTCTTGAATGGCCAAATCAATCACCCAATCTGAACCCAATTGAGCATGCCTTTTATATGCTGAAGAGCAATGGTGATGTCCATGAATCGCAGACTTCAAGCAGTCATCGCATGCAAAGGATATGCAACAAAAATACTTTCATTTACATGACATTGCTGTGTCCCAAACATTATGGTGCCCTGAAATGGGGGGACTATGTATAAACGTTGCTGTAATTTCTACATGGTGAAACCAAAATGTATAAAAATACCCACTATTTAAAATCTGACAATGTGCACTTTAACCACATGTGATTTTTTTCTATTATAAATCTCAAATTGTGGACTACAGAGGCAAATAAATAAATGATGGGCCTTTGTCCCAAACATTATGGAGGACACTGTAAATCATTTCCTATTCACTCTACCTTGGATCACCCAAACCTTTTCGTTTTGACTTACTTTTCATGTGAGATCTTGTCAAAATCCAACATGACTACTTACTACCTTCTCAAAATATTCAATCAAATTGATTGAAAATTGGCTGAATTGATTAAAAAATAACAAACTTAAGTTTCAGTTTCACTAATTTTCTACGATAATCAGAAAAATAGAAAAATTTACCAATCTACTGTTCTTTATATTCGAAGAAATGAAAGTAATGAAGAATCTGAGGATGGAATTGAAAGGCTAAAATACAGGGATGTAAATTGTTTTTAGAAGCCATCGGGGTACCACTAACAATTCACCATAGTTTAATGGGCCAGCATATAAAATTTGTCACAGGCGCCAATATAATTTATACCAACCAAAACAGAACACAGAGCACCACAAATTACCCATCTGGTGTAAAACTATTCCAAATCATCCAAATACACATATGTCAAAAAGGTTTTGCTGGGAACCTTTCACATCTGCATGTGAAAATTCTCTGCTCAATTCTCCTACATACCCACTTAAGATGTGTATTCTCTCTGTGTTGTACTTCAAAGGAGTCAGTTCACAACGCAGGACCTGAAGGGCTTCCAGAACCTTGCCATCTTCCAGATATTCTAAGTACTTCTGCTGCAGTAATAAGAATTTCATTTTCTGGAAGGAAAAGATATTTAACATGAAAACATAATGATCAGACAGTTCACAATTTACTACTGCAAATTGAAATTAGTGAATTCTGATTTATATATATTTCTTTACAACATTGGAGATATCCATTTGGCCCATTCAAGTACACGTAGGCTCTCAGAGCTTCTAATTTGCCTTCCTCACTCCTCTATAATCTGTTATCTCATAAAGGCCCCTAACAACTTCTTGATTCTCCTCCTGCCCCTTGAGTACGGGCAATTTACAAGAAGCAAGGTAACCTAATAGCCAGCTTATTTTTGCAATGCAAGGTCCCCGAGAAAACCCCGATTGTCACAAGAAATCCATGAACATTTCACATTGAAGGCACCTATGATCAGATTCGATGCCACTTCTCAGGGCTGAAAGTCCCGAAGATCATGATTCTTGGCCAGTTCAATGTTTTCATTATGTTTTTATTCCGGTTCAGGTTTATTATTGTCACATGTACTGAGACAGTGAAAGCTTTTTTTTTTACATGCTATCCAAACAGATCAGATTGTACATATCTATATCTATATACTTAAAAGTCTGATCTTGGATGGGTATTTATTTGTGTGTTTGTGTATAATCACATCTTATCCGAAAAAACCGACGTGTTAATGGTAAAACTTTTACATATTCCGGTAGAGATTTTTCCCGTAGAGTCCAAAATCGCCTTATCTGAAAATGTCATGCTTTATTTCTCGAGTAATTACTGAAAATGTTCAAAAATGTGACAAAACTTTGAATTTAAAAATGACTGACTTTCGCTGATGACATCACAATGGTTCTGTGTGCCCTTCTTCCTCGCCCCGCGGGGGACGTTTCCCCCCCCGGCCCCTCTCCCTCCCCCCCCCCCGTTATTCAAGACTCTGCCCGCCCCCACGCTCCAAGAAAGAACGAGTAAGTCGGGCCCGCCCCGCTCGCTGAGCCCACGTCCCTCTCTGCCCTCGTTGTGGGGACGGGACCGAGCTGTCGGGTCCTCTCTCTCTGCCCTCCCTCTCTAGCCATGCCTGTGAGTTGGGGGCTATGCGTGTGTGGGGGTTGGGGTAAAAGGAGCGAATTAATAATATGAATGTAATATCAAGGGGGTGGTTAGTGTGTATGTGTGTGACACCGCAGTGTGTGTGTGATGCCGCAACCGTGCATTGAGGGGACTGGACCCAACGGGTCCTACTTGGTCTAGTATACAATAAAGTCAAATTTGAGTACACTAGATAGGGCAAAGGGAAAGAAACAGAGAGCAGAATATAGTTCTCAGCATTGTAGCACATTAGTTCCATAGACAAAGTCCAATGTCTACAGTGGTACAATGTTTACAGAGGTAAATCAGACAGTACCCTAGCTTATGGAAGGACCTGGTCTGTGTTTCGTGGTCTGATAACAGTGGGAAAGAAGCTGTTCCTGAGTTTGATGGTTGTGCATTCAAGCCTCTGTCCTTCTCCCAGACAGGAGCAAAGTGAAGGAAAAAATGACTGGGTGGGGCAAGTCTTTAATTATTTTGACTACTTTTGAGGCGGAGTGCAGTGTAGGTGGACTCAATGGTGGGGAGTCTGGTCAGTATGATGGACTGGGCTACATCCAAAACTCTCTGCAATGTGTTGAGGTCTTGGGCTGAATTGTTTCCAGCCGAGCTGTGATGCAACCTGACAGTATGCTGTCTATGGTGCATATATAGACGTTTGAAAGAGTCATTGGAGTTGTGCTGAATTTCTTCAGTCTCCCTAGGAAGTAGAGGCAATGATAATTTCTTGGCTGTTATATCAAGGTGAAAGACCTGAAGGTGAAGTGTAGAAATCTCAGTAACATTCAATTATTGGTTCACTTTCATCTTGTTATTGCTTATTGATCCAATATGTAAACTATTTATCTCTCCACAGATGTTGCCTGACATGTAAAATATCACTCACATTATGTTATGTTATTTAAGATTTTCAGCATCCATACTTTTTGTTTTTCAACAAAAGCATATTGGATTCCAATGAATTAAACAAATTTACCAAAGATGGGAGCCATCATATGGATTCATAACTGGTTTACTTATGGATGACAAAGGATTGTGGTGGACACCTGTGACTAGTGCAGTTCTGCAAGGATCACCAAAATTCATGGAGTTGTGTATAGTGAGGAAGGATGTCAAAGTAACAGCGGGATATAGATTTATAAGACATTTGGTCAGGTGCATGGATAGGATGTTTAGAACGATATGGGCCAAATGCAGCCAAAGTGGGACTAGTGTAGATGGGGCATGTTGAGAGGGGGGGGGGGGGGGTGGGCAAATCAGGCCTAAGGGCCTGTTTCTACACCGTATGACTCTAAGCTACAGAAATGGGCAGAGAACTGGAGTTTAAAACAAGCAAATGCGAGCTGTTTGTTACACTTTGGGAGGTCAAATGCAAGGAAAAACTATAGTTAATGGCAAGACTTTGAACATCATTGGTGTATGATGGATCTTTGGCTCCAGTACAAAGCTCCCCGAAAGTAGCAACTCAAGTAGATAGAGTGGTAAAGACATATGATATGCGTGCCAACATTGGTTAGGACATTGAGTGCAAGCGTCAGGAAATCATGTTGCAGTTTTCTAGAACTTTGGTGAGGCTACATTTGGAGTATTGTGTGCAGTTCTGCTCATCCCATTTTAGGGATGTACAGTTTTGGAGAGTGCAGAAGAGGTTTACCAGAATGCTGCCTTGATTAGGAGATATTAGCTATAAAGAAGTTGGGCAAACTTGGAATGTTTTCTCAGTGTTTGGGAATTTAAAAGTATTTAAGAATAGGACCAGATAATGGGGAACTATTGAAAGTCATGAAGTTATCACATAAAAGGAAAAGTAGCATCATTTAAAAAAAAAATTATTAGCACAGACTTGAAATAAAGGCAGGATGAGTTTGGTGCTTTTTATGTGGCAAGCTATAACTAACAGCATGCCAGAGATTTGAACTCTGTTCTGCTATTCCGCTTAGATGAATGACTTAGATCTAGTGTAGTTTTGCTTATGTAGTGTAGCTTGGTGGAAATGAAGCAACAACAAAGAGTCTACAAAACTATGTCGATAGATTAAGCAAGTGAACAAGATGGAATATGGGAAAAGTGCAAGTTTAAGCACTAGTAGGAAGAATAGAAATACATTTTTCAAAAGTGAGTAACTATTAAATGTTAGTGCAGAGGGTTTTTATATGCTTATTCGAGATTCGGAAAGCACACAGGTAGAACAAGCTGTCTGTAATACACCAGTCTTTAAATCTTTGGAAAACCAAAGGCTGTTTCCTGAAGATAAAGGTCTTCAGTAACACTTCATTTAGAACATTATTCCTACTTCAAAGGATGTTCATTACTGGAGAACATTTCCGTAGATTAATTACACTGATTCCTTGGATGACAGAGTTTCCCGAAGAGAGATCAAGATTTGGATAGAAAAAGTGATCTCACTGAGGTTTACAGGGTTGAGTTGACAGGATATAAACAGGTTGAGATGTCTGTTTTTTTAACCCGACAGTGAATATTTAAATCTCTGTAGTTGGCAGTCAATTCTATTTGTAGGACAGTTTCACCCCGTTGTGTAGGAACGAACTGCAGATGCTGGTTTAAACTGAAGATTGACACAAAATGCTGGAGTAACTTAGCGGGCGGGACAGGCAGCATCTCTGGAGAGAAGCAACGGGTGATGTTTCAGGTCGAGAGCCTTCAGGGAAAAGTGAAACGAGAGATATAGGGTGATATAGTGAGATAAAGAACAAATGAATCAAAGATATGCAAAAAAGTAATGATGATAAAGGAAACAGGCCATTGTTAGCTGTTTGCTAGGTAAGAATGAAATGCTGGTGCGACTTGGGAGAGGGGGAGAGAGCTAAGCCTTAAATTTCATACAATGGTTGTGATGTGATGACAATCAACACAAAATGTCAAATTAATCATCAAAATATATTACAAGTTCTATAGTAATGTGTTGTGTTGTATGTTTTACCATTAATTTTAATGGCTGGTTCCCCAATAGTTCAAATAAGTTATGCTATCGCTCCTGGTTCATTGCCTGCCCACTTGTGGTGTAGCTATGAGTGTTCTAACATAATCCACCTCCATTCAATGGAAGCCTTGTCACTTTAGCATCTGAGACGTATGACATAGAAACAGGTCCTTCAGCTCAGACTTACATAATATACAAGTTACGTAAACTCGCACTTACGCAAACAATTCACAATGTACAAATCAATTTCCTGAATGGCTGGTGTTATTGCAACGGGAGGATGGCAGGGGATTTCCACATGACACTGTGAAGGCGAGCTAGAACGAGGGAGGCAGAGGAAAGGGACTCCCGGCTGTCACTGACATCTTCCACAAGGTGCACCAGTGAGCCTTTCTTCACCAGTTGCCGCGCCATCCGATTGACGCAGCTGCTGTTGCGACTCCGGTTGTAGCACTTGGCCGACAACGCTTTCTTAAGGTCACCGCCACCAAAAGGATGTGCTTGGTCATCAGAGCTCCTTCCTCACACCAGCTGTTGCATCTTTCGGTCAGCAGTGGTTTGCCAACCTTGGAACAGGTCAGCAACTCCGGGAGAGGAGGTGGTGGCGGAGGGGAGAGCTAGCAGAGTGAACAAAATGACAGGAGGCGGCCCTGGCAGCGGCAGTGGAGTGGGGAGAAAATGATGGCTGACAAGAAGCCGCAGCTCATGCGAGGGGAGGGAGCCTCACAGTGACCAAGTGTGCCCTGTCAGCGGCAGTGGCCTGAAGAAACTGCTGTCAGCCAGGGGCTACGTGAGCCACAACAGCCGGATCAACCAGACGTTGTAGCAGCCGGTAACAAAAGGCTCGCTGGTGCAGAGCAGATGCTGGAGTAACTCAGCAGACTGAATGTCTGAAGAAAGGTCCTGACCCGAAATGTCATCCATCCATATTATCCAGAGATGCTGCCTGACCTGCTGAATTACTCCCGCACTTGTTTATCATTTTGTGTATTCACGAGCATCTGCAGTTCTTAGTTTCTACCTAGTTCTAAGGTGATTACGACTTGCGTTAGATCAGATTTACGTAAGGGGTTATGGAACATAACACTTATGCACTAGTGTGTACATTAATTCTATGTTAATCCCATTTTAATTTGTTTTAATCTCTCTCCCCCTCCCACCCAAATGCTCAAACACCACTCACTTACACACAAGGGTCACTTAACAGTGGCCAATTTGCCCATAACCTTGTACTTCTTTGGGTTGTGTAAAGAAACCAGAGCATCGGTAGAAACTGATAAGGTCACATGGAGAACGTGCAAACTCCATGAAAAAAAACAGCACAGAGGTCCAGATTAAATCCATGTCTCTGGCACATCGAAGCAACAGCTCTAATAGCTGGCGCCACAAAAAGAAATATGTTGGGGACATTTAAAAAAAAAAAAAAAAAAAAAAATCTTGTGGCTTTACATAAGCTGATCCACAGCCGTGTCTTGGCAACTCCCAATTTGTATTTGGTCAATAATGAATAGCAAGACGCATTTTATTTTGCAACTTTTATTATCTCAGGATATCTCAATCTTCTTCACAAGCAATGATCTAATTTCAAAGTGCAGCCTTTGCTGTAAATAGAAAATCAGTCAAATTGCTATTAGGACTTTACTGTGCACAGTGCAATAACAGACAGCAGCACATGAACAGGCTACTTGACCCAACCAATGTTAATACCTGTGCTCCACTCAAACCTTTTCCCATTTATCCTCATCCAAACTTTTTCAGCAGAAAATCGCAGATCATTGAAACAGCTGAGAAAATCTACACTCCCTCCTCTTACCTTTCTGTTTTCAATTCAACTGTATCAGGCTGAGAGTTTGGGAGTCAAATTTATTTTAATAGTCATCAATGCACAAGTTTTGATTGATCTTGGACAAGCAATTGAAATCTCACGGGGTTGTAACTATACAAATTAAATTCTTATGATGGTACATAGATTATACACTTTTACACCATCTCGTAAATTGCATTACTTGGCTAGAAGTGCAGATTCTTCTGGAATGATCACCAGGATTATAACCTAGTGCAGTGGGAACCTTCCTTCATTCTATTCACTGATTTCAATCAAGTAGATATCACAAAGGTAGGATATAATGAGGTCAGATGACAAAATTATAAATTATACCATATTATAAAGTATCACTAAATGTAAATTATACTGGAAACTGAAAAAGAGCTGGATATACCCAGCACTTCAGACAGCATCTGTGGAAAGAGAAATGGTTAATATTTCAGGTCATTAACCTTTTGGTGGCCGATTGGGAAAGGGGGAGATGCAGCGAGACCTGGGTGTCATGGTACACCAGTCATTGAAGGTAGGCATGCAGGTGCAGCAGGCAGTAAAGAAAGTGAATGGTATGTTGGCTTTCATAGCAAGAGGATTTGAGTATAGGAGCAGGGAGGTTCTACTGCAGTTGTACAGGGTCTTGGTGAGACCACGCCTGGAGTATTGCGTGCAGTTTTGGTCTCCAAATCTGAGGAAGGACATTATTGCCATAGAGGGAGTGCAGAGAAGGTTCACCAGACTGATTCCTGGGATGTCAGGACTGTCTTATGAAGAAAGACTGGATAGACTTGGTTTATACTCTCTAGAATTTAGGAGATTGAGAGGGGATCTTATAGAAACTTACAAAATTCTTAAGGGGTTGGACAGGCTAGATGCAGGAAGATTGTTCCCGATGTTGGGGAAGTCCAGGACAAGGGGTCACAGCTTAAGGGTAAGGGGGAAATCCTTTAAAACCGAGATGAGGAGAACTTTTTTCACACAGAGAGTGGTGAATCTCTGGAACTCTCTGCCACAGAGGGTAGTTGAGGCCAGTTCATTGGCTATATTTAAGAGGGAGTTAGATGTGGCCCTTGTGGCCAAGGGGATCAGAGGGTATGGAGAGAAGGCAGGTACGGGATACTGAGTTGGATGATCAGCCATGATCATATTGAATGGCAGTGCAGGCTCGAAGGGCCGAATGGCCTACTCCTGCACCTAATTTCTATGTTTCTATGTTTCATTATAGCTAGAAAAATGAGAACCCAGTTTTTGATTGTAAAAAGGGAAATGGTGATGAACAAAAAAAAGATGGTGGGGAACAAGATTGTCCAGGTGGCACAAATCTTCTGGTGCCATCTAAGTCAAGGTTGGGCCGACAGATGGAGCAATGGGCTAAGTGTTCGGCTGGCGACCAGTAGGTAGCCGGTTCGAATCCCGCTTGGAGTGCATACTGTCGGTGTGTCCTTGGGCAAGACACTTCACCCACCTTTGCCTGCGTGTGAATGTGTGTGAATGTGTGGGAGTGATTGGTGGTGGTCGGAGGGGCCGTAGGCGCAGATTAGCAGCCACGCGTTCGTCAGTCTGCCCCAGGGCAGCTGTGGCTACAGAAGTAGCTCACCACCACCGATTGTGACTGAGGAGTGAATGAATAATGCGATGTAAAGCGCCTTGAGTATCTAGAAAGGCGCTATATAAATCCCATCCATCATCATTATTATTAAGGTGATAACTGCTTGTTAATTATTGCTGATGTCTTGAGGAGATGAATGAGGCAGCAGAGGGAACATGCAGAAAATGATAGATGCAGAACAAACAACTGAATGAATTAGAGTGCTGGAAAACTCAGATTAGGTCGTATCTGCAAATATATATTGTTTCATTAATGACCTTGTATTTGAACTGACCAGTTCCTAATCTATCTGCAGACAAATGAAGTTAATATTCACAATATAACCCCTGCCCAGAATTCCAATGTGCAATCTCAATTTTAAAACCCATCCCTAAGGGAGTATTCTGTCATCCAAAATAGTGGAACAGTTCCAAGCAGCAACTTATGTAATAAAGAAGCCATTTCAATACCACTGACCATGAAAAATGTGATTCATGATTCCTCTGTTGCAGAGTACAAAGCAAATTAAAAATTGGGGTGGGGAAGGGGGGGAACAAAAAAAATCAGATTTTCCCCTACTAGAGTTCACTCTATTTTGCAGTTTCCTTTTTGTTGAAATTTAAGCTAATTTGGAAAGTCACATACTAACTTAATCTTTGAACATTCTGACCTAAAATAGGCAACGCTCTGAATTAACTCTGAATAATTACTCACATTTTGCTATTTCACTGACACTTGAAATACAACAGTCACATGATGCTAATTTGACACGGGTAAAGGAGTACATTAGGGGACCAGAAACAATGCAAATCTAAGTCTCTAAGTACATGGGAGGAATGCAAGGCTGAATTACAACTTAAATCAAGACTTCTGATATGCAAGGCTAATGAATCTAGGGAGGTGAATTACACATGGAAATATGATATAGTTCCCTCAGAGATGTGATGATAGTTGCCAGAAGTAACATGACAATATTAATCTAGGAGTCCTTTACTGCACCGAGGGAAGATATCCAAGAAGGTTCTGCAGAGGAGACAGTCTGGTGAAAGCTCAGGAACAAAAAAAAAAGGTATCACTTTTCTGGGGATGCAAACGTCTCCAACAGTCAATGGGAGATGGAAGTATATAGACAAAATAGGGCAATGTTAAAATAAATGGTAATAATAATAGTGGATTTTAACCAATTTTAATCAGGATTTCCTTAAAGAGAAAGGCTTTATAATGGAAATTTTCTGGTGTGTCAAGGAGAGACTTTTGACTGAGTACATAGATGGGCAATACTAATCATTGGGATTGTAGCCTATTATGGGGAGGAAGAGTCAGTAGGAGAACATTTCAAAGATGGTGACCACAACACTAAAATTTTAAAGTTATTATGGAAAAGGTATCTCTCTGGAACCCCTACGATCCAAGGTGGCACAGTGGCGCAGCAGTAACTGCTGCTGCCTCACAGCACCATGGACTGGGTTTGATCCCGACCTTGGCTGCTGCCTGTGCTGAGTTTGCATGCTCTCCCTGTGACCACACGCGTTTCCTCCCACATCCCAAACACGTGCAGATTTGTAGATTAATTGGCTTCTGTAAATTGCCCCTAGTGTGTAGGACGTAAAGGTGGGATAACATGGAACTAGTGTGTGGGCGGTGAATGGTCAGTGTGGACGCGTAGAGCTGAAGGGCCTGTTTTCATGCTGTATATCTAAAATTAAAACTAACCTTCCAGAGCAACCTACCGTGCGGAACCTTGTTAAGTGTCTTGCTGCAAACCATATAGACAACATCTACAGCTCGGCTCTCATCAATTTTTTTGGTTACACCTTCATAGAACTCAGGATCGTGAGGCACAACCTCCCATGTACAAAACCGTGCTGCCTGTCCCCAACCAGCCCTTATCGATCTAAATGTATGTATATCTTATCCCTCTGAATACTCTCTGGTAATTTTCCGACCACAGATGTTAGACTCACTGGCTGATAATGTCAAGGCTTTCCTTTGCAGCCCTTCTTAAAGAGAGGCACAACATTTGCCACCCTCCAGTCTTTCAACACCTCACCCGTATTTAGCGACGACTTGTATCTCAGCCACGGCACCTGCAATTTCATCTCAGGCTTCCCACAGTATTCTCATATATATATATCTGATCAGGCTCAGGCAATTTGTCTATATTCATGCATGCTAGGATGTTCAGCACCTCTTCAACCGTAATACTGACTGTTCTCAAGACAGTTCCATTGACTGCCCTGAGTTCTCCGGTCTTCATGTCTTTCTCCACGATGAAAACAAGAGGAGAAATACTCTGGTATTACAGAGGAAAAACATCCTGGTAAACTTCTTCTGCACTCACACCAGAGCCTCTACAGCTTTCTTTCAATGGCATGATCAGAAATGCACACAGGCCTACCCAAAGTTTTATAAAGCTGCATCAATGACTTCCCTTCATTGCCAGAGAATGAGTTCAGCATAGAGCGTTCAGCCCAATGTTCATGAACACTATACAGGAACGATCCAACAAGCCTCCTTTCCCATTTTCTCCCTCAGCTCTGCAAATTCCTTCCTTTCAGATACTTGTAATGGACCAAGAGGCCTTGTGGCACATCGGGTCCATAATAGTTGCCAGGGAAGCAATCTCATTCCTTTCTCCTTAATTTCTGTACCAGTGAAAGATAAACAGCGCACTAAAAGGAAACACAGACTTGGAGAGAAAGTGCAAATTCCATATAGACAACATCCATGGCCATTTGATTGTAGAAAATGTTCTTCTTACAACCTTTGGTTTATCCATCAGAAAAACACCAGCATTCCTTCATCAAAGATTGGATCAAATCCCCAATACTCCCTACCCAATAGTATAAATACCATTCTGAACACAAGAACATAAAGGGGGCTAGAGGACCACCAGACTCAAACTATGGCCTTTCTTCACTCAGCACCAAAAACTACATTTCTTCATTCAATTGATACCCAGAAATTTTAGTCTGCTTTGATTGAACACAATAACATCACCTTTACAACCTTCCAAGGGTTCAATGTGTGTAGAAACTTTTCCTCATCTCAGTCCTAAACAGCCTGCCCCATTCACAAAATATGTCTCTTGGCTCTTCAAGCCTATTTCACCATTCCAGGTGATGACCCATCTGCCCCAACCATAACTTATCTTTTCCAGTTAACACCAGTTGCACATAACGTTCAATTCCCCAACATTTCCAAAATGTATCTACCTTCCCTTTAAATACTTTCAGTGGTAAGTCAGAATCACTGCTGCACAGCACACCTCAGGATGCTGACACAGAGCCTCCTACCCAGATGTACTCTACCCTCTGGGGTAGAAAATTCCAACGATTCACTGCAAGAAGAAATTCCTCCACATTTATGTTTTAATTGGCTGCTCCCTTGTCTTGTAATACAACCTCTCATTGAAGACACACCCACTAACAAACATCGCAACATGCACCTTGTTATAACCAAAGATCCTATAGCGGACGGTTATAACCAGTTTCTAAACTCCTTTAGAACAACCCTCTTCTCAGCAGTCATGTGAATTTCTGCACTGCCACATCCAGTGCAAGTATATCCTATCTCAAATAAGTGAACCAAAATGGTACAGTGCTCCAGATGAAGGCTGAACATTTGAAACAATACTTTATTTTTAAACTCCAACCCTCTTACAATAAAGGCCAATATGACATGTTGCTTTTTAACTACTTGCTGCATCTGTCTGTAACTTGATATATTTCATGCTCAGGACATCGAGATATCTTCAACCCTTTTTGCCTCCCGCAGACAGTTCCCTCCGCAACTCCTTGGTTAACCCATCCCTTTCCACCCTAATCACCCCCTCCCCAGGTGCCTTCCCCTGCAACCGCAGAAGATGCAACACCTGTCGCTATACCTCCTCCCTTGTCTCTGTCCAGGGACCCCAACAGTCCTTTCACGTTAGGCAGAGATTCACTTGCACCTTCTCCAACCTCATCTACTGTATCCGTTCTTCAAGATGTTGACTTGTACATCGGCGAGACCAAACGCAGACTGGGCGATCGTTTCTCGGAACACTTTCCCTCAGCCCATGTGAACCAACCTGATCTCCCGGTTGCTGGACACTAATTCTCCTTCCCATTCCCACACAGACCTTTCCATCCTCGGTCTCCTCCAATGTCAGAGTGAGGCTAAACGCAATTTGGAGGAACAGCATCTCATTTATCACAGCTTACAGCCCAGTGGTATGAATATTGATTTCTCTCATTTCAGGTAGCCCTGGCATTCCCTCTCACTCTATCCCTCCCCCACCCATGTCACACTAGCTTCTCATTTTCACCCTACAAACAGCTTACAATGGCCTGTTTTCTTTATCATTGTTAAGGGCCTGTCGCACTTGGTCATTTGCACGTCACGCAGGTGGTGCATGAGGACTTTGAGAATCTATGTCACTATCTACGCCACCACGTGCCATGCGCGCTTCATGACGTCACGTAAATGACGTGCAAATAACGCTCAAGTGGGACAGGCCCTTTACTTTTTTGCATATCTTTCATTCATTAATAATAATACATTTTATTTGTATAGCGCTTTTCAAGGACTCACAAAGTCGCTTTACATGGTGAGTCAAGAACAAAACAAAATAGAGCAGTAAGACAGAGATGCAAAGGGGAGGGGGACATGGGACTAAGGGTATGCAGAGGTGAAGAGATGGGTCTTGAGGCGGGACTGGAAGATGGTGAGGGACTCAGAAGATCGGATCAATTGTGGGAGGGAGTTCCAGAGCCTGGGAGCTGCCCTGGAGAAGACTCTGTCTCCAAAAATGCAGAGGTTGGATTTCAGAATGGAGAGGAGACCGGCTGAAATGGATCTGAGGGATCGTGAGGGTTGGTAGGGGGAGAGGAGGTCAGTGAGATAAGGGGGGGGCCAAGTGGTTGAGGGCTTTGTAGGTGAGGACCAGGATTTTGTAGATGATCCGGTGGGAAATGGAAAGCCAGTGAAGTTCTTTGAGGACTGGGGTGATGTGGTGCCAGGATTTGGTGTGGGTAATGAGTCGGGCGGCTGCATTCTGGACTAGTTGGAGTCGGTTGATGTTGCTGGAATTAATGTCAAAGAGAAGAGAGTTCTTCATTGTTCTTCATCTCTCTACATCACCGTCTATATATCTCGTTTCCCTTATCCTTAACTAATCTGAAGGGTCTCAACCCGAAACATCACCTGTTCCTTCTCTCCAGAGATGCTGCCTGTCCCGCTGAGTTACTCCAGCTTTGTGTTTATCTCTTCAGTTTATTCATCATTTAAACAGACTGCATTTTGATTCCTTAACCTCACTTCTGAACATTAAAACCCATGTACAAAGTTTTTACCCACTTGAATTATCTATATCCTTATGGGCAGCAGTGGTGTGGCACAGCTGGTAGAGGTACACCTCATAGCACCAGAGACCTGGGTTCAATCCTGACTTTGAGTGCTGTTTACATGGATTTTGCAGGTTCTTCCTATCACCCTCATAGGTTTCCTCCGGGTGCTCCAGTTTTCTCCCACATCCCAAAGATGTGCGGGTTTATAAGTTAATTGGCCTCTGTAAATTGCCTCTAATATGCAGGGAAAAGTGGGATAACATAGAACTAGTGAGAACAGGTGATCAATAGCCAGTGTGGACTCAGTGGGTCGAAGGGCCTGTTTTCACACTGTATCGCTAAATTAAACTTTAGAGTAAAATTTACCTATTGCAGCACGTCCTGTAACCATGTTGTATCATCAGCAAACTTTGATAATTTAAATGCTGGTCCCTTCTCCGAATAGTTGAGGATCAACAGCTAATTCTGAGGACACTCCATTAGTTATATCTTTCTTGTTTGCAAATAATCCATTTATTCGAACTCCTTCTTCTATGTGATAATTAGTCTTCAATCCATTTAGCATATTTTCCCCATACCCTGAGGGCCTTCCACCCAAACCCCAGGATTGTTTGACAATGCTTACTATTTTGGAGTCTCCCTTTCTCAGTAAAGCCCATTAGTATTCACAATGGCACGTGGAAGAACTACAGAGTTTCCATCTAATCCACTGGTTGCTGAGGTGAACAATCATTCCTGCAACTTCACCAGATTGGCATGTCTTTTTAGCAAGTCAGGTGGATGTTCTAGGATGGCCTATCTGCACTCTACATCAAAACAGGATTCACCTGATCATGGCAGAGTGAGGGTTATGCCAGGCCAAGTGATTAGAGAATGATCTGGTTGTCATCTAGTTTATTCCCAGTAACCCTAGTCTCAATATAACAGATATACCTTGTCTTTATCTATCACTCCCTCACCTCTCTGCCAGTTAAAACCAAATTTTCTCATTCCTAATTCTGATAAAGGAAATTTTACATAAAATTTGAACTTTCTCTCTTCACCAATGTTACCTGACCTGCTGAATATTTCCAGCATTTTGATTTTATTACAACAAACGTTCCTGTGATGATTCACGGCCTTCATTGCTGTGACCTCACTGACCCCCAGTGTGGAGCTACTAGATTTATATTGAGTTTATTTATCATCAGTACAGTTCCACAGCACATGTTATAGCATTTCCTCCTCAAAGACAAGATTTCACCAATGTTATCATGCTACAGATTGGCAAGACCAAAATATTTACCCTCTGATCCAATTGACAAATTTATCCTTCCAGACTCTGATAGCTCAATGGCGGTGCTGTCAAGCAACCCTTGGACACCAAAATCAGTCATACAAGGCACAATCTGTGCACTTTTACCATTGCCCTTCTTCTAAGACTTTATATTAATTGGAGCAATGAATCCTCAGAAGAGGGATAATGCTGGTGAATTGAAGGAGGGTCTGACATTATTTGTCGGATACAATTCTGTAAGCATAGCTGTGTCAGGCTTTTGCTTGACTATTTTACTCATAAGCCATGCATGGTTGATTAAACTGGGAGTGACTGCCACGCTAGGTTCCACAGAAGATCGATGTAAGTTAGTCTAACCAGGCAGCCTGCTCGGTCATTTCAAAAGATAACCACATGGGCAGGTGTACAATTACATACAAGATGGCTGATTTCCTTCTCAAAAGCGGAATGGTACCATTCGGCACCGCCGTTTTGCCTTTTCGGGGTGTTGGTGTTGGGTTCCGGGGTGTTAGGGTTAGGGTTAGGATTCTGATGAGTATAGATATTATAAACGGAGGCACCGAAACAGTGGCGCTGAACCGGCGGCACTGAAAAGTACCCGACCCCTCAAAAGATATTAGGTGCATTTTATGACATCCAGTAATTCAGTTTTAATTCTAGGTTAATAATTAAGGTGGGATTTCACTTTGTGCCTCTGGATTACTAGTTCAGGTTTCTAGATTACTAAACCTTAGTTTTACCTCTGCAAATGAAAAAAAACCCCACAAATATTGGAAATCCGTAATCAAAACAGAAAATTGCTGGAAATACCCAGGTCAAGCAACATCATCCCTGCTGACAATTAATAAATGAAAGCGATTCAATTTAGGATGTAGTTATTGTACCATGCATATAGTTGTTCTCCAGTTGCATGACAGCATGGTACTGAACACCCAAGTTTGATTCAGACTGTTGCAGCTGAAAATGTCACTGGAGCTACAATCAAAGCACTGCAGGCAGCTTTGTTATAGCTACAAAGAATGCACTTGCATTTACGTGGTCCCCATCACAACATTGACAGAAAATAATTCAGTCAATCATTTGAAATGCCTGCTGTTGTGTTTAGACACAATTTCAAATTTGCATAGAGCAAAGACACTAAAACACCATTGATCAGTAATCTCAAATAATTATTTTATCTTCAAAAGCAGACAGGCACTCATCTTAACAGCCGTTCTACAAACTAGGTCCACCATTGAAGTATTGGCTTTCATAAGTTAAATTATGCAGCTAATATGTGTCAGCATCCTTGAAATGGGGCAAATCCACAACCTCACAACTCAGATACACAAGTCACAGCTGAATTGAAAGGGATCTTAAAAAGGGGAAGGTTGACAATTTATGCCTGCAAAGTAATAGACAGGTTGGTTAGTAAGTTTGCAGGCAATAACAAGATTGCTGGGGTTGTGGACTGTGAGGAAGGCTGTCAAGCCATACTGCAGGATATAGATCAGCTTCAGAAATGGACAAAGAAATGGCAGATGGAGTTTAATCCAAGAAAGTACAAGGTGTTGAATTTAGGGAGAACAAATGCATGGAGGAAATATATAATTAATAGCATGACCCTCAACAGCATTGATGTACTGAGGGATCTTGGGATCAAAGTCCATAGCTCCCTGAGAGCGGCAACACAAGCAGATTGGAGTGGTAAAGGCAGCAGATAGCATGTTTGCCTTCATAAATGGAGGCATTGAGCATAAGAGTCAGGATACCATGATACAGCTTTAAAAAAAAAGACAGTGATGCACTTCAATTGGCCGTCCAACACAACAGATTGGCAGTGGATATGATCTTGTTGCACTGGAAAATTTGAGCAACAGGGAGATGTATGTCAGCCTGTTATTCATCGACTGCAGCTTAGAGTCCTCTCCAAACTCATCGTCAAACTCTGGGAAATAGTTAAAGGAGGGAGATCGATAATCTGGTTGAGTGTTTGGTGTCAAAACAACACTCCTGCTCTGAATGCTAGCAAGCCCAAGTAGATGATTGTTAACTTCAGCAAGGGAAAGCCGATGGATCTAATGACATCATTGGTGGGATGGCTGCGGAGAGAACCAACACCTACATGTGTACATATATATCTCTGACCTGTTCTGGGCCCAGCCCTTAATGCAATCAAACACTCGCAAGTGACTGCATGCGGCGAGCGCAACCAAACGTGATGGCTTGAGGCATACAGCCTCGCGGGTCCGGTCCCACTTCCAACTGCGGAGCCGTCTGGAGCTGGTCCCGACATCATACTCACCAATCAGCCGGGCAGGAGGCAGGCCGACTGAATTTGGACCTGCACGGCGTCCGGCGGTTACGTCATCACGCAACGGCACGCCGGGCAGTGACGTCATCGCGCAACGCCATGCGCTAGGCGTACGCTGTCAAACTGTGTACGATGTCCAGATGCTGCATACGCCTGTCGAGGCGCTGCGTACGGCCTCAATGCGGCTGCAGGCCGACAGGCCGTTGCCGCGCGGGATTTATGGACAGTGTCAGTTTTTCGGAGCCCCGCGCAATGTCCAGACCAGCCCCGCACAACTCCATACGGCTCCGGTGATCGAAGTGGGACCGGCCCCGCGAGGGCCGTACGGCTCCAACAACCATGTTAGGTCGCGTTCGCCGCATGCTGGTGGGCCCTTAACTAATCAATGACTCCTTCCTCAAACGTTTGTGAAGACTCAGCATGTCTAGCCAACTTCCACAAGTATAGTTCAGAGAGCATACTGACTGGTATCTGCATAGCCCGTTTTAGAAATTTGAATGCACAAAACAAAGGGGACTTCAGAAAGTAGTGAACATTGCCCGGTCCATCTTAGGTACTGACCTCTGCATCTTCGAAGGAATCTTTACACAAAATTGAAACCCAAAACAAGGAAACAAACATAACTAAAATATTCACAAAATAATTTGGGGAACACTCTAATCAACCTCTGCCCTATCACCCTGACATGCTCAGTATCATGAATTCCCAAAACAAAAACAAAAAAATCTAACCCTGCAACTTTCATTGTTCCTTACCATAATCACATGAGGCGAGTGCACCAATGACTTCAATTCATTAAGATCGTTTTCAGCCTGTTAACAAAAAACACTGATTAGTGCAACTCAAAGCATACCAAACAAAGAACCTACTCAGCTGGTTGAACATTACCTTTTCCCATTCTCCCTCCATAACGTGATTGCGAAATTTAGTTGCGGAAGAATGCTCCAAGTGGCAGCCCGATTCCTGCATCAAAAGATCCACCGTTTGGCTATAAGAAGAAAAATACTTCAAACCTTGAACCCCAGCACTAGTACTGGACAGGAAATCTGGAATATAGTTCTAATGACAACTTAAATCACAAATCCCCATATAATTTTAGCATTTATGACAAGGTTGCTTGAACTAAATGAGAAAGCTGTCTATAAAATAAATCACATGTTAAAACTATTTCAGTCCTACAAATTGTATAGTGTACTAGACCAAGTGCAGACCCGTTGGGTCTGATCCCCCAACGTGCGGTTGTGGGGGGGGGGGGGGGGGGGGAGGCGTCATGCAGCTGCAGCTTCACACACACTAAATATCCCCCTTCCCCCCCCCCGCACACACTAATTACCCCCCTTGATATTATATTAATATTATTAATTTGCTCCTTTTACCCCATAACCACCCTATCTTCTGAGGAGGGGGGGGGGGGAGGGAGAGGGAGGGGGAGGAAGGGGGGGGGGGAGGGGAGGGGGGGGGGGGGGAGAGGGGGGGAGGGAGGGGGGGGGGGGAGGGCTGGTGGGGAGAGGGGAGGGGGGGGGGAGAGGAGGGGGGGGGGAGACAGGAGGAGGGGGGGGAAGAGAGGAGGGGGGGGAGGGGGAGAGGAGGGGGGGGGGGGGAGAGGGGGGGAGGAGGGGGGGGAGAGAGAGGGGGGGGGGAGGGGAGGGGGGGGGGAGGGGGAGGGGGAGGAGGGGGGGGGGGGGGGAGGGGGAGAGGGGGGGAGGGGAGGGGGGGGGGGGAGGGGGGGGGGGGGGAGGGAGGGGAGGGGGGGGGGGGGGGGGGGGGGGGGGGGGGGGGGGAGAGGGGGGGGGGAGAGGGGGGGGGGGGGGAGAGGGGAGGGGGGGGGGGGGAGGGGGGGGGGGGGGGCGGGGGGGGGAGGGGGGGGGGGGGGGGGGGGGGGAGGGGGGGGGGAGGGGGGGGGGGGGAGGGGGAGGGGGGGAGGGGAGGGGGGGGGGGAGAGGGGGGGGGGGGGGGGGGGGGGGGGGGGGGGGGAGGGGGGAGGGGGGGGGGGGGGGGGGGGGGGAGGGGGGGGGGGGGGGGGGGGGGGGAGGGGGGGGGGGGGGGGGGGGGGAGGGGGGGGGGGGGGGGGGGAGGGGGGGGGGGGGGGGAGGGAGGGGGGGGAGGGAGGGGGGGGGGGGGGGAGGGGGGGGGAGGGAGAGGGGGGGGGGGAGGGAGGAAGGGGGGGGGGAGAGGGGGGGGGAGGGGGGGGGGGGGGGGAGGGGAGGGGGGGGGGGGGGGGGGGGAGGGGGGCAGGAGGGGGGGGGGAGAGGGGGGGGGGGGGGGGGGGGGGGGGGGGGGGGGGGGGGGGGGGGGGGGGGGGGGGGGGGGGGGGGGGGGGGGGGGGGGGGGGGGGGGGGGGGGGGGGGAGGGAGAGGGGGGGGGGGGGAGGGAGGGGGGGGGGGGGAGGGGGGGGGAGGAGGGGGGGGGGGGGGGGGGGGGGGGGGGGGGGGGGGGGGGGGGGGGGGGGGGGGGGGGGGGGGGGGGGAGGAGGGGGGGGGGGAGGAGAGGGGGGGGGGGGAGGGGGGGGGAAACCAGGGGGGGGGGAGGGGCGGGGGGGGGGGGGGGGGGAGAGGGGGGGGGGGGGAGAGAGGTGGG
The DNA here is from genome assembly GCF_028641065.1 of Leucoraja erinaceus. Lineage (NCBI taxonomy): Eukaryota > Metazoa > Chordata > Chondrichthyes > Rajiformes > Rajidae > Leucoraja > Leucoraja erinaceus. The sequence goes on from NC_073381.1 coordinate 93,370,709, forward strand.
GGGGGGGGGGGGGGGGGGCGGAGAGGGGGGGGGAGGAGAGGGGGAGGGGAGAGAGGGAGGGGGGGGGGGGGAGGAGAGGGGGGGAGGCAGGGGGGGGGGAGAGGAGAGGGGGGGGGAGGAGGGGGGGGGGGGGGAGGGGGGGGGGGGGGGGGGGGGGGGGGGAGGAGGGGGGGGGGAGGGGGGAGGGGGGGGGGGGGGGGGGGGGGGAGGAGGGGGGGGGAGGAGGAGAGGGGGGGGGGGGAGGGGGGGAAGGGAGGGGGGGGGAGGAGAGGGGGGGGGGGAGAGAGGGGGGGAGGGGGGGGGGGGGGGAGGGAGAGGAGGGGGGGGGGGAGAGGAGAGGGGGGGGGGGAGAGGAGGGGGGGGGGAGAGGAGAGGGGGGGGGGAGGGATGGGGAGAGGGGAGAGGTGATGGGGAGTGATGGGCAGAGGGGGGGGGGAGGGGGGGGGGGAGAGGAGGGGGGGGGGGGGGGGGAGGGGGGGGGGGGGGGGGGGGGGGGGGGGGGGGGGGGGGGGGGGGGGGGGGGGGGGGGGGGGGGGGGGGAGGGGGGGGGGGGGGGGGGGGGGGGGGGGGGGGGAGAGAGGGGGGGGGGGGGGGGGGAGAGGGGGGGGGGGAGAGGGGGGGGGGAGAGGGGGAGAGGGGGAAAGGGGGAAAGGGGGAAAGGGGGAGAGGGGGGGGGGGGAGAGGGGGAGAGGAGAGGGTGCCTTTTTACTTCAACCCAAACAACCATTTGCAGGCAGTGCTTTTTTCCTCAAACTAACCATATTTTCATTTTCAAACCACATTATGGGTACTCACAGCTGTGGAGACATTTGTTCAGTGTTATTCAGCGCTCTGATTGAGGCACACCACTTGCAGAGACTGATTGAGGCACACCACTTGCAGAGACTGATTGAGGCACACCACTTCCTGGTTTTATAGTCCCTCCCCCTCCCTCCAGCAGGGGCAGCAGAGAGAATGGGAAATTTTGTAAAAACATTAATATCTCTGTCATTTTTCATCGACAGGAAAAATCCTCGGCACACATGCGGCGGAGGGGGGCTCTGAGCGAGGTGGCCAAAAATGACGGCCGTAGGTGGGTTGGCGTTCTCTCGGAAATCGCAGCACAGAAGGCCAAAACCGGTCAAGAACAGACTTTTAGTAATATATGGAAGATATGAACCAGCAACGATATGGCTTAAAATGAACAAATATGTACAATACTACAACATAAAAACAAATCGAAGGCATAAATTCAATGTCAATAAGTACATTACTTTCTTAAACTGTGCAATACAAAATAAACAATTCCTCCCAAATATCCATACTTGATGACACAAGGAACTGTAAGATGTTGGAATCTTAAGCAAATCACAAGGAAAAGTGCCAGAGTGACTCAGTGGGTCAGGCAGCATCTGTGGTGGGAATAGTTAGATAACATTTTTGGCTGGGATCCTTCGCCAGACTTGTGTTGTTGGGGGAGAAACTGAAGAGTCAGGGCAGAATAAAGTCTGACGAGTGATAGGTGGGTAGGTGCGGGGGGGTTTAATTGGCAGATGGGCGGACAAAGGTTAGAGATGAAGACGAAGGGTGTCAGGTAACGAGGAGTGAAATGTAAATCCAGAGAGAGGGATATAGGTGGAAGGGAAAATGGGGGCACAAGAAAGAGGGGGAAGGGGGTGCATTACTTCAAATAGAGAATTCAATGTTCATATAGTTGGGCTGTAACCTATCCCAACAACTTCATATTTGAAGCCAGTTTTTCCAGGGATCTGCATCCAAAGTTCAGACGTGTTTCCAGAATACGCTTTAATCTAAATGCGTGAAATGTATCCTTTATAATTGGCTGCTTGGCAATATTATTGCACTTAAAAGTGGATGATATTATAAATAGGCTATAAAAATATTTCTACATATGAATTGTTCATCCATGATTTGGATGAAGGGATTCAAAGTAACATTAGCAAATTTGCAGATGACACAAAGCTGGGTGGTAGTGTGAACTGTGAGGAGAATGCTATGAGAATGCAGGATGACTTGGACAGGTCGGGTGAGTGGGCAGATGAATGGCAGATGCAGTTTAATGTGGATAAATGTGAGATTATGCACTTTGGTGGCAAAAACAGGAAGGCAGATGATTATCTAAATGGTGTCAAGTTGGGAAAAGAGGAAGTACAACGGGATCAGGGGGTCCTTGTCCCTCAGTCAATGAAAGTAAGCATACAGGTACAGCAGGCAGTGAAGAAAGTGAATGACATGTTTGCTTTCATAACAAGAGGAGTTGAGTATAGGAGCAGAGATCCTTCTGCAGTTGTATAGGGCCCTAGTGAGACCACACGTGGAGTATTGTGCGCAATTTTGGTCCCCTAATTTGAGGAAGGACATTATTGCTATTGAGGGAGTGCAGCGTAGGTTTACAAGGTTAATACCCGGGATGACGGGACTGTCATATGCTGAGAGAATGGAGTTGCTGCGCTTGTATACTCTGGAGTTTAGGATGAGAGGGTATCTTATTGAAACATATAAGATTATTAAGGGTTTGGGCACACTAGAGGCAGGAAACATGTTCCCGATGTTGTGGGAGTCCAGAACCAGGGGCCACTGTTTAAGAATAAAGGCCAAGCCATTTAGAACAGAGATGAGGAATCATTTTTTCACGGAGTTGTGAGTCTGTGGAATTCTCTGCCTCAGAGGGTGGTGGTGGCCGGTTCTCCAGATACTTTCAAGGGAGAGATAGGTAGGGCTCTTAAAGATAGCAGAGTCAGGGGATATGAGAAGGCAGGAACGGGGTACTGATTGGGGATGATCAGCCATGAAGACATTGAATGACAGCACTGGCTTGAAGGGCCGAATGGCCTACTCCTGCACCTATTGTTTATTATTCAATAGCCAGATTTCAAATAGGCTTTTGACAAGATTTCATATGGTTGGCTGCTCAAAAAAAATTAGAATGGAACAAAGGAGGTAGAACAAATTAGATTCTAAGTTTCTCAGGAGCAGAAACCAGAAGGTAATGATTAGTAGGTGGTTTTACGACCAAAGCTTTGCTATCTGTTGGGTTTCAGAAGGTTCAGTACCAAATTCCTTTCTTTGTGTTATTGACTAATTAATTCAACTTAAATATATGGGTAAAATTTGAAAACAGTAAGAAACTAGGTCGAACGGTTCAAGAGGAAAAATATGAACCAAGAAGAAATATTCAGCAGAAAAATGGCAAATGGAATTTAATCCAAAGAAGCACAAGGTAATGATTCTGAAGTGCAACAAGGCAAAATAATACACAATAAATGGGATAACAAATGGTGTTGATGAACAGAGATCCTGGACTGTCCAATGATCCTTAAAGATAGAAGAATGGCAGATAAGGTGGTTAAATAACATACACAATGCTCCCCTTCATTAGTCACAGAACAGAACACGAGGATGGTTATGAGAGAACTGCATACAATGCTTGTTTGGCTACAGAGCAGGTTCTTTGTATAGCTCTGGTCACATTACAGTAAAGCCATCATTACATTTGGGAGTAGGTAGAAGAATTTTGAGGACTTCAGTACAAAGGAAAATTGTAGCTACAAAGAAAGATCATGAAGTTGTTTCTGTGGAACCAACGCTGTGGGGTGACGAAAAGAGATATGAAATTAAAAGGAGCCAGGCAAAGGCCAAAGACAAAGTAGAATTTTAGGATATTGAATTAAAACAGGAAACCCCGCTCTAGGGCAGCACGGGTATGCCATACCACCCCACGCATTTCACTAATACAAGTACAAAATGATAAGAGGCACAGATAGACAGAGTGAGCTTTTAGCTGCGAGGTGGAAATGTCAAAGACGAGGGAGCAGACCTTTAAGGTTAGAGGGTGAAAGGTTAAAGGAGATGCATTTTTACACAGATTAATTAGAGGGTGCGAGTGATGTTAGTAGAGAGGAGAGCATAATTTAAGTAGCTTTTGGATAGCTACATGCATATGCGGGTTTGGGGGGGGGGGGGGGGGGTTATGGATCAAGAGATTACTTAAACTTGGCATCATGTTCGCCACGGTCACTGTGGGCCGAAGAGCCTGTACCTCTCATCCTATCCCCACCCGCTACAGCCTCGGTACACTCACTTCAGCCCCAGGCCGTGCAGGTGTTGTCCGATCAGGCGAATCACATCCTCGTCGCTCTGACACAAGCGCTTTTTCTTCCTGTAAGCGACCTGATCTGTGCTCACCCCGCCGGGCCCGGGCACCAGGGGGGTGGCGGCGGCCAGCGATGAGGAGGAGGAGGAGGAGGGCATCCCGTTGGAGTGAGCGGCCGCGGGGCCCAAGCCCGGGGCGGAGCCGTGGGAGGCCGGTTCCTCCGCCGGCCCGTCCCGGCCCGTCGCGTCCCCGTTCTGTGCCGCAGGAGCCTCGCCGCCTCCTTGGTTACCGTTGGCCTGCATGACGCCGTGAGCCTGGCGCCCGGAGCCGCCGCCTCCTCCTCCTCCTAGGCCCAGCAGGCCGCCGAAGTTACCTGGGAGGTTGCTGGGGCCTAGTCGCGCTCCGCTGCTGCCCGCTGCCCCGGGCCCACCCTCGCCCTCCGCCGCCGTCGCCGCTCGCTGCTTCTTCCGCGGTGGCGGGGACACTCCGCCGCTCTCCGAGTCGGAGGAAGAGGAGGAGGAGGCCAGAGTGAACGTGGTGTGCTCGGCCGCAGCTGCTGCCGCCGTGGTGGGCTCGGTGCCTGTGCGGTGGGTCCGGGGGCGGGGGGCGCCTCCTCCCCCCAGGGGGGAGGCCGGGGATCTGTCAGCGCCGCCCCGAGAGAGACGGCGAAGGTTCCGGAAGGTCCGCGAGCCCCACGATCGCCAACCGTCGCCCGGCCCGGCCGCGGCCGCGGGGTTTCCCTCCCTGCTCCCTGTCAGCTGCCCCGCGTCGCCGGCGGTGACAGTGGCGGCTCCGGCCCCTCTCCTGCTCAGTCCGTCGTCGTCGGCGGCGGCGGCGGCTCAGTGCTGCATCACCCCCTCGCTCGCTGGATGGAAGGATAGATGGACGCACCTCCTTACCGGTACATTCCTTCCCTACCCTCTTGTCCACCACAACCCCTCTCCCTCCTCTTCTTTCTTGCGCTGGTGTTATTGTCGCCGCTCCCGGCCTCAGGCCCACAGCTTTGATAAAGTCCGTCAAACAACAACTGAGCGGACCGGAAGTTTCCGCGCTTCAATGGGGTGGAGCAAGGGACGAGTCCGCCCTGTCTGGTAAATCAGCGCACACGTTCCCAACGCGATTCCTCGCCGGTCACCCGCAAAGATCCTATAGCAGAGCTCTGCTATAAGATCTTTGGTTACCCGTGCGGAAGGGATGTTGGAGAAAAAAGATTATGTCGATGCAAGAGGACGGACTAAACTTTGTGCCTTCCACCACAGTGATGAATGGTGTGGTGGATGTTTTGTGTTAATGTTTTTATTGTGTGTTCTTTTTTATTGTATTGTACCGCTGCTGGCAAGTTCATTTCACTGCACTTCATTGTGTATGTGACGAATAAATCTGACTGTTGACTATTGAAATCCAAATGTTGTTGGAGTCAGGCAGCAGCAATTGTAAGGCCATCTAACCTGAACACAAGTGTAGGAAGGAACTGCAGATGATGGTCTAAACCGAAGATAGACACAAAAAGCTGGAGTAACTAAACGGGACGGGCAACATCACTGGAGATTATTTTCTTCGGCTGAGTTACTTCAACTTTTTGTGTCTATCTTCAACTCGAACACAATGTCCCTGTACGTGCAGTATGTACTGTGCATGAATTACACTACAGTTGCAAGTCAAGGCTTCTTCAACCGCACTCCAAACCCACCACCAAAAATAGGACAAAGGAATAAAGGTAAATAGAAGTACCACTACCCTTGGTTCTCCTCCAAGATCCTGATCATATCACTATAAATCTATAATCACCATACTATTGCCATAGCATTGTGATTGTAGAACTCTACTCGTCAATACTGCAGCAATAACTTCACTGGAAGTATTGCAGTGGCTAATGAGACATTTAAGGAGGGAAGTAAAGAGAATCTAAGGAATTGGAGATCGTCACACCAGTGGTAGGGAAACACTTGGTTAATTAGGGACAGTCTACACAGCTTTGTACAAGGCAGGCTGTGTCTTAAGAACTTGATTGAATGAGGTTACAAAGGTGGTCAACGAGGGTAGGGCAGTTGATGTTGTCTGCTAAGGCATTTGTTGAAGCCCCCATGGTAGGCTGTTCCAGAAGATTAATATGCATGGGTTTAACAATGACATATGGATTAAAAACCACTTTATTGATAGAAGACAGAGAATTGCAGTGGGATGACAATAATCAGGCTGAAGGTCTGACCAGTGGAGTTCTGCACAAATCTGTGTTAGGACATCTACTTTTTGTGATATATATAAATGAGTTTGACATAACTGTATATGGGTTGGCTAGTATGTTTGGAGCTGAAACCAACATGTTGAGGTCATGGGCTGTGAGGAAGGCTATAGAAATGGGTGGAGAAATGGCAGATGTTTAATCCGAGCAAGTGTGTAAGGTGGAAATATATAATTATTGGCATGACACTCAAGATCATTGATATACAGAGGGATCTTGGGGTCCAACACTACTTCCTCAAAAGGCGTAGGAAATTCTGCATGACTCTTACCAGTTTCTACAGATGCACCATAGAAAACATCCTGAGGCATCAGGTAACAGCAATGATGAAGACTGCAGGAAATTGCAGAGTTGTGAATGCAGCCCAGTCCATCTCGCAAACTGCCTCTGCACATACCATCAGATTTGAGATCCGCTTTATTTTTCTATTGTCAGACTTAAACAGACTTCTTATATGTTAAAGATGAATTGTTGATCCTCCAATCTTCCTTGTTATGCCCTTTGAACTTTTTTTAATCTGCACTTTCTCGATAGATGCAACATTATATTCTGCATTCTGTTTCCTTTTCTCTCATGCGCTGCCTGATGTAATTATGTATGGTATGCCTTGTCTCGAACACTATATTCTGCATTGTTTATTCTCTCCTTTTCACTATCAGATGTCAGATCGGCCTTCCTGAGAGTGAACCCGCATCTGGCCTTGAGGGAGTCCCCAGCCATATCCTCAGAACCAGCTGCCAGGCATAACTACTCTGCCCAAGACCACAGGAAGTTTCAGTGAATTGTGGATGTAGCCCGGTTCATCACTCAAATTAACCTACCACCATCGAGTCTCTCTACATTTCAGCTGCCTCAGGAAAACAAGTACCTTCGATCTTCCAGCATCTGCAGTTCTTGAACAGCATGAAAGAGTCAGCGTAATCAAGGACCTTTTCCCTCTTCTCCTCCTCCTCCACTACCTGATTCAGGAAAAGCTTCTCTGCTGTTATCAGACTACTAATCAGTCCTCCCATAGCTAGGTGTAGTCCTGACCCCCCAACCTACCTCATTTTGGACATTTAACTTTATTTTTATTTTCACTTTCTTTGTAACACTATATTTTGCACTCTGGTACTTTTCCCTTTGTGTTAGCTGTTGCATTCTTGTATGGCTTGATTTTACTTATCTACAGTATGATTTGACTGGATTGCGTGAAACCGCAGCTTGTCACTGTATCTCGATACACATATAAACCAATAAACTAATAACAATACCCACCAGTGGTGGCTCAGCAATGCACATATTGTAAGCATGGAGTAAATCCAATCTCCAATCAAAGTAGATATGAGAATTTATAATAACGATATAAATATTATATAATTATTTGTCAAATTGTAGTGAACGGTGCCAACTGATCGAGAACACAAACATCCTGCGGCGTGGATGTGTTTGCGAGTGCGTACGGGTATACGTGAGTGTGCACAGAAACATCCTGCAGCGTACTCTGCTGCGCACTCGGGGTTTGCAAGTGCGTTCGGGGATATTCGGGGATAAGTGAGTGTATGTACCTTATTTGGTAGTGTAATAAATTACTTAGTGAATCAAACTCTGTTGTCTGAATATGGTGATTTATCAAACACAACAGCATGAAAGAATTTCGGCCCAAAACGTCGCCTATTTCCTTCGCTCCATAGATGCTGCTGCACCCACTGAGTTTCTCCAGCATTTTTGTGTACCTTCGATCTTCCAGCATCTGCAGTTCTTGAACAGCATGAAAGAGTTTTTGTGCCTAAGCATGAATAATGAAGAAAATAGGGATAGTATAAGATTGAAAAGATTTACAAAATTTCCTGAAAAAAACTGCAGGCCTAAAGATTAGGCGCAGTTTAGAATTCAACAAAAGAGTACAAAAGGATTTTTACCAGTTACCCTTCTTAAGGATTAAAATCTGCCGTAAATATGAGATGAGAAAACGATTAGTGAAAACAAATGTTCTTACAGTTAAAAATACAGAAATTATAATTGGGATCAAAGAAATAGCACAATTAAAAACATACTTTGATTCTGCTATTTTCAGAAATGAAATACCCCCCCCCAGAAATGTTCAGGAATCCAAGATCTAAAGAGGGGGGAAGAACTGAAGAAAATCAATATTGGTATAGAAATTTAATAACGAAATGACACTCAAGAAATCAGTGGATGATAGGCCAACAATTGCCCTGGATCAGACAATCTGTATCTCATATATAAGTATGAAAGGAAATCGCCCTATAGATACTGGATCATTGGTGGTTATCTTACAATCTTTAGATTCTGGATTAGATTGGAGGGTGGTAAATAAATCTGCATCATTTATAAAAGGAGGAAAGGTAAATGTTAGTAGGGGGAAAAATGCTACAATTTATTGTAAAAGTGCAACAGAAAACTTGGAAAGAATGACCAGGTTTGGACAAAACCAGCAATATTTAATGTTTCCTGAAGAGGCAACAAAGAGGATTGAGGAGAGATGTTGCCGACAGGACTTTGACAAGGATGTTTAACAAGGGCTGGTCCAGAAAATTAGAATACAGAGAATCTATGATGAGACAGCAAACTGGATGTAAAATTGGCTTGGTGGTTGGAGGCAGAGGTTGATAATGGATGGGTTGGCTTTCAAATTGGAAATTTACGACTAGTGGCATGCCACAGTGATCAGTGCTGGGTTCTTTATTATTCAAGTGTTATGATTAGTAAGTTTTCAGATGAGACCAAAATTGGTAGTATGGTGAATAAAGAAAAAGATTGTGTGAAGTTACAACAGGATCAAGATCAACAGGGAAATTAGACAAGTGCAAAGTGATGCATTTTTAGAAACTAAACCAAAGGGCAAAGGACATTTTACTACGGAGTCATGTGAGTGACTACGTGAAGAAGACCGTCAGCCCGCATGCGCGTCATTATGTCTACCGCATTGCGCAACGGCTGGTTGGCGGCGCGTTGCTCCTCCAGCGGTCAGGTTGTCCTTTTGTTGCAGGAATCTCTCTTCGCAGAGTTTTTCCTGCTGGACATAGTAATATGCGGCGAAACCCGGACGGATCGCGGTGAAACCAATTATGGACCGCGGGGATGCCGGCTATGGACCGAGGGCTTCCTAGAGACTTCCGAGGGCTTTTCAAATTCAGGCGATATCCGGACGGGCCGCGGGGAAACTACAGTCTGCGAGGATGCCGGCTACGGACCGCGGGAGAGCGGGTAGCCGGTGGCCGTCGGATTCGCTACCCGAGTCGCTGACAGTGTGGTCAGCGACTTCAACTTCGGCAGCCTAATAGGTAGGCAACCATACGGAGTCGGAGAGGCCTGGGCTGGAGACCGGACAGGAGGGTTCCCCTCCGACTACAAGGGTATGTCCACGGACGTTTAACCCATCCTGATATGGCCCACGAAACAGGACCATATCAGCGCAGGTCCACGATGCACAGGGCTGCTCACTAATTTCCCTCTCTGTGGAGAGGAGTGCGAAGGGTCAGTGTGTGACTGACTTCTACCCCGGAAGTGTGTCCATGGCACATACTTCAATTCATCAGTAAGGTTCCAGAATACCTGGGGGGGGGTGGGGGGGCAGAGTTCCCCTATCGTTACTAGATAAACACCCCTATGCCTCCAATGGCAGTAGCAGCTATAATGTATTTTTTTTTTTAAAGTATGGCTATACAGGCATGGGCACCATTATGCTGGTATCCTCTGACTAATTTATCAGTTCAGGGGTTTGTTCTTGGTATCATAATATGTATCATCATGCCAATTTAGTTGTGTTAATAGAGAGAAATTACAAGCTATATTATTTATCACTTACACCAATAAATTGTGTAGTGGAATCGGACCTGCCATGGCGTTATAGATCCCTGGCTTGGAAAGCCTTGTTGAGCAATACCTATCAGTCACCTGTGCGAGCACACATGGTGGCGTCATGGTAATTCCGCTCATTAAAGGGACTGGAAGATTCTTCCCCCAGACGCCGACTTTATTCATATCAATAAAGTGATCAAATCTCTGATTTAACTGGGATGGGCGTCTTCATTCATCTAAACGTCTTCGCCCATGACAAATAACTGGCAGGTTTTTCCAGTTTTTCTCTCTCTATGTCTGACGTACGGGGGCCAGAGGCGCTCCAGTCCTTCCCTGTAGACTGCATTGGCATCGGAAAGGAGCAGGACTCCGAGTCACTAGCACGTGCAGCCTGTTTGGTAAATGAAGATACCAACAGAGCATCGATTTGCACAGCTAGTCCTGGCGGCTGCTGAAGGAAGCAACCTGCCAACCCCAACTCAGAGTGAGTGCCAAGTCTTGGGCATCTATGTCAGACAAGATTGCGACTCGTCGCAGTCAAAGAACGCTCCATCCTAAGGCATGTCAGGCAGCAGCTCCTGGCTCAGGGTTGCAAATTTCCTCCCACTCAAATGATGGAGTGGTAGAGGGTGCTACAGAAGTGTGCACATGTGCCTGAAGCGACACTTGGTTCAGGGTTGCAATTCCACCTACTCGGTTGAACGTAGTGGTGGAGATGGTGCTAAAATACATGCACACATGCTGGAGGCAGCTCCTGGTTCAGGTTGCATAAGTCCTCCCATTCGGATGTATGAAGGATGAAGATGGTCGAGGCAGCTCCTGGTTCAGGTTGCATAAGTCCTCCCATTTGGATGGATGAAGATGCATAGTCCTCCCATTTGGATGGATGAAGATGGAGCCATATATATTATGCCTCCTGTCACGGATGCATACACAGGCAGTTCAAGTCACATGCCTGCAGCTGCCTTGGTTCAAGGTTTGCGTTACCTCCCATCCAAAAGACTATGGGAGATGGTGTCACAAAACATGCTTGGTACAGAAGCATGCACACACAATTTAAGGATACGGATGGTACACCTGGTTCAGGTGCAATTACTCCCACTCTAAAAGAATGTCAGAGGTTAGTATGGATTACCTCCAAATAGGAACCCGAATATGACTATGTGCCGGGATCCCATGCTTAATACATAATGTACGACAATCGCATGAGGGGAAGCGGTGTGCTTTGCCTCTAAAATTGCTGCTCCGTCAGAGACGGACCAACCACTACAAGAGAAGTTGGCGCAGCATCAGCGATCTAATGGAAATGACAAACATGTGGACAGAATCTGGAAATGAAACTTCGCCGAAACTCCAGCAAAGGTAAGGGACCTGGAGTTAGAGACACTGGTAAGTAGGTCTTGTTATTTACCTCCAGGAACTAAAACTGAAAAGGTAATATCGATTTGTTCACAGCTCACCTCAATCACCAGTTACCTCAGTGTGTAGACCCAGGGGCAGTAGCGACAGATGCATTCTCGCTACGCTAGGGAGGAATGTATTTTATACGTTCCCTCCACTTTGCCTCATCAGTCGGTGCTTGTTAAAAACCAGCAAGACTCTGCCTCAAGCATTTTGGAATGCCTGACTGGCCTACACAGCCATGATTCCCACACATGTTGGGAATTAGAACAGAGCTTTTATGGCTGTTCCCAAATGCAGAAAATCTGCTGGTTCACCCCGTGACTGGGGAGGACCATCCACTGCATGAGCAAATCAAATCTTTGATTTAGAGTCTGAGAAGACCTTACTTGGAGGCTTGGACTGTCTGGTCGTATGTTGGTCATGATCACTGAGGCCTGGAGAGATAGTACCAAAAAATTGTGCATCCCCCATATCATTAGTGGGAAGTGTTCTGTTTACAGTCCAACATGCGTACAACGCGACAAGTATTACAGATGTTTTTGTAATTCCTCTCTAAACTAATTTTTACGAGGGATAGAGTTTGTGCCAGTAGTGCCTTGTCGTCATACTTGTGGCTGGGATCGGGACATCACTCTGTCGGATCTCACCCACTGATAGCCAGATTTATGAAACGTATCTTCAACTCAAAATCTCCCAGGCCCAGGGACTCAGAAATATGGGATGTTGACATTGTGCTGACGCTGCTTCGCCGATGGCCTCCAACTACATCCCTGTCCTTGGTCAAACTCACTTACAATGATGTTATGCTTATGGCGCTGGTTGCCGTGCAACGGATCCAGTCGTTGCATAAGCTACGACTGGACAAGATGGTTACATCTGTAGACTATAACATTTTATGTTATGACTTAGCAAGCAGAACAGATCAGGGGCATCAGGTTTCAAACTAGAGGTTTGCATACCCTATGGACCTTCGGTTGTGTGTTGTCACACATCTACAACAGTTTGTTAAGGTCACCAAGAGCCTTAGAGGCTCTGAACTAGCTATGTTTGTTAGTTACATAAAACCTCATAAAAAGGTATCAGTACAGACCACCTCCAGGTGGTTAAAATGGGGTCTGGCTTGTGCAGGAGTGATCACTGGCAGTCTCAATCTCACTCCACCAGGGCTGCAACTACATCAGCAGCTAGGGTTATGGACGTTCCGCTGGACCACATCCTAGCGGCTGCAGGATGGTCAACGAACAAACCTTTCCCATCATTTGACAACTAACCCATTGCCAGACCGAGGGTATTTGCCACCCTATTTTAGGTTCTGTTTTATAGTTTCCTCCTGGATGAAAGGGGTTACTAAAAACATTTAAAAACATCAGAATGTTTCAATCTATGTCCTGTCTGAATGCTTTTTTAATGTTCAATCATCTGTGGTCAACTGATGCAGTTGTGGACTCGTGTTCACGGCATGACATCACAGAGCTTTAAAATCTTCACGTAGTCACTCACATGACTCCGAAGTAAAATAGTAAGATTAAACGAGAATTTACCAATTTGAAGTTTGATCTTTATTTTATGAGGAGTTACGATGAGCGATTACGTGCCCTCCGCTCCCGACCCTCGTATCATAAAGATCATCTGGTAGTTCTAGTCTTCTCTAAATCTTACTATGTTCAGTTCAACAACTGTTATCTGTGATTTCACACCGCTCCTTTGAAGATTTATGTGCATGCGGGCTGACGGCCTTCTTCACGCAATCGTTCATCCTAACTCCTCATAAAATAAAGATCAAACTTCAAACTGGTAAGCTCGTTTAATCTTACTATTTATTGTCACATCCACCAATTGGTGCAGTGAAATTTGAGTTACCATGCAGCACACAAATAAGATAAACACAACACTTTAGAATTTAACACAAAACATAAAAAACATCCCCTCACAGTGGAATCAACGTTGCCCACTGTGAGGGAAGGCACCAAAGTTCAGTCCTCTTCCTCAGTTCACCCATGGTCGGGGCCTATTGAGGCCTCCGCAGTCGCCGCTACGGGCCCGATGTTTCTGGCCCTCGAAAACTCTCAGCGGCCCGGAGCCTCCGAATCGGCCGCTTCTTACCGGAGACTGCGGCTTCCGAAGTCCACAGGCTGAGCTGAGCGGAGATTCAACGCTGGTGACCTCGGGAAGAGATCCCAGGGCTCCGTGATGTTAAAGTCAGTGTCAGTGCCGCCCGCGGCTGGAAAGTCAGCGCCACCAGCGGCTGGAAGCTCCGCAGACCACAGCTCCACGGAGTCAAAGTCGGCAGTCCCAGCACTCCGGAGCTCCAACACGGCGACCACGGTAAGGCATCGCTCGCTCCGCGATGGAATCCAGTGCTGCGCCGCCGCTGCTGAAGTTGAGGCTCTGGCCGATCTCCGGCAGGAAAGGCCGCGCCAATCCAGGTGGTAGGCCGCGAGGAGGGGGGCGAAGATGCAGCTCGGAGAATAGTCGCATCCTCGTCCAGGAAGTGACCAAGAAAACAGTTTCCCCCTCCCCCCTCCCCCCACATAAAAAAGACTAAAAGATCTCCAGAAACAAACTTTAAAACACATTAAAAATAACAAAAAGAATGAAAGGACAGACAGCTGCCTTGTTCCCTGAAAGTGGTAACACAGGGTGTAATTAGTAAATAGGGTTGTAAGGTAGGCTAAGATCATGCTTGCCTTCATCAGACAAGGTATTAGGTGCAGGCATTGAGATGTCAGGTTTTAACTGTTCAAATCGTTGGTTAGGCTGCATGGAGTATTGTGTGTAGTCCCAACCTATTCAGTCTCTCCTTATAACACAAGCCCTCCGGTCCAGCAAATAGTTTGTTAAACTTTTATTGCCATTAGTTTATTGCTGTCACACGCACACATGTCACTGCATAGTCTCCAGCATTATTACATGCTTCCAATAGCTCGGCTTTCAGAACTGAACACGATACTCTTAATGTCATCTTACAAACCTCTTGTGCAACTGTAGCATCACATTACCACAAGATGTTATTTTACAAAGTATATGTTTTTTGTTGTTGGTTTTTTTTCATGGTACAACAGTGTTTATTAAAGTCTACTCACAGTATACATCAGCATGGTGTTAAAGCAAGCTTAACAGCTACTCAGACTAACTGTACGAACTGAATTCTGATAATATTAATAGGAATCACTCTAAAGGTGGGGGGCATTATACATCGATAAAAGTTACAAAAGTAAATGTGCTAGTAACATGTCTTTTGCTATAGACAACATCATGGAATGCATCACAGTAGAAATTGAGATTGAGAAATCAAAAAATATTTTGGTAAGCTGTGTGTATAGAAAACCAGGATCTTGTATTGATACGTTGAAGGAAACATTAGTGGAACTTTACAACAATATAAATAACAAGAAAATGGTTTTTGTCTGTGGAGATTTCAACATTGATCTGCTAAACCCACAAGAACACAACTCAACCACAGAATTTATCAATGCAATGTATAGCAGCAGCTTATACCCCACAATCACACGACCAACCAGAATAACAACACACAGTGCTACACTTATCGACAATATATTCACAAACGTTATGGATAGAAAAGTAGTGAGTGGCTTAGTAATAAATGACACAAGTGATCACCTGCCAGTCTTTGCAACTATACAGAGCTGGACCAGGATCAAAAAATACACCAAAACAATCAAAATAACCAGACACAAAACACAAGATGCTGTTAATTCCTTCAAAGAAGACCTATCGAAACAAGATTGGAACAAAGTTTATGTAAAAGATGTAAATGTAGCCTACAAATTATTTCTGTCAATTGTATCAGGACTGTACGAAAAAAATTGTCCTCTAGTAAAGAAAATAGTGAAACTAAAATATGCCGATAAACCATGGATAACTAAAGGAATATTAAATGCATGTAAGGAAAAAAAATTATTGTACAAATTTTTTTTAAAGAAAAGAACAGCAGAAGCTGAAGAAAAATATAAGACATATAAAAACAAACTAACAAAAATCATGAGATGCAGCAAAATCGATCACTATAGTAAGTTACTGGAGAACAACAAAAACAATATTAAAAATACATGGAATGTATTAATTGCCATAATTAAAACAGGAAATGGAAAGGCACAACACCCAAACCATTTCCTGTCTAAAAACAACACAATAATCACTGATATGGCCTCAGCTGCAAACAAATTCAACAAATTCTTTGTTGGTGTTGGTCCTGATTTGGCAAATTGCAAAGACTGGTAGCAGCGATGGTGTAGAAAGTAAAGAGATACATGTAAAGGATACAATATTTATAAGAGGGACTGAAGAAAAAGAAATTATTGACACTGTAAAAAAACTCAAGGGTAAGAAATCCACAGACTGTCATGATATTGACATGTTTACAGTTAAAAACATTATAGAATGCATAGCAAGACCTCTGACTCACATTTATAATCAGTCCCTTCAACAAAATGAAAACAGCTAAAGTCATACCAATATATAAAACTGGAGACAAACATGTATTTTCAAATTACAGACCCATTTCATTGCTTCCACAGTTCTCCAAAATACTGGAAAAAATATTTTACACAAGACTGGACGAATTTATCACCAAACATAACATACTGTACGAACAACAATATGGTTTTAGAGCTAACAGAACAACTTCATTTGCAATTATTGAATTTATAGAAAAAATTACTAAGGCAATAGAAAATAAAGAGTATGCAGTAGGGATTTTTTTGGACTTAAAAAAAGCATTTGACACCGTAGACCACGAGTTATTAATAAAGGAACTACAAAGATATGGCATTAGAGGCATCGCACTATCATGGCTATCCAGCTACCTACAGAACCGGGAACAATATGTCGAAATACAAAACCATAAATCACAATTACTGCAGATTACGTGTGGGGTGCCCCAGGGCTCAGTGTTAGGGCCATTATTATTCATTTTTGTATATCAATAATATATGTGAAGTGTAAAAAACTCTTGAAACTATTCTCTTCGCTGATGATACTAACTTACTCTGCTGTGGAGACAACTTGGAACAGCTCGTGGATAGTATGGAAAAGGAATTGAGCAGGATGAAGATCTGGTTTGACGAAAATAAACTCACATTGAATTTAAGTAAAACAAAATTCATAATATTTGGAAATCGATCAACCAACACAGAGAAAAAGCTCATGATAAATGGCACAGAAATAGAAAGAGTATCCTGAAATAAAATTTCTTGGAGTATTAATTGACAACAAATTAACTTGGAAACCTCACATAAATTATATTAAAGCCAAAATATCCAAATCAATTGCAATACTGAATAAAGCCAGAGACCTACTAAATCAAGCCTCCCTGTATATGTTGTACTGCTCCCTCATACTCCCATACATGATCTACTGTGTGGAGGTATGGGGGAACACATACAAAACAAATACACATCCAATCTTCATCCTCCAAAAAAGAGCAATACGAATTATACATAAAACCACCTACAGACAATCAACAAAACCATTATTTATCAGACTAAAAACATTAAAATTTCAAGATCTGACAGATTATAAAACTATCCAAATTATGTTCAAAGCAGCTAATCAGCAATTGCCTTGTAATGTCCAGGGGTTGTTCCAACGGAGAGAAAGCAAACACAACCAGAGAGGAACCTATATATTCGAAAAACCGGCAATGCAAAACTCCATTGTGTTACAGCAAAGGGTGTTAGTCTCTGGAATAACTGCCATGATGAGCTGAAAAAATGTAAGACTCTATTCAAACTAAAAACGCTCTTCAGAAACAAAAGATTGAATGGTTATGAGCTGGACCAGTGATTTTCTTTTCTGTTTGGTTATTTCTTGTTTGTGGACTGTTCAACAGATTTTGGGTCCATTTGTTCCCATTATTTTGTTTTTCCATGAAAATGGATAGAAAATAAGAGGGGGTAGGACCAGAAAAGTTTTCAAACTTCTTCTTACCCCTTTTGAACATGAACGATATTATTTGTATTATTTGAGTTACTTATTTGTTTGTTTTCCTTTGTGTTTTATTTTCTTTTTTTAATTGCTTACTTGTGTAATTTGTTTGTGTTTGTATTTTTTAACATGTTCAATAAATTAATAAAGTAAAGTAAAGTAAAATATAAACTGAGTAGTAGGCGGAACTTCTACTAATAGAGCAATACAATTAGTATGAAGTAACCAATCTACACCCCACATAAAACAAGCTATAGAACGCTAAAAACATTTATCACATACTAATAAAAACAACAAAGGAGAAAGGGACAGACATGTCTGACTGTTGGCGAGGCAGCCATTACTGGCGCCACCTGGTGGAGTCTGGTCTTTTTGTGTAACTATTGTTAGGGATAAGACACCGATGGAGGCCATTTGGCTTATCACATCTATATTGTTTCCTGTGCAACCCCATTCCCTACCATTTTTCTTTTTTTTTTTAATTATATTTTTATTAGAAGCAAACACATATCATTATAAAAACATTACATGTATATCAGTCGTACATTATTAATATTATCAGTTCTGGATTGATTCTGCTTCTAGTTTTTTTTATAGATAGAGAGTAAGAGAGAAAAAAAAATGGCATGATAAAAAAGAATGGAATAATTTACTAATAATATATCATTGGAGATAGGTTCGTAAATTATAAAGTATAACTTTTCATCTAATCCTGAGTTCAAGCTTCAGTTAGGTTCCCGTGCTGAACCAATCTACCCCTTCAAATAGTCAATGAATAGAGACCATATTCTGACAAAAAGTTCTTGTTTGTCCATTTAATACAAGTCTAATTCTTTCCAGGTGTAGGGCCTCCGACATTTCCATAATCCATATTTTAATTGTGGGGGTTATAGGGCCTTTCCAAAATGTTAATATTATTTCATTCCCAGTTATTATACCATACTATACTATACTTTACAGAGTATATGTAATTAATAAAGGGACATTGATGATATAGAAGATTTCGTTTATTTTCAGAAGGCCTTTAATGAAGGATCCCACAATAAACTATTAAATAATAGTAAGATTAAACGAGAACTTACCAATTTGAAGTTTGATCTTTATTTTATGAGGAGTTACGATGAGGGATTACGTGACGAAGACCCCGCTCGTCCGCATGCACATCAATCTTCAAAGCAGATTCAGATTCAGATTCAATTTTAATTGTCATTGTCAGTGTACAGTACAGAGACAACAAAATGCAGTTAGCATCTCCCTTGAAGAGCGACATAGCAAACGATTTGAATTAAAAAAAAAAAATAATAAGTGTCGGGGGGGGGGGGGGGGGGGGGGGGGGTGATTGGCAGTCACCGAGGTACGTTGTTTAGTAGAGTGACAGCGGCCGGAAAGAAGCTGTTCCTCGACCTGCTGGTTCGGCAACGGAGAGACCTGTAGCGCCTCCCGGATGGTAGGAGGGTAAACAGTCCATGGTTGGGGTGAGAGCAGTCCTTGGCGATGCTGAGCGCCCTCCGCAGACAGCGCTTGCTTTGGACAGACTCAATGGAGGGGAGCGTGGAACCGGTGATGCGTTGGGCAATTTTCACCACCCTCTGCAATGCCTTCCGGTCGGAGACAGAGCAGTTGCCATACCATACTGTGATGCAGTTGGTAAGGATGCTCTCGATGGTGCAGCGGTAGAAGTTCACCAGGATCTGAGGAGACAGATGGACCTTCTTCAGTCTCCTCAGGAAGAAGAGACGCTGATGAGCCTTCTTGATCAGAGTAGAGGTATTGTGGGTCCAAGAGAGGTCATCGGAGATGTTGACTCCCAGGAACCTGAAGCTAGAAACACGTTCCACCTCCGTCCCGTTAATGTGGATGGGGGTGTGCGTGCCGCCTCTGGACTTCCTGAATGCTACAATGAGCTCCTTGGTCTTCTTGGAGTTAAGGGCCAGGTTGTTGTCAGCGCACCATGCTGCTAAGTGCTGGACCTCCTCCCTGTAGGCCAGCTCATCGTTGTTGCTGATGAGGCCAATCACCGTTGTATCATCTGCATACTTGATGATGGTGTTAGTACCATGTACAGGTGTGCAGTCATAGGTGAAGAGGGAGTAGAGGAGGGGGCTCAGCACACAGCCCTGAGGAACGCCGGTGTTCAGGGTGAGGGTTGAAGAGGTGTGCTTGTCTAACCTCACAGACTGGGGTCTGTTGGTTAGAAAGTCCAGTATCCAGTTGCAGAGGGAGGGGTCGATGCCCAGGTTACCGAGTTTGGTGATCAGTTTTGATGGAATAATGGTGTTGAATGCTGAGCTGTAATCGATGAACAGCATTCTTACATAAGTGTCTCTGTTGTCAAGGTGGGAGAGGGCGGAGTGAAGTGCCGTTGAGATGGCATCCTCCGTACTCCTGTTCTTGCGGTAGGCAAACTGATAGGGATCCAGTGTGGGGGGTAGGCAGCTTTTGAGGTGTGCCAGGACCAGCCCTCTCGAAGCACTTGGTGATGATGGGGGTAAGTGCAACTGGGCGGAAGTCGTTGAGGCTTGCCGCAGTGGAGTGTTTTGGCACTGGCACGATGGAGGTGGCTTTAAGGCAAGTGGGGACAACTGCTTGGGCAAGTGACAGGTTGAAGATGTCAGTCCAGACGTCTGTCAGCTGCGCAGCACAGGCACTGAGCACGCGCCCGGGGATGCCGTCAGGGCCAGCAGCCTTACGTGCATTAGTCCTACTCAGTGCCACGTACACGTCGTAGGGGGTGAGTGTGAGGGGTTGGTGATCGGCAGGTAGCACAGCCTTGATGGCTGTCTCTAGATTGTCCCTGTCGAAGCGGCCATAGAAGTGATTCAGCTCCTCAAGGAAGGAGGCGTCGCTGGATGTGGGGGTGATGTTGGAGGGTCTGTAGTCCGTGATGGCCTGGATGCCTTGCCACATGCGTCGGGGGTCGGAGTTGTTGTTGAAGTGCTCCTCAATCCTGAGCTTATGGCAGTGCTTGGCCTTCCTGATGCCCCTCTTCAGGTTAGCCCTGGATGAACTGTAGGCTCGAGCATCGCCTGACCTGAAAGCGGTGTCCCGTGCTTTCAGCAGTAGCCTGACCTCGCTGTTCATCCATGGCTTCTGATTCGGGTATATGGTCACCTGTTTGAGGGAGGTGACACTATTGATGGTGGAGTTTATAAAGTCCAGAACAGAGGATGTATAGGAATCAATGTCCGTGTGAGAGTCAAGGGTGGCCTGGGCTGCAAACGCCTTCCAGTCAGTGTTTCCAAAACACTGCTGAAGTGTGAAGTCTGCTTCCTCTGACCAGACTTTAACTGTCCTTACAGCTGGTTTAACCCGTCTGATGAGTGGGGAGTACTTAGGGAGCAGGAACAATGAGACGTGATCAGACTGACCAAGGTGGGGGAGGGGGATGGCTTTGTAAGCTTCAGCCATATTGGTGTAGACTTTGTCCAGTGTCTTGTCTACTCTAGTGGGGAAGGATACATGTTGGTGGAATTTGGGGAGTACAGTCTTCAGGTTGGAGTGATTGAAGTCACCCGCAACAATGAAGGCTGCCTCGGGGTTGTGCGTCTGTTGTTTGCTAATGGCAGTATGCAGCTCTTTCATTGCAAGCTTGGCATTAGCATCAGGAGGGATATAGGCTGCAGTCACAACAGTGGAGGTGAACTCTCTGGGCAGATAGAACGGTCTGCATCTAACCAAGAGGAATTCAAGGTTAGCTGAGCAGTGACTCTCGATGATGGTGGAGTCCGTGCACCATGCTTTGTTTACATAAATGCACAGACCCCCCCCTCTGGTCTTACCAGAGTCTGATGTCCTGTCCGCTCGAAGTAAATGACGCCCCGATAGCTGGATGGCGCTGTCAGGAACGTCAGTGTTGAGCCAAGTTTCAGTGAAGAAAGCAGAAATTGAAGTGACATAGTAAGATTTAGAGAAGACTAGAACTACCAGATGACCTTTATGAGAGAGGGTTGGGAGCGGAGGGCACGTAATCCTTCATCGTAACTCCTCATAAAATAAAGATCAAACTTCAAACTGGTAAGTTCTCGTTTAATCTTACTATTTTACTTCGGAGTCACATGTGACTACGTGAAGATTTCAAAGCTCTGTGATTTCATGCCGTGAGAAACGAGTCTACACAACCACAACTGCTTCATTGACAGATGAGGGAAACATTCATAAAGCATACAGACATGACATACATTTAAAACATGCTGATGCTGTTAAATTAAGTAATAATAATAGTAACACCTCCCATCCGGATGGAAACTATAAATAGAACGTAAAATACAGTTGACAAATACCCCTGGTCTTGCAATAGGTTATTATAAAATGTTTGGAAATTTATTCGTTTGACCATGCTGCAGCCGTTAGGATGTGGTCCAGCGGAACGTAAATAACCCTTGCTGCTGATGTTGTAGCAGCCCTGGTGGAGTGAGATCTGGAAATCAGTGTCTACTCCTGCATAAATCAAACTCCGTTTTATCACCTGGAAATGGTCTGAACGGATACGTTCTTATAAAGTTTTTTGTAACTAACAAGCATTGCTAGTTCAGAGCCTCGAAGGCTCTTGGTTACCTTGACGTATTGTTGTATATGTGTGCCCTCACATAACCGAAGGTCCCTGGGTATGCCTTGAACTATTTTGAGACCTGACACCCTTTCTGCTCTGCTTAAGTAAATTATAAACATAAAACATTATATATATTATTTACAGATGTAATCATCCTGTCCCGTTGCAATTATGTAGGGACTGAACCTATTGCGCTAAAACCAGCGCCAGGAGGATAACTACCTTATGAGAGCCAGCCAAAGCTAAGGATGTAGCTGGAGCCCCCTGGTGAAATAGTGTTAACACAATGTCAATATCCCATACTACATTGTACTTGTACTGGGAGAACTTGTGTTAGAGATATCCTTTACAAACTCGATATCCGGGGTGAATCCGACAGAGTGGGTCCCGTTTGCTGCAGCAAATATTGTGAGAAGGCACGTTGGCACAGTTAATGGCCCTATAACTCAATTATTGTCAAAAGACCATTTAAAAATGATCTCCAAGACGTCAGTAATCTGTACCGTTTTAAATGTAACATTAGCATTAAACAAAACGCTTCCCATCTCCTGAAGAAGAAATGTACTGCTTTTTTGGTGCTATCCCAGCACTCTGGAGTGAACACATACAAGGATAGCAATGACAACCCAAGCCGTAGGGGAAGCCTATTCAGAATCTGCAGAACATAAATTGATTTTATCATGCAAAGGATGATTTCCCGAGCCACAGGCTGAACCAGCAAAGTTTACGATTAGAATAACCGTATAAGGTTGTATTAATATTCCCAAATAGGGAATCAAAGCTGCACAGGCCAATCAGACAGTAGGAAAAACCTAAAGCGGGATCTTGATGATTTTATTTGAAGACCCGATTGATGAGGCAAAATGGAGGAACACATAAAAGACCATTCCTCCTCCTGGTAGCGAGAATGTATCTTTCGCCACTGTTATGCCACATATTTTTGCAACCTGTGAATAAGCATGAAAACAAACATATCGATATTCGGTGTTCCATTGAACCAGAATTTCATAAATACTGTGTGATCCAACACGTATTCTGTGTTGTCATTGATCTGTACTTGATGACACACCAGTGGCAAATGAGATTAGGTAAACTATTATAGGATACTTTTAATTGATTGCACCCATGTGACTAACATATGCCACCATCATAGTGTATCAACCTGAAGTTGAGCATGCAGATTATGCATATTCGCCAAATCACTCTTTAACCCATAGAATGCACGTAGGGTCTATAGATAGTTGATACCAATAACTGGAGAATTGGTAACTCATTCAAATCTCCTCCACCTCCAAACTAGAGATGACATTCGCAATTTCCCACGTTAGGGCCCTTAGCATCAGTTTGCAATATAACTGAAATGTTTACTGACCAAACTACTGATGCAATGCTGAATACTGTTTGCCATCATTGTGACTGGTAGCTTCAGCTGGTAATAGCATAGGTGTGTTAACAATGACCTACATGGCACTTTAGAGTTTGCCATTTAGCATGATGTCAGCCTTCCTCTTGCACAGCTGAATCACAGCTATTATATTGCCAATTAGTGTTCATGAAACGCTAGAGACGGGCCAGGAAGATCATCAAGGACCCCTCTCACCCTAACCATGGACTGTTTGCCCTCCTTCCATCAGGGAGGCGGTACAGGAGCCTCAGGTCTCGAACTAGCAGGATGAGGAACAGCTTTTTCAGCAACACACTTACATTGCTGAACTCGGAGTCCCGTCGCTAGATATCTTTGGTCTCTCCATCCACATTGTTAACCAGTACTCTTCTTACTCTAATGTATGCTTGTTCTGTATTTTTTAATATATTTTTTTATTCCTATCTTGCACTATGACTATGACCAGACGCTAAACTGCATTTCGTTGTACCTATACTTGTATCTGTGCAATGACAATAAAGTTGAATTGAATTGAATTAATAGAAGGCTGCTTTATAACAACAAGGCTGTTACATGTTTCTATTAACTCCAATCTGTTGCCCAGGGCGGAGTCATAGGCCAATTAATAGCTAAAGGTAAATCCCAATAACCAACAAGTCTATTTGGTAATAACTTAATTTTAACTGGATAGAGGAGCCCAATTTCTCAAATATAGTTTGAGACTGAAACAGTTGATTTTTAACAAAATACAGCGTTAAAATATCATCCAGACATGACGTAACAAGTGTTTTTGAACTGAGTTTATTTGTCATCATACTGTTATTATTGCCTCATCATAGCAAATGCTTCTTCCAAATATCTCTGATGATTGCTGTAAATGGGAACACCCTATGAAATCAGTTGTTAATCAGCCATCTTTCATAATGAACAGGCTACGCCTGCCATCATTTCGTGCCTGCCTCGATCGACAACTCTGGCCCGATTTCCGAGCCTGTCTTGCAAGACAACCCTGGCCACAATACTGAGCCTATCTGATTATTCTGACCCGTCTTAAAAGACAACTCTGGCCATAATTCTGAGCCTTTCTCGAAAAACAATTCTGGCCACAATTCTGAGCTTGCCTCGAAAGACAACTCTGCCCATATTTCCGAGCCTGTCTCGAATGCAATCCTGGCCAAAATACTGAGCCTGCCTCAAAACACAATTCTGGCTCAATTCCAACCTGCTTGGAATGCTAGTATTGTCCAGATTTACATGGTTAGATGCCAGATGACAATGTCTTAATCATTTGTGTATTGTACAACCAAGTGTAAATATTACCAACTTATAACTGGTCCCTTAGTTTTAGAATAGAACTGGTAGAGTGCGTGGAACCTTTCATGCTGCCAACAGCTTCAGTGAACCGCTTACTGCCGATGAAGACGTGGGGTGCGTTGTCACCGAAACGTTGAAGCTTTGCTCGACGTTGGCCTTGATTGGTCCAACAGCTTGACCTTCGTCCTCCAGGTTTTGCCTGATGAATAGGTCTTACCTGAATAGAAAAATTTCCGGCTGGCTCTAATGTCCCCCTGATAGCGGTGTTCACTGCATTGTGTTGGGATGGCAAACCTTGCTGCCAGGAATGTGACACGTGCCCTTCATCCCTTGGAGTATGCTCCACGGCTATACCCTCAGACTCAGCATCAGATTTACACTGACACGGCATGCTCTCCTCCTCCAAGAGAGAGACTTCAAGCAGCCCTGCCAGGTGCTGCTGGCGCGGGCTCTTCCATAGGCCGGCGCTGCCATAGATTCAGCATCAACATTAAGCAGCCCTGTCCAAGGCACTGCTGGCATGGCTCTCCCATAGGCTGGCACTGCCATAGACTTGGCATCAACATTAAGCAGCCCTGTCCAAGGCACTGCTGGCGCACTCTCCCAACTCATGCTGTTGGCGTCAGATCTAGATGGAGCATAAGCAGCCTCTCCATGCTGAGCGCGGCCTCCTCCCATAGGCCGGCGCTGCCAAGACATTTATCAACATTAGCCGTCAACACAAGGTTACGAGGGGCACTGACACAACTCCTGCTGTTGGAGTGTATCTAGATGGAGCATCCTCTCCATTAGGAGCTCCATACTGGCCAACCTCCAAATATTTATACATTACCGGAGGGGAACCCTCCCGGCACCAGGACTGACCGTTCTGGTCGGTTTTACCCCATATCCTGGGGACCACTGCGGTCTGGGCGCCGCATTGCTGCTGGATTTCCCCTCCCCAGGAACCACAGCGTCTGGAAGTCATTGACCATCTTGTCAGTGACTGGGATCACGAACCCGACATTCGCCAGCTACCCGCTTCTGCGGTCGGAACCGGGGTCACCCCACAGCCCATAGCTGATTCCCTCGTCGGCCTTCGCGAAGTATCGGACAGGAAACCTCTGTAAAAAGAGGGTCCTGCAAGAAATCAAAAGCAGGTAAGAAATACTAAACTTACCTGTAGTTTAAACTTACCGCTGGCTGGAGCGACGCGCCTGTCAGTCCGGTGCTTCGCCATATGAGCGACGATAATGACGCGCGTGCGGACGAGCGAGGTCTTCTTCACGTAGTCACTCACGTAACTCCGAAGTAAAATTTCAGACATTGTGTAGCCAGAGCATTAGTAATAGAAGGCAATGCTGCTTGGCTTCTGGACAGAAAGCAGAGAGTAGGATCTTGTGCAGATCAGTCACGATTGTACTGAATGGAAGGGAGGTACCTGGAACGTGCTGGCAGGGGATGTGGAGGAAGCAAATACAAAGGCAATGTTTACCAGCATTTAGACAGATACACGAACAGGCAGGGAATAGTGGGATATCGAACTAATATCTTTACCATATATCCTACGTAATGTCAGACTCATATTAAGGATTTATCAAATTGTTCCATGCATGACAACATTCAATTATCTGGAGAGTGAAGTAGCTGGTGTCTGCCTTAGAGCAGAGAAGGTTAAAAGGTAATTTAAATGGTGTTCAAAACTACAAATAATTTAATGTGAATTTGTCTTCCAGTGGCAGAATGTTCAGTGGCAGAATGGCACCAAAGGCAGTAGAAAGGGAGGGTCAGAACTGACACGAGGGAAATGGAGGAAAAATGTGTGGGAGCACCATCAACTATGGCAAAGGAAAAGCCGCAATCTGGATGCAATCTGGAATGCCTTACCTGAGGGGTGGTGAAGGTGGTTTAACATGTGTCCATGTGAGCATTTGAATTGGTAGTGCAATTAAGGCTACAAACTGGTGCTGATGTATGGGTACTTAGTGGTTGCCAAGGGTGCGAAAGGCCATAGTAGCTGTTTCTGTGCCGTATATCTCTGACTCCATGACAATAGCTCACCATCAACTCTTTGTTGATGTCATTATTGTCTTTTGTAAGCAATCTGAAACTGAGGTCCTGTTTGCCTGATCAGGTGGGTGTTCAATATCTCACAATGCCTTAAGAAAAGGAATGCAGCTTGATCTCTAGATGTATCACTCAATCATTCCCCAGTGTGTGGCTTGGCTATGATTTGGTGACTGTATATCTTAAGTAGTTCGCAGTCTTTGCATTGCTTCAGAATATCTTGTATTTCTACAGTATGTTTTAAGGGGCTGTCCCACTTGGGCGACCTAATCCGCGAGTTCTGGCAAGTTTGCCCTCGACACAAGGTCGTAGGAGGTCTTTGAAACTCTCCTCCATGCTCGAGAGTAGTCCCTGTGTACTCAGCTAGGTCCTGCGAGTAAAAAAAGGTTGCCATGGAAAAAAATCAAGACTTTTTTTACTTGTAGGTTTAGTCGTAGTAGGTCAAAGTACGTCGGCAAGTTAGTCGTAGGTAATCGAGGGTAGTCAAAGGTAGTCTTCATCATAGTTGAAGGGAGGTCGAAGGAGATCGAAGGAGGTCGTCTTCACTCTCCCCTATTCGGTGTCCAATTTTCCCGAAGTTAAGGGCCTGTCCCACTTGGGTGACCTAATCTGCGTGTTCTGGCGAGTTTGCCCTCGAATCATACTCGCAGCATGGTCAACACAAGGTTACGCGTAGGAGGTCTTCGTAACTCATGCTCGAGAGTGGTCTCCGTGTACTCGAGGTCTCAGCTAGGTCGCGGCGCTTTTTTAAATATGTTAAAAAATGCCCGCGAGTAAAAAAAGGTTGCCATGGAAAAAATCAATATTTTTTTTACTCGTAGGTTTAGTCATAGAAGGTCGTAGTAGATCGCAGTAGGTCGTCATATTATTCGTAGGTAATCGAGGGTAGTCGAAGGTAATCGAAGGTAGTCGAATGTAGACATAGATAGTCTTCATCATAGTCGAAGGGAGGTTGAAGGGAGGTTGAAGGGAGGTTGAAGGGAGGTTGAAGGAGATCGAAGGAGGTTGTCTTTACTCTCCACTATTCGGTGTCCAATTTTCCCGAATTTAGTCGTAGCTAGTCGGAGCTGTTTCAACATAGTCAAAGGAGGTCGAAGGAGGTCTTCAACATGTCATTTCTACACCTGGAAGATATGAGACTCCTCCTTGCAGGCAAATCAGACCACTTCCAAAAGACGTGGTCTGCATTTATCGACTTACTACAAGTATAAGGTGCAACAATACTTTAAAAAAGAAATGGTGTCAGGTTCTGGTAAGGGGGGATGAAAAATACGAAGTTGGTATATCCCTTTTTGCGCGGTATTTATAATAGAGCTTGTGTTTCTTTTTCTTTTTTTCTTTTCTATGGCCTATTTCTTAACTTTCTTCTCTAATTCTTTGTTTAATGGGTTTTTCTTTTTGATCACTCTTTTACACTAACACAACTATCTCTCTTTCTTTACTTTCTTTATTTCTATCTTTCCTTAAAGCTTAAAAAATGAAGGGGTACAATAAATGTAATAAGATATAAGTGGCTTGTACTACTGTACTTCTAATAAATTAAAAATACATATTTTTTTTAATGTCATTTTTTCAAACTCTCCTAAACTCTTCTAAACTCGCCAATTAGGTCGCCCAAGTGGGACATCCCCTTTAGTCATAGCTAATCATAGCTAGTGGAAGCTTGTCTTCAACATAGTCGAAGGAGGTCGATGGAGATCTTGTACATAGTTGAAGAAGGTCTTCAACATAGTCGAAGGAGGTCTTCAACATAGTCGAAGGAGGTCTTCAACATAGTCGAAGGAGGTCTTCAACATGACATTTTTTCAAACTCTCCTAAACTCACCAATTAGGTTGCCCAAGTGGAACAGACAGCCCCTTTAAGATTCATTTTGGCAATTGAGTACAGCCTTGACGTTGGGCTCCTAATGCCTGCTTCACTGGGAGGAAGTTTGTCACACTTGCCAGGGTCCAAATAGATTATACAGGTCAGGTCAACCCTGGTTCAACTCCATCCCTGGAGCTGGCTGTGGGAAATGTAGCCCAAATGCCCTTTACTGGTAATGGACTATCACATTCTTCGAGAATGAATTTATGTACAGTGACAGCAGAGGGAGCAATAAATGAGTCACAATTTAAAGCTCTTCAAACCCAATTATGTTGTTCAGCTGATCTTATCTCAACCCTGCCTTGCTATTGTGGTTCCATAATTCTTGTTATCCTTGCCTAAAAATATATATCCATTGAATGGCTGACTAATCTTGTTATATCTTGTTGCTCTGGGCTACCTGTATCAAAGGGATGAGTTTTTCTCTCTCTCCACCTTATCAACCATTAAATTTTTAAAACATCTCAATGAATCATCCCTTTCATTTTTTGCACTATGAATGTAGCAAGTCTGACCTTTTCTCAGACGAATTAGCTTTTTAGCTATCAACCTGGTTAATCAGAGTTGTACCTACTCCAAGGTCAGTTTCTTTTTCCTGACATGATTGTCACAGATGAATGCGAGATTGTAATTGAGCAATATTCCTTAGAACTGCAGCCCCCTTGAGATTGTGTTTTAAGTAGTCCTGCGTCACTCCCTTGCTGGGGACCATTGATTAGAACACTCCTCCACCCCACTTAGTACTTAACCTCGTAATATACTAGGGTCATACATTAAAAAAAAACTGTAGATGTTGGAAATTTTAAGTATAAAGCAAAAAATGCTTTCAAAAACATCTAGCAAAGGAGGCAGCATCTATGGAGGGGAAAAAAACAAAATTAAAGTTTCAGATCTGTGACCTTTCATCTCCTACCTGAGTGTTTGTGTGGGCTTTCAGTGCATATTGCAAATTGTTTGGTGGGCGTTCAGGGACATTTCCACACATTTCTATTCCATTCTCCATCCCATGCAGAGTCTCTGCAACTCCATCCCGTAATTATCTGACAATTAAGGTTATATCCCTAAAAAGGTCCCAGTTCATCCTGAAGTGATATACAGTGATCTATTATGGTACAGCAAACTCTTCCAAGGAAGATCTCCAAAAATTAAACGGCGATATTGATCAGATTAATTGCTTAATTAATATTGATTGTGAAAAAGATATTGGCCTAGACAATATGATGTCTGGGATCTGTTGCATCTATTTGAGATGATAAATGAACGGTTTAATATCTGTCCAATTCTAAACATTTCTAACAATAGAACACTCTCTCAATGCTAGTCTGGAGTGTAGGTTTGTCTCTGGGATGAGGATTTCATGTGGGGATAATATTCTGCATCAAGAACAGAAATTAACTGATAGTGAATATACAGATGTGGTTTCTGTAGGAGTGGCAAAACTCTAGAAAAAGTGTTATGGAAAATCCGCTGATGCTATGTGGAATAATCTCATCCCTCCATTATACAACTTACAGTTCCTGTTTGGGAGACCTGCTTGTTTGAGATTGCCTTAAAACACAAACAGTCCAGAAGAGGGCTCCAAACACATATCAAATCAGCCAACAAGCTAATGTTTTCATTCATGATTTCCCTCTTCCCAAATTTCCACATTGCACTGAAAGACCATTGAAGGAATAGCATTCTCTGTTGAAAATGTAAATCAGATATTGAGATAACATTGTGGCACCACATGCAGGGCTTCAGTTAAACAGGAAGAATGGAGAGTTTTGGTTGCTTTCCAACTGAAGTAACTGCAGATTTGCTTCTGTGGGTTGGGATCTTGGGAGAAGCAAAATAAACTAATGTATTTGGCGCTTTTGAGTAAACATTTTTGTGAATATGTCTCTTGCACTGCCATTCTTGACTGTAAGATATTCCTGACACTGTTAGCTAGCATCAGCTGCTTGGTTGTCCACCACCATTCATGACCAGAGAAGGCAGGCCTCTAATCCATTGATAGTTAGATCTTGCAGCGCCATATATTTTTGTTTTTAACATGCACATGATGGTAGTGTGATGGATGTGTATACCACAAGGTTACAGGTTATGGTGGTGCACATTTCTGCTGATAGTCCACTGGGCCTCATGGATGCCCAGTTGTTATCTGCCAGATCTAGTCTCGCACAATTACAGTGCCGCACAACACAATAGAGATTGTGCTCAGTGTGAAAGTGGGTCTTTGTTTCCTCTAGTGTCGAAAGACATCATAGTCAGAAGCATCTGTCAGAAGTATATTTGCAGGGATGAGACCAAATAGATTCATCCTGTGCGCTGGTTCATTCACTACTTGCTACATGCCCATTCTGGCAGCTGTGCCCTTGAAGTCTCAACAGACCTGGTCACTGGTGGTGCTTACAATCTATTCTTGATGATGGACATTGACATACACCATCCAGAATTTCCCTGCATTGACCCATATCCACTAAACTGTTCCTACTGGTGTACCTCCCTGTCCAAATGTATTTTAAATGTTGATATTGTACCTGCCTCAATCACGTCCTCAGTCCTTTTGATCCATTTATGTTCTATCCTCTCTGAGGAAGAAGTTACCGTCTGGGTCCTAAGCCTATGCCTTCTAGTTCTTGAAGGCAAAAGTCAATGCATTCACTCAATTTTTGCCCCACATGCTTTCATACACCCCTAAGATCATTCTACATTCTCCTATGTTCCAAGAAATAAAATCCTAGCCTGCCCAATCTCTCCATATAACAGTCCATCGAGTGGTCGAAACATCTGCATAATTCTTTTACGCAATGTTTCCAGCTTAATGGTATATTTCCTAAAGCAAAGTGACCAAAACTAAACACAACATTCGAAATGTGCTTTCACCAATGTTTTCTACAACTGCAATATGAAAATTCAACTCTATACTCAATGCCTCGACTGATGAAAGCCCGTGTGCTAAAATCATTCCTCACCATTCCACGTATCTTATCCAGCTGATCAAGATCCAGCTGCAACTTTTGATAACCTTCTTCACTGTATATTGTACCACTTATTTTACCGTCATTTGCAAATGGTGCTGGCTCGAAGGGCCGAATGGCCTCCTCCTGCACCTATTTTCTAAACCTACTGACCATGCCTTGTACATTCACATCCAAATAGTTGATATAGATGACAAACAACAATTGACCGTGCACTGACCCCTCACGAGGTCACCTCTAGTAATGGGCCTCCAGACAGCAAAACAATCTTCCACCATCACTGTCTGTTTCTTACCCTCAAGTCAATTGTGTATCCAATTAGCTACTTCTCCAAGGATCTCATGAAATCTAACCTTTCAGAGCGACCTACCAGGAGGAAACTTATCAAAAGCCTTGTTCAAGTCCATATAGACTACATTTATAGGCCTGCCATCATTGACCTCTTTGTCTACTTCAAAAAATGCAATCAAATTCAAGAACACGCTTATCAAATTCCACCCATCTCATTCCTTAGCACTCTGGCAGTCTGGGCCTGTACTCGCTGGAGTTTACAGGACGAGGTGGATCTCTTTGAAGCCTACCGAATGATGAAAGGCGTAGATACTGTAGAGTGGATGTGGTGAGGATATTTCCAGGAGGGTCTAGGACACAGCCTCAGGATAAAATAACTTTTCTTTAGAATGGAGATAAGAAGAAATGTATTTGCAAGAGAATGGTGAATCTGTGGAATTCATCTGTGGAAGCCAACTATTGGCTTTTTTAAAGCAGAGATTGGCAGGTTCTTGACTAGTAAGGGCATCAAAGGTTATGGGGTGAAGCAGGAGAATGGGGTTGAGAAAGAAAAAATAGATCAGCTATGATTGAATGACGGAGCACATTCAATGGCCCAAATGGCCTGATTCTGTTCTTATGTCATGATCTTCTGTTCTACTTAATCAAAAATGAAACTCCCTCCTCTGTTTCTTCCAGCTCTTTACTTCTGTAGCAACTGGTCCATGGAATATTAAGCTGCCAGTGCTGTCCTCCCTTAACCATGTGGCTATAATATCCAATTTCCATGTACTATCCAAGTCCTGAGCGCAGATGCCTTACCTGTCAGGCCTCTTGCTTTGAAATTCATTCAGTTCAATTTAACAGTCTTTCATTGCTCCCACCTATGCTCTTATCTATTGTATTGTTGTAATTGACTTAGGGTCACAGAGTCATACAGCAGGGAAACACACCCTTCGGCCCAACTCATCCATGCCGACCACAAATCCCTATCAAAGCTAGTTCCATTTGCATGTGCTTGGCCCACATTCCCCTAAAACTTTTCTATCCATGTACCTGTTCAATCTTTTAAATGCTGCAATAATTCCTGCCCCAATGGCCTCCTCTAGCATCCCATTCCATAAACCCACCAACCTCTGAGTAAAATAAGTTGCCCCTCTGGTTGCTAGTAAATGTTGTCTCTCTCACTTCTTGTTTCCCCCTACCTCTTGTAAAAGATGCTGTGCATTCACCCCATCTACTCCCATCAAGATTGTATACATCTCTATAAGATTTCCCCCTCAGTCTCCTGCACCACAAGAAATAAAGTCCAAGCCTGCCCACCCTTTCTCTGTAGCTCAGGCCCTCGAGTTCTGGCAACATCCTCATACATCTTCGCTGCACTCTTTCCATCTTAATTACAATCTTCTTATAGCAGGGTGACCAAAACTGAAAAACAGTACTCCGGGACTTCTGAAGCAACTTCCAGCCTCTCATCTGCCACACTACTGCTTTAGATCTCAACCCTCTGCCAATCTAGCTTAAATCCTCCCCAGTAGTATTAGCCAATTTGTGCAATCAGATATAAGTCTCGCTTCCGTTATGGTGCAAACCTTTGTGCTGGTCACTTCTGCTCCAGAAGAGATACCAATTCAACATGGAGGAACAGCTGATGGACAGTAGAGGTACAGTGAAAATGCCTTTGTGCAATTATATTATACTTTGGTGAGACCACATTTCGACCAGTGGGTACAGTTTTGGTTTCCTCACCTAAAAAAATGAGATACTTGGTGCAGAGAGAGTGCAGTGAAAATTCTCCAAACTGGTTCTGAGATAGCAGGTCTCTTATATGCAGAAAGACTCAGTAGACTTGGCATCCAGTCACACTAGCTTAATCCAGTCTCGAGAGTTTAGAATCGGAAGTGACCTTATTGAGATATGCAGAGTACTTAGACAGCTCTGAAGAAGGGTTTCGGCCCGAAACATTGCCTATTTCCTTTGCTCCATAGATGCTGCTGCACCCGCTGAGTTTCTCCAGCATTTTTGTGTACCTCCGATTTTCCAGC
This sequence comes from Leucoraja erinaceus, assembly GCF_028641065.1. Classification (NCBI taxonomy): domain Eukaryota; kingdom Metazoa; phylum Chordata; class Chondrichthyes; order Rajiformes; family Rajidae; genus Leucoraja; species Leucoraja erinaceus. The sequence goes on from NC_073381.1 coordinate 93,404,636, forward strand.
ATCTGCAGTTCCTTCTTAAACACTTAGACAGCTCAACAGGATAGATGCAGTGAAGGTGTTTTCCCTGGCTAACGGGTCAAGAAACAAAAGTCACAAGATCAAAATAATGAGAGGCCACGTGGGGCCACAATGAAGAGACCATTCTGCACTCAGGATGGTCAATCTTTAGAATTCCTCTGGCAGATGGCTATGATGGACCACTCATCGATAGCATCCATCCAGGCAGACATTAGAGGAACTAATGGAACAGGGGATAGGGCAGAGAAGTGGGATATGAATTGTTGAGCGGGAATGAAGAGTCGAATAGCTTACTCCTAGTTTTTCTTGGGATTATTATATCCAAGTTTTGTGGTGACCAGGGAGCGCTTCTATCTGAAGATGTCTGAATATACGGACCCCCCCCCCCCCCCCCTGCAATCTCTGATTGAATCTGAATTTATGCTCTGGACTGGATGATAAGGGAATGTGGCGGTGCATGAGGTTGGAGCTCAAAAGGGAAAGTGCACCAGTTGGTGTCCCACATCACCCAGTAATGAGCGACTGGACCTGTTGGAGGTCCTTGGTGGGGGCTCGGTGTTGTCCAAACCCCCCGCAGTATGCCAATCTCTGGATGCCGGTAACTTGCACTTGCCTCACAGCCAGTGGGTTGGGTATTGTTGACAGGTGCGGCCGGCCGGCGCGATCGCTGCCTCGCTTCACTCGCTTCACTCGCTCTCTCCGTGTTGAAGACATCGGATCTCGCAGCTTTGGAGGGAAGGCGTAATCCGGATCAACAATCCCAAGTGTTGAGTGGAAGGGAATCTGATGCTTGCTGTCAGCTCCCCCCCACCCGGAGCTGAGCCCTGTGCTCCGACGCGAGTTGGATTGAATGTTTCTGAAACTATGTAAAAGGGAGTGTGGATTAGAGCGAGTTCCCGGCGGAGTTCGTGTGTTTGTGCAAACAGGCGGATATTGGCGCTGACTCCCCGGGACAAGGGCTGGCGGCGTCGGAGTGGGACTCGGATCCGATGGGAATTTGAAAGCGAATCGCCAGGATTGGGGGCGCAATTATGGCGTTTACGTTCGCTGTCTTCTGTTACATGCTTTCGCTGGTGCTGTGCTCCTCGCTTCTCTGCTTCGCCATCTGGAACGTAAGTAGGAGAAGAAATCACACGGTGCCAACAAGATAGAGCGACTGTGATAAGGTGATCGGCGAGAGGGGGGGTCGACCAAAGATTGGGGAGAAAGGGAAATACGGGGTGACGGTGGAGAGAGAGACATTGAATAGATCGATAGATAAAGAGACGAAGGGGAAACAAGGTGAAGACCGAGAGAGGGAGAGATGGAAAAAGATAAACTCGGTGGAGAGGTGGGGAAAGAAACTGGAGAGAGAAACATGAGCTTCAGAGAGGTGTAGGGAGAGGGGGAGAGGGGGGGAGGGGGGGAGAGGGGAGTGAGGGGGGAGAGGGAAGTGAGGGGGGGAGAGGGGAGTGAGGGGGGGAGAGGGGAGAGGGGATTGAGAGGGGGAGAGGGGAGTGTGGGGGGGGGGGGAGAGGGGAGGGGGAGAGGGGAGTGAGGGGGGGGGAGGGGGGGAGTGAGAGGGGAGTGAGGGGGGGGAGAGGGGAGAGAGGGGGGAGGGGGGGAGTGAGGGGGAGAGGGGAGTGAGGGGGGGGAGAGAGGGAAGTGAGAGGGGAGTGAGGGGAGGGAATGAGAATGAGAGGGAGAGAGGGGGAGAGGGGAGGGAGTGGGGGGGGGGAGAGGGGGAGTGAGGGGGGGGGGAGGGGGGGGGGGGAGAGGGGAGTGAGAGGGGAGTGGGGGGGGGGGGTGGGGGGAGAGGGGGAGGGAGGGGGGGGAGGAGGGGAGGGGGAGTGAGAAGGGAGACTGGAGAGTGGAATAAGGTGGGAGCTGGGAAAGACACGAGGAGAGCGACATTTGAAGGGAGGAGATGTTGACTATGAGAGAGAGAAAGCGAGAATGGAGACAAGAGAGATGAGCTGGAATAAAAGAGGGCACAGAGGAGACTAAAGAAGAGACAAACAAGATAGAAACGGAGGATCAGTTGGGGGCATGAGAGTTAGAAGGAGATGAGAAAATGACCGAGAAGCTCAGGACAACAAAATCCTGAGCAACCCGTGTAAAATTATGCTAACCATTTGGTATCTGGTCTATGTCTTGTCTGTGTAACCCTGAATATTTTGTGTGATACTGAGACAAACAGTCTAGAATCTGTTCTGTGCAACACTGGACAAAGAGTAACACTGAAGCCAGTGTCTGATCTGATCTGAAGCAAGCGGAATGTTGTTGAGGGCATCATACAACATTTGGATTAGCTGGAGGAGTAGTTCAACTCCATCGAGACAAGACACAGGATTTGGTAACACCAGATAGTGGGCTGAGATTAAGCTTATAGACTAGTTGAACCCATGGACCATGACTGATCTGATTATAACTTCAACTCTGCATTGCTGTGCACCAGTGGTAACCTTCTTATCAAATATCTATTGAACTGAATATGAATTCTCCTTCTATTCCCCTTTGAAGAAGAGAGGTCCAAATATTCCCAACGCTATGAGAGAAATAATTGTGCATCATAGAAACATAGAAATTAGGTGCAGGAGTAGGCCATTCGGCCCTTCGAGCCTGCACCGCCATTCAATATGATCATGGCTGATCATCCAACTCAATATCCCGCACCTGCCTTCTCTCCATACCCTCTGATCCCCTTAGCCACAAGGGGCCACATCTAACTCCCTCTTAAATATAGCCAATGAACTGGCCTTGACTACCCTCTGCGGCAGAGAGTTCCAGAGATTCACCACTCTCTGTGTGAAAAAAGTTCTTCTCATCTCGGTTTTAAAGGATCTCTGTCTTAAATAGGCAACCCCTTATTATTAAACAGTGACCTAGATCTCAATTTCTCACGAAAGGAAACCTCCTGCACAAATCCACCCTGTCATGACCACCTGGGAGCCTAGGCTTCAATTAATTTATTAGCCAAATATCGGTTGTTACTAAATCCGGTGTCTTGTCTCAGTAAACCGCGATAAGCATTGTTGTACTGAAGATGTCAGCTTGTATCAGGTTGGAATGAATACACCACAAATGGGTAATACCAAGGAATTAGCCAGTGTCCGAATAAACCTCAACAAACAGGGGTGTACTGAGGACTGTTCTGGTCTGAATAAACCTCAACAAATAGTGGTGTACTGAGAATACTAGCTAGTGTCTAGTCTGAATAAACCCTATCCAGGGATGTATTGAGGATGCCAAACGGGGTCGTGTCTGAATAGACCTCTAGTGTCTGGTCTGAATAAAACAGTGGTGTACTGAAGATACCAGCAAGTATCTTATCTGAGTAAACTCGTACAAACAGTGTTATCTGAAGGATATCAGCCGGTAGCTTATTTGAGTATAACCTGACAAGCAGTAGACACTGAGCCTGATATTGTGAATAAATCAGGTAAGACTGTTTTTCTCATCTCTTTATCCTAAATTGAAGTTTGAGATTCATAACAAGACAGACAACTAGGAACTTTAACTTGATAGTTTTATTGCATTCATTTGTTATAGCTTCTAAAGAAGTTATCAATGTTCTTTTCTCTTTCATAAATCAGTTTTCTTCTCTCAATCATTTCAGCTACATCCAACCCACATAACCTCAACTTATCTGCCAGTTGCTGTGTACAAAAATAATCCTCAAATATCACGCTGGATCAAGTGTGCTTTTTCAAGTCAATTGGCTATTTCAACACTTCATCTGATTTTTACGTTCAAGAGTTGCATCATGTTGAGAGGATTTTTGCACATCTAACATATATGGTATAAGAATTGAAACAGAATACAGGACCATACAATTAATTGCATTGATGATATTGCAACCATTGCTACTAACTAATGTTGTGCACTGTCTCAAATCAATTACATGTTACTTAGCATTGAACTGCTCATTCTATTTTGTTGCATTATTCTTACTATATTTTTTCAGAGGTGTTTGTTCTTGCAAGAATTGATTTCAGATTCAGAGAAGGATAAGACAGTCAAATAAAGCTTTTAGTAGCTTTATTCACACACACCACACATGTATTTCAGTTTCAGTTTAATTTATTGTCACATGTACCGAGGTACAGTGAAAAGCTTTTGTTGCATGCTAACTAGTCAGTGGAAAAACTACTTAATTACAATTGAGCTACAGTATTTACAGTGTGTAGATACATGATAAGGGAATAACATTTAGTGCAAGGTAAAGCAGATAAAGTCCAATCAAGGATAGTTCGAGGGTCGCAAATGAGGTGGTCAGTAGTTCAGGACTGCTCTCTGGTTGTGGTAGGATGATTCAGTTGCCTGATAACAGATGGGAAGAAACTGCCCCTGAATCTGCAGGTGTGCGTTTTTACACTTCTATTACTTTTGCCTGATGGGAGAGGGGAGAAGAGAGAGTGGGCAGGGTGCGACTCGTCCTTGATTATGCTGCTGGCCTTGCTAAGGCAGCGTGAGGTATAAATTGGGTCAATGGAAGGGAAGTTGGATTGTGTGATGGTCTGTGCCGTGTCCACAATTCGCTGCAATTTCTTGCTGTCTTGGATGGAGCTGACCCCAAACCAAGCTGTGATGCATCCTGATAAAATGCTTTCGATGGTGCATCTTTAGAAGCTGGTGAGAGTGGTAGGGGACTTGCTGAACTTCCTAAGCCATCTAAGGAAGTAGAGGCGTTAGTGTGCTTTCTTGGTTGTTGCTTCAATATAATCACCAACATTGGGAATTGCAGTGACAAAGGTTTTCGAAGTATGTAGGAAGATAAGCTACAGAAATGGGTGGAAAAATGGTGGATGGAGTTTAATCCGAGCAAGTGTGAAGTGTTGCATTTGGAAGGTTAAATGTAACCTGTAAATATACAGTTAATGGTAAGACACTGAACAGCATTGATGTGCAGAGGGGTCTTGGACTCCAAATCCTTTGTACTCTGAAAGTGGCAACACAAGTAGATAGAATGTTAAAGAAGCTATACGTTATGCTTGCCTTCACAGTTGGGGCATTGAGTGTCAGAGTCAGGAAGTCATGTTGCAGCTTTATAGGACTTTGGTCAGACTACATTTGGAGTCTTGTGTGCACTTCTGGTCACCCCATTACAGAAGTGATGTGGAAGCTTTGGAGAGGGTGCAGAAGAGGTTCACCTGAATGCTGCCTGGGTTAGAGTGTAAACTAGAGGGAGAAGATGGACACATCTGGATTGTTTTCTCCAGAGCATTTGAGGGTTGCAGGAGACCTGGTAGAAGTATATTTAATTATGAGAGACATGGACAGTCAGAACCTTGGGTGGAAATGTTAAAGACTAGAGGGTATAGGTTTAAGGTGAGAGGGGTAAAGTTTAAAGGAGGTGTGCAGTGCAAGTTTTTACAGAGAGTGGGGCGTACCTTGCACACACTGCCAGGGTGGTGATGACAGCTCCGACAGTGGCATTTAGATAGGCATATGGATATGCATGGAAATGAGGGATAGGGATCATATGGATATGCATGGAAATGAGGGATAGGGATCATATGAGGCAGAGGACTTTTAACTTGGCATCATGTTCAGCATTGAAATTGTGGGCCAATATGGCTTGTTCCTGTGCTGTATTGTTCTATGATCTATGACTCCTCTTGTTCTCAGGAGTTGTTATCTAAGCTTAAGGTTTTTAGTTTGGTTTAGAGAATCAGTGTGGAAACAGGCCCTTCGGCCCACTGAGTCCGCACTGACCAGCGATTAAAACTAGATGCCGCTGGTCTGCACCAGTGGAGCGGACAAAGTTACAGCGACAAGAAGAAGTAGCAGCCAGTGAGAGGAGAAGGAGCCCCATGATGACTGAGCGTGTCCCGTCAGTGGAGAAAGCACTGCCAGGGCTAGGGACAATTTACACTTATACCAAGCCATTTAACCTACAAACCTATACATCTTTGAAATGTGGGAGGAAATCGAAGATCTCAGAGAAAACCCATGCGGTCACGGGGAGAACGTACAAACTCTGTACAGACAGCGCCCGTAGTCGCGATCGAACGCGGGCCTCCAGCACTGGAAGGCAGCAACTCTACCACTGTGTCACATATCAATTCTTTCATCACATTAACAAAGATGTATTCTTCCATGGTCAGAACAGCATTTGATTTTTGGGGTATGCCAAGAAGCCATCCTCGGATAAGGATGGAAAGTGGAGCTTCATGTTCTGTGTGGCTGTCTTGAACCAATGTCCCCAATGCATCCACCTTATAAATCCTTCCATTCTTCCACTGGTATCTTTGATGAGCTATAGTACAGTAAATCCTCATTTTAACAGACCCTCTTAGAACAGATTTTGATCAAACATACCCCACTGTTCAATATGGTCATGGCTAATCTATACTGGCTTCAACTCCTTTTCTGTTCCAGTTCCATTTAACACACAATTTCGCAATCTATCGAATCCATTTCTACCTGCACTTTAAATATATCAAATGATCGAACCTCCACTATCTTTGGGGCAGAGAATTCCACAAATTAATTCCCCTTTGAGGGAGAGATTCTGTTTATGAATTATACCCAGATAATTTAATTCAATTCAAACACAATTTTGTAAAATAAATCTCATTTTGGGGCGCAATTTCTCCTTTTGTGATTAAAGATCTCCGATTGGAGTTACCGTTTTATGTTATGCAGGAGCTCTAGAAAATCTTTCCTGCCCAATACCATATTCTCATGACACTTTTAAACTACTGCAGTAAACCTTTGTTATAACGGGAGGGAGGGTGATGGGGAATGGTGTCCGCTATTGTTGATTGTCTGCGGGAACTGAGTGTGGTATGTAGTTGAACCAGATGCTGCCTGACCCGCGGCGTTCCTCCAGTACATTGTGTTTTGCTGTTGTTGGGCTGACAACTTTTGTCAAAGTTCATGTCTGCCTCCCCAATTAGAACTTTATTTATCAAGAAGCGTCCAGGAGCGGAAAATAACGCAGAAAGTTGTGATCACTGCCCAGTCCATCATCGGCTCTGACCTTCCCACCATCGAAGGGATCTATCGCAGTCGCTGCCTCAAAAAGGCTGCCAGCATCATCAAGGACCCACACCATCCTGGCCACACACTCATCTCTCTGCTACCATCGGGCAGAAGGTACAGGAGCCTGAAAACTGATACCTCCAGGTGCAGGAACAGCTACTTCCCCACAGCCATCAGGCTATTAAACTCGCCAACAAACAGACTCTGAACTGTAACAGCCTATTGCACTTTATCTGTTTATTTATGTGTATATTGAACTGAACTGAACTGTTCAGTATTTATGCTTTTAATATTCTATTGTGCTGCAGCAAGCAAGAATGTCATTGTCCTATCTGGGACACATGACAATAAACTCTCTTGACTTGACTTGACTTGACTTGATATCCCAAAAATGTTGCTTGTATATTAGGGTATTACTTATAAGGAGTGGTTGGACAACTTGCTCTGGAGCATTGGAGGTTGAGGATCTGATAGAAGTACGTAAAATGATGTGTGGCATAGATGGAGTAGCTAGTCATAATCTTTTACTAAGGGTGGAACAATCTAATACTAGAGGACATAGCTTTAAGGTTAAAGATAAGTTTAATGCGGATGAGTGGGGCAATTTTTTTACAGAGGGTGATGAGTGCTCGGAACGCGCTGCTAGGGGTGGTGGTGGAGACAGATCCGTTAGTGGCATTTAGCTTTTAAATAGGTTTACCTGGTCTAGATCAATTAGATAGGCTAGATTGAGTTTAAGCAGGAACTTCACTGTCACTTCAACTACTTGGTTTCACCTTGTAGGAAGTGATAGCATGCAAGCCCTGCCACAGATGCCAAGCATCCTTCTGACTCCCCAGTTTAGACCCTTCTTGAATTCCTTCTCAAGATCGTACCTGGACTTGTTATATGAACCTGTATCACCAGACGTTTATGCCCAAGATATGGTCCTCTGTAGATTGCGGACGTCCTGGTTAGTAACACTCATATGATCTTGATGGGAACATATTCCATGCATTTCCTTGTGAATTTAATGGCATATCTATCTAGATCTGTTACCAAGTCTTTGAATATCACCCAGTCCAAGCATTTGTGAAGTCACTCCTCTGCCTTCCCTGAATTCTCACCAATGGAACTGAACTGTTTTAACGCTGCTTTTACACAAAGATTCAAGAAACTGAATCAAGATTTTCTGTGATCCCACATTTCCACAATTAATTTTACTTGCATCAGTTGTTTCAGTGACATTCAAACCGCATTAGAAGTTCCTAGATGTAAATATCACCAACAATCTTTCCTGGACCAACCACACTGAACACATGGCAAAGTAAGTGTAAAGGAAACTAGTCGTCAGCCTTAGTCCTTTAACTAAGTCTTTATTCAACACTACTCACACACAGCAAAAGCTAGGCGAGGCTGTGGTTTAGAACTGGTGGGTGCCCGCCGCGGCACAAACAGAGCAGCCACACCGACGGCACGGTTCCCAGAACCACTCTCCCCACCGAACGGAGTGACGACCTCAGCCAAACGGCAGGCATGCATAGCTTCATTTAACGTGAGGTCAGGTTTCCTCATTAACTCAGACCGCAGCTTCTGGTCGAGCATGCCATTAACCAATATATCCCGCGTGAGCTCGTCACGCAACTCACCAAAACGACAGCGCTGCGACAGGTGGCGGAGGTCAGCAATGAAACATTCCACCGGCTCCCCAGGTTGTTGTTTGCGGGAAAACAGACGTGTTCGCTCCAAAATACGATTTGAAGGAAGGTCACAAATCTCCGTGAACTTCCTCAAAAGACAAGCTGGGTCGTTCGGAGATTCTGCAGGCACAGCAACCTGGTCATCCACATCCAGGACCGCTGGACGGTATTCAAACGAGTTAGCCCTCCTCATGGCATCCGGTCCAGCGAGATTCAGTAGCAAAGATGCCCTTAGAGCAGGAGGATCATTGTGGTGTGCGATGTTAACATAGTGATTGTAGTCCATTACAAACGTCTCCCATCGCTCCGCGATGTCGGCATCAAAAACTAGCGGGGAAGGCTTGCGACAAGACGAAGCCATCCTTGCACACACTCACTCAATAAACAAAATAAAACCCGATGTACAGAGGCGCAGATTTACAGGTTCTGACACCATGTAAAGGAAACTAGTCGTCAGCCTTAGTCCTTTAACTAAGTCTTTATTCAACACTACTCACACACGTTCCAGTACTAACCACAACTGGTCTACACACGTACTGGAACCTAACAGGGAGGGAACATGCAGATACTACAGTTATACTACAAAGTGTGGGAGGGTCAATATGATAATGAGGTAGTTACATATATGGTTGCATGCATAACCATCTACAGTAAGCACATCAATGCCTCAACTTCCTCAGCAGACAGAAGGGCCTGTCCCACTTGGATGACCTAATCCACGTATTTAGAAGACTCTAGACGAGTTGAAAAAAATGTCAAGGTGGTGTTGACTCGCCAAAGTAAAAGACCTCCTCCGACTGTTTACGACCTCCTACTTTTATGTCTACGACCTCCTACGACTATGTCTACCACCCCCTCAACCTCAGTCCCATGCCTAAGGCCAACTACAACTAGCTACGAGTGGAAAATGATCACATGATAAAATGATGTCATGTTTCCATTTGTTTTCTCGGGCCAGTTACTGACCTATGACTACCTACGACTATACGACTACCATCACGACCTACCTACAAGTAAAAAGTATCGATTTTTTCCGTGCGTCCTTTTTTAAAACTCGTGGACATTTTTTTATCAGGCTGGAAAAAACACCGCGACCTACTTGCGGCCATGAGTGCCTGGAGACCGCTCACGAGCATGAGGAAGAGTTATGAAGACCTCCTACGACCTCGTGGCGACCATGCTGCGAGTATGAGTCAAGGGCAAACTCGGCAGAGGTCGCCAATTAGGTCGTGAAAGTGGGACGGGCTTGAGGACATCCAGCATGTCTCTAACAAGTATTACCAATTACTACAGGCGCACCATAGAAATTATCCTAATGGGATGCCGCAGCTTATATTGGCAACAGCTTTCCCCAAGACTGCAACAAATTACGGAGAGTTAAGGGCGTGTCCCACTTGGCCGACCTAATCCACGAGTTTAGAAGACCCTAGACGAGTTGAAAAAAATGTCAAGGTCGTGTTGACTCGCTGAAGTAAAAGTCCTCCTACGACCTCCTACGACTATGTCTACGACATCCTACGACACCCGTTGACCTCAGTCTTCCGCACCTAAGACCAACTACGACTGGCTACGACTGGAAAATGATCACATGAAAAAATGATGTCATGTTTGCATTTTTTTCTCGGGCCAGTTGACCTACGGCTACCTACGATTCTCTACGACTACCATCACGACCTACTACGACCTACCTCGAACCTACCTACGAGTAAAAAGTATCGTGCCGTCCTTTTTTTACTCGTGGACATTTTATATCAGGCTAGAAAAAACGCCGCGACCTACTTGAGGCCACGAGTACGCGGAGACCACTCACGAGCATGAGGAAGAGTTATGAAGACCTCCTACGACCTTATGGCGACCATGCTGCGAGTATGAGTCAAGGGACAACTCGGCAGAGGTCGCCAATTAGGCCGTGAAAGTGGGACAGGGGCTTTATAAACACAACCCAGTCCTTCACACAAAGCCTCCACACCCATTAACTCCATCTACACTTCATGCTACCTCGGGAAATCAGCCAGCATAATTAAGGACACATCACTGCTTCTCCTCCCCTCTCCGGTCAGGTAGATGAATTAGCAGCTTGAAAGCATATGCCACCAGATTTAGGAACCTACCTCGTTTAAGACCTTGCATGTTTTTATCTGCACTTTGTCTGAAATTGTAATGTTACAACACTGCAGCATATATTCTGCAACCTGGTATTTTTTTCTTTGAACTACCTGTTGCACGTGTATTGGCTTGATTGTACTCGTGATTGGTCTAATCTCCAGAGATGCTGCCTTACCCACTGAATTACTCCAGCATTTTATGTCCATCTTTGGTATAAACCAGCACCTGCAGTTCCTTGTTATTACATTTGACCGTTACACTGCCAAGTCATAGAGTCATACAGCATGGAAACAGGCTCTTTGGCCCAACCCGTCCCTGCCGACCAACATGCCCCATCTACACTTGACCAACATGCCTGCGATTGGTCAATATCCCCGTAAACCTATCCTATCCATGTACTAAATGCTTCTTAAACGTTCCGATAGTACCTTGCCTCAACTACCTCCTCTGCAACTTGTTCAATACACCCACCACCCTTTTACATCGCTACTTTCATGGAACTATCTACCTGCAACCCCGGGTCTCTATGTTCAACAAAACTCCCCAGGACCCTGCAATTTATTGTGAAAGTCCTGCCATGGTTCGTTCTGTCAAATGCAGCACCTTGCATTTAACTGAATTAAACTCCATCTGCCTATTATTGGCCTAGCTGATCAAGATCCAGATGTAATCATAGATTACCTTCTTCATTGTCCACAATTACCACCAAATAGACAACATCTACTGCACGGACATTATACTGTTGGTTATACAATGTACTACTGCTAGATACATAATAGATTGATGTTAATTGAGGCTATGTTTTATAGCTGGTTAAATAATGCATTAGTACTGATCAGGTTTAGGTCTGTTGCTAATTTTGTCACATGAGACAGCTGACTACAAAAATGTGCAAATTAAGATTCAGAAACGCTAGTTATATAATGTGTCCCTGTTGCTGATATATTCCAATGGTGCTAAACAGCTTATGAATAACTGGTTATATAATGTACGTGCTGCTTAGACTGAGTGCTGGTGCTGGTTAAGTGCACTAGTGCTGATTAAACAATGTACTTACACTGATTATCTAATGGGCCTAACTGTACTCTTCCTTGACCTATTGCCCACTGTCCCGACCCGTTAGCCCATGGGTCACTAACCTGTACTGGTTGAGCATTTCTTTTTTTTAAAAATATTTTTATTTATTAGAAGTACAGTAAATTACAATAGTACAAGCCAGATATATCTTATTACATTTATTGTACCCCTTCATTTTTTAAGCTTTAAGGAAAGATGTAGATAAAGAAAGTAGAGAAAGTGGGAGACAGAAAGTTGCGTTTGTGTAAAAGAGTGATCAATGAGAAAACAAAACAGACCCATTGGTTAGAGAAAAGAATTAAGAAAAATACCCTAGAAAAGAAAGGAAGAAAAAGGAAAAAAAGAAGAAAAAAACAAAGCTCCATTATAAAAACCGCGCAAAAGGGATATACCAACTTCATATTTTTCCTCCCCCCTTACCAGATCCTGACACCATTTCTTTTTTGAAGTACTGATGCAACTGGTTGAGCATTTCTGAAGATCTTAAAGCCTCCGTTCCACAGCTTTTGTGCCAGAAGTTTGCGCTGTGCGTCATGACCACTCCCTTTTAATTTAGTTCAGTTTATTTTAGTTTATTGCCATATGTACAGTGAAAGGCTTTTTTTGTTGCATGCTATTCAGTCAGCGGAAAGACTAAACATGATTACAATCAAGCCGTACACATTTTTAAGATAAAGGCAATCACGTTTAGTGCAAGATAAAGTCCAGTAAAGTCTGGTTAAAAATAGTCCGAGGGTCTCCAATTAAGTTGCTGGTCGCTCAGGACTGCTCTCTAGTTTGTGATAGATTGATAGCCTGATAACAGCTGGGAAGAAACTGTCCCTGAATCTGGAGGCGCTTGAACAAGGCACCCTGATGCCCTGCCCTTATACCACTCTGAGGCCTTTCACACGTCCTAATGTTAAAGGTTGATCAGTCTGAAAAAGGGTCCTGACCCAAATCGTCGTCTATCCTTTCCCTCCACATATGTTGCTTGACCAACTGTGTTACTCCAGCACTTGGTGTTTCACTAAAGTTTCCAACATCTGAAGTTCCTTGTGTTTCGATCTCAATATTCTTACATCTGTCATCATCAGCTGAAACTAATTTAAAGAATTGTTAAAATATTAGAAAGTATTAAAAAAGAAAAATAATATATGTATTTAAAATCACACCTAGTAGTCAGATTCACATGTGACGCACCTCCCAGTGTATTCTATGCGTCTGCGTTGCAGAATGGCTGTCATAAAGCTACAGTGCATTCTGGCCCATTCAACCTGCTGATTATACAACATGCTGCCACTGCTTTAGGCTGCTGCTCATATAATGCACGGGCACTCATTATATAACATTCCAATGCTGATGAGACAGAGTCCTTCTACAGGTTATAAATTAATATGTGTCATTGTGCGATGTGTAACATACTGATTAATTATATACTAATCCTGGTCGCATGATGTGGTGACACTGGTTACATTTGTACTTTGTATAATATATTGGTGTGGATAATGTAAAGTGCTGATGCCAGTCTGAAGTGTCAACGTGGGTGACAGGATGTGCCACTGCTAGCGGTGATGCTGATGAGGCTCAGTGCTGATACAGATGTTGTTTTATAATGTGCTAACGGTGAGTAATATAATGTGCTGGTGTGGCCTGATCCTAGTTTAGAATCTTTGTTCCTGTTTTACTTTGGGAATTTTCCATAACCAAATCAAATCAATACCACAAACATCTCTTGTTCCAGCCACACAGCCTCAATGCCTAAATCTAAATCCAGCCTGCCTTTTGTTGGGCTTATAACAAATGTAAAGCACTTTGGCCAACGAGAGTTGTTTTTTAAATGTGCTATATAAATAATTGTGACTTGACTTGACTTGACTTGACTCCTGAATGCAATTTAGGGATTTTCTGTCCCCTCTCCACCTTTTACTTAGAGTGTATCAGTTAGTAACACCCAGTGGGTCAGACAGCCTCTGTGGAACGAAAAACAGAGTTAACGCCAAAACTCTGTTTCTTTTTCCACAGTTGCTGCCAGACCTGCTGAATGTTTCCAGCATTTTTTGTTTTCATCACAGATTTCCAGCATCTGCAATTTTCATAACTTTTAGTTAGTATCAGAGTAATTGAAATCTATCTATTTCTGCCCAACTGGTTTTTCACTTGTCCATCAGTTTGTTAACCACCTGTGGTTTTGCTTAAGTAATATAATAATGCTGATTTGGTTAAATGCTTGTGATGTTTACTAGAATATTTTACCCTGTTGTGGATGTATAATCCATAATACTGGTTAAATTTAGTGCCAACTCGATGATGTGCTATTATTGTTCATCTAATGTTCTTGCACAGATTATATAAGCTGATACTAATCAGGTTTCATGCTGGTTACACGAGGTGCTGTGAAAATTAAAAAAAGATAGATTCTGGGAATTTGAAACATGAACAAAAATTCTGGAAATTCTCAGCAGTTCAGGCAGCATCTGTTAATGGTTCAGGCCCAATACTATTTACCAGTTCAACCTGGAACTATGTCTGTTTTAATATTTTACTAGCTTCACCAGTAGTTCAGCTTTTTATTGCACATAAATTTCTGTGCTCATAAGATTCTGTAAAATTTACTTTCACGAAATTTATGTGAAAAGAAATAAACACAATTTTTTATTCAACTCACTTTGCTTGTCCATATGCAGATGACAATGCTTAGCGTTACGGAAAATGATGATCCATACAGGTTTACAGGGACTTTAACAAGCCCTTTGACAAGGTTCTGCTGCATGGTAATTTGGCCTGGAAGATCAGATCACAAGGGATCCAACGTGAGCTGGTCAATTGAATACAAAATTGGTTTGAAGATAGAAAACAGAGGGAGGAGGAAAGTTGTTTATCAGACTGAGGGCCTGTGACAAGTGATGTCCCAAAGGGATTAGTGCTGGTGGTCTACTCAGAATGTTTATGGATGAAACTGATAATAACTCATTTCTAAGCTTCCCCCCAGTCTAGTTTCAGTAAAAACACTGAATCAAGCCCTTGAAACAACTAAATTTTATTTTACCAAAAGCGCGTCACATATCACATATTGTACCTATCCCACCTCGGCTTCGATCCCTGTGTTTATCTGTTTAAGCCCTCTAGGCCTCGCTCAGACAGAGACACTCCAGAAGTTCACGGAGTAACAATCACTCTTCTAGAAGATCGACGCTGAGCCTCGTGATCACGGACCTTTATATGTCCCGGGACCTCCAGGGGCTGAACCACATGGGGGTGGGTCTCTTAATAACCCAATTACAGATATCGATTAACCCCATACATAACACGCATTCCCCTAACCCAATGATACAACAGTTCAATTCATTTTATTCAAAATGGACTTCGAGAGGAAGTGCACTTGGTGCACATTTACCCTGATTTGCAGAAAACCTAGACACCGCTCAACACCTCATCCAATCAACACTTGGCAATGTCAGACTCTGCAACATTATTTACAAACTATTTACAAGGTGTATGTCTGGTTTGCAGCCATCCAATCCATTCTGTGCATTTTGCGCCAGATTGACAGGGTTTGCAGATCCTCCCATTCTTTGCTTGCAAATTGTATCTAAGCTCCAGACACTCTGGCACCTCCCTGCAGCTTGTCCCAGCTCTGCAGAGAGAAACCCTGAAACTTGACCCTATTTTGAAGTCCTAGCTGCTCCAATTTAGCCAGGATTAACAATATTAAAGTTGGTGAAAATTATCTATGATTACAACTAGATGTTGACCAATTGTGCCAATGGACCGAGGAATGACAGGTGGAGTTTAATTCAGATATATGCAAGATGTCGCATTTTGGTAGACAAACCTGGGCAGGACACATCGTAGGGCCCTGTGGAGTATTATAGGACAGAGAGACCTAGTTGTGCCATTAAATAGTCTCATGTACGGTGGTGACACAGGTGCACAGGGTGGTGAAGAAGGCATATGGCATGCATGGCTTCATTAAACACTATATTGAGTACAGAAATTGGGATGTCATGCTGCAGGTGTACAAGATGTTGGTAAGGTGAGTTTTGATTGGCCTTCTATAGGAAGGATGCTATTAAACTGGAACTAGTGCAACAATGTTTCCTGGTCTGAAGGGTTTGAGTTTTTGAGTTATAAGGAGAAGATTGATAGACAGTTTTTCTTTCCGCTGGAGCATAGGAAGAGGAGGGGTGACTTTTTAGAGGTATATAAAATCATGAGGGACATAGATATAATGAATAGTTGCAGAATATTCCTCAGGGTTGAGCTAAGGACTCACACCCCAAGATACCTCAGTATATCAGTGCACTTGTCATCTACATCAATGCATCATGGCAATATGCGTGGGAAATCGTGTTTCACAAATCTGATAACGAGTTTTTTAAGTAGGCCACCAAGATGATTATTGAGGCAGGACAGTGGGCATTGTCGATATGGACATCAGCAAGACCTTTAACAAAGTTCCGCATGGTAGGCTAGTCTGGAAGGTTAGATTGCATGAAATTCAATGTGAGCTGGCCAAATGGATTCAAAATTGGCTTGAAGGTAGCAATCAAAAGGTATTTGAGGAGGGTTGTTTCTTTAATATAGTCCGGTAACCAGTGATGTGCCGCAGGCATTGGTGCTGGGTCAATTGCTGTTTTTATCTACATTAATGAATTGGGTGACATTGTAGTTAATATTGTTAGTAAATTAACAGATGAACCAAAATTAGTGGTATAGTAGAGTGTGAGGAGGGTTATCTAAGTTTAAAACAGGACCTTGAACATTTGGGAAGGTGGGCCAAGAATTGGCAAATGGAATATATCGCTGACAAGTGTAAGGTGTTGCACTTTAGTAAGTCAATCCAGAGCAGGACTTGCACAGTAAATGATACCTGGAGATTGTGACAGACTGGGGATCTTGTAAAACTGGTGCATGGACTTCCCCAAAGTAGTCGAAAGAGGGGTGGAGAAGATATTTGGCACAATTGCCTTAAATGGGAATGGTATTGAGGGCAAAAGTTGGAACATCTTAATGCAACTATACAAGTTATTGGTTGGACCACCCTTGGAGTACTGTGTGTAGTCCTGGTCACCCAGCTATGGGAAGGTCATCTTTGTCATCTAATTGTCATCTAATTGTCATCTAATTGTCATCTAATTGGATAGCATGCAGAAGAGATTCACCAGAATGTTACCTGGGCTTGCAGGCTTGAGTTATAGGGAGAGGTTGGATAGGCTGGGATTTTTTCCCTTCAGAGCACAGGAGGCTATGGGATGATCTTTTGAGATGTACAAGACCATGAGGGGTGTGGATAAAATGAGTCTCTTTGTTAGAGTAGAATGTTATAAAACTAGAGGGCAAAGGCTAATGGTGAGAGATTTAAGAGGGACCTCAGGGGCCACTTTTTCATTCACGGTAGTCCGTCTTTGGAATGAGCTGATGAGGAAGCTTTAGATTACGACTTTGAAAAAACATTTAGACAGATATATGAATAGGAAGGATTTTAAGGGTGTTCGGCCAATTGTAAAATAGGACTAGTCCAGTATGCCAATTTGATCGGCATGGACAAAGTGGGCCAAAGGACCATTATATCAGTCTTTTCCAGAGAAGAAGACATTTTTAGTGCCTTAGAAAAAGAAGATGTTATTGTGATTCAGGTTGGTTAAAATTGCTAGAGGAATTGGCAATACTAGAAAGGTCACTTCTTCATTTGGTGACAACACAAGGACATAACAAACAGGAATGTGATTCTAGCCCTTGCTGCTCTGTCATTTATAGTATAATTTAGTATATCTTTATTGTCATTTTCCTGAGTACTCACATACCCAGAGGAAACAAAAAAATGTTGCTCAACCAGTGTCCATTCAGTGTGCAGTAAAAAATAAATAGAAATAAAAATACATATATCATGAACAAATTAAACACTCTACTCTCTACTAAACATCAACAGGCGTTCCGATCGGCAGCGGCACGACAGTGGCTCTGCTGCAGTGTGTCCAGGTTGGTGGTTGGTGCGCGATACTTTGGCAGGGGGCAAAGTCCGTTTATCAGTCTTATAGCCTGCGGGAAGAAGCTGAGGAGCATCCTGCTGGTTTTGCAGCTAATGCTCCTGTACCTCTTCCCAGATGGCAGGATGGAGAATATGTGATGCGATGGGTGGTAGGGGTCTTTGATGATGGAGATGGCTCTGCTGATACATCTCTTCCTGTATATGTCCAGCAGGAAAGGGAGTGGAGCATCAATAATCCTGCTGGCGGTCTTCACAATCCTGTCTAGTTGGTGCCGTTCGTACGCCTTGCAGCTCCCGAACCAGGAAGTGATGCCGTAGGTCAATGTGCTCTCGATTGTCCCCCTATAAAAAGTTTGTATGTGTGTAGTGGGGAGATCTGCTTTCCGTAGTCTTCGGAGAGGGTGTAGTCGCTGCTGGGCTCTCTTGACCAGTGCTGTGGTGTTGGTCGTGGACGTCAGGTCATCTGACAGGTGGAGTCCTAGGAACTTCACGTTGCTGACCCTTTCCACATCAGCTCCATCGATGTGCAGAGGTGTATGATGTTGTTTTCCCGCTCTCCTGAAGTCAACCACCATCTCCTTCATTTTTCCCACGTTGAGTATGAGGTTGTGGGATTTGCACCATCCTGTGAGCAGCTCCACCTCCATCCTGTACGCCGACTCATCATTGTCACTGATGAGACCCACCACTGTTGTGTCATCAGCGAACTTGTTGATGAAGTTGTTGTTGAGTCTAGCAGTACAGTTGTGTGTCAGCAGACTACCTCAAACATTATTTTCCTTCTCTATAGCCATATCCCTGATTTCTCTAATATAGAGAAACGTGTCTATCTGTTTAGAATGACTGAGAATTCTGAAGATTAACCATCTTTTGACCAAAGAAATGTCTCCTTATTTCATTCATAGATGGTTTACTCCAAATTCAAGCTGATTAATGGTTATCAACCTGACAAGTTCATTCCTTTTCTCCCTCTACAAATGATATCATGCTCATTGAATGTTTTTATTTCAGATGCCCAGCTTATGTGGTACATTGCTTTGGCATTTAGAATCTGTTAATCAGAGATGGAGAAAGAGAAATGGTCAGAGAGGAGAGCATGTGTGCCTGAAACTCTACCATGTTGGGGCATCTAGCAGTTAAGAAGATAATTGGCGCTGAAAATCCAACAAAAAGGCCAGTATTATGCAGATCCTGTGGAGTGACTGGCTGTGATTCAGAACACTCCAGACATTAATATTTCAGCACTAGGCTGGCAACTAGTGGTTGAAACTCACAGATAACAGTTGCGGATCCATAGGACATCATTAAATAAAGATCAGCAATTAGCTGAGCCAAGTAACATGGAGTTACCACAGTATCATGCCGACCTTCAAATGTAGGTTTTTGGGTGTGAGAAGAATCGAGGGATGTGGTGTTAGTGCATGAGAATGAGAGTGTAGAATGCAGATCGGCCATAATCTTATGAATGGGAGGACAGGGGCAGAACTGCTTCCCTGATATAATTCTATTCTTTGTTGTGTGAAGCTGAACTAAAGGTCCAGAGAAGGAATTCAGTGGATAATTGGTGACCCCGAAACTGGTTGAATGTTGTGAAAATCCTTTTAAGTGTCTGTGTAAATCTGTGTGTAGATTACAGCTTTGTTAATGTCTGTGTAGTTTCTCAAGTGATCAACTAAATCAATAAATTAAAGGACAATTCTGAGTCTATCTTTATAAATATGTACCACGGAGTGTTTATTTATGTTAGTGTGTATACCACACTTTTTTTTTGATTTTCAGGATAAATTCAAGTTCAAGTTCAAGTGAGTTTATTGTTATGTGTCCCTGTATAGGACAATGAAATTCTTGCTTTGCTTCAGCACAAGGTTATTAATAATCAGAGTTTTGTCCGAGCCAGGTTTAATGGCCTGATGGCTGTGGGGAAGTAGCTATTCCTGAACCTGGTTGTTGCAGTTTTCAAGGTCCTGTACCTTCTACCTTCTACCTGTGGCCAGGATGGTGTGGGTCTTTGATGATACTGCCAGCCTTTTTGAGGCAGCGACTGCGATAAATCCCCTCGATGGAAGGAAGGTCAGAGCCGATGATGGACTAGGCAGTGTTTACTACTTTTTGTAGTAATTCAAATTCAATCTGGCTAATAGTCACGCATTAGTCCATTCTGAATCATCAGTAAAGCGAGGGAATCTGTCACCGATTGTGCTTCCTGGTAGCACTTACACACTAATAACCCACTCACTGAAGCTAGGTTTAGGTTTCACTAGGACCACTCGACTTCAGACCTCATTGCAGCCTGCGTCCAAACATGAACAATACAGCTGAATTCCGGAGCTGAGGTGAAAGTGACTCTCCTTCGCATCATGGTAGCATTTGATCAACTGGACCATCAAGGAGCCCCGGTAAAACGGAAGTCAACGGATATCCATCGACAAACACTCCACTGGTTGGAGTCACACCATGCAGAATTAATGATGGTTGGATACTTTTAAGTTTGATCAACTGCCTCAGCAATAGGAGTTCCTCAAGGGAAGGGTTTCGGCCCGAAACATTGCCTATTTCCTTCGCTCCATAGATGCTGCTGGACCCGCTGAGTTTCTCCAGCACTTTTGTCTACCTTCGATTTTCCAGCATCTGCAGTTTCTTCTTAAACACAATCATCTTCAGCTGCTGTCTCTGCCTCTTCTTCCTTTCTTCTTCCGCCCCCCTCCCCCACCGCCGCATCAGTCTGAAGAAGGGTCTTGACCCGAAACATCACCTACTCCTTCGCTCCATAGATGCTGCCTCACCCGCTGAGTTTCTCCAGCATTTTAGTCTACCTTCAATTTTTCCAGCATCTGCAGTTCTTTCTTAAACAACACATCCTCAGCTGCTCCATCAACAACTTGCTTTGAAGAATAGAATATAGAACAGTACAGCAAAGGATCAGACCCATCAGCCCACCATATCTGTGCAAAACATGATGCCAAATTCAATATACCCCATCTGCCTGCACAGATCCACATCCATCCATCCTTGAATGTTCAAATGTCTGTCTAAATGCCCCTAAAACATTACTATCATATCTGCTTCCACCAACAACACCACCCCACCACATCCCCTGTCCCCACTCACCTTAAAGCTATGTCCTCTTCTGTTTGACATTTCTATCTTGGGAAAAAAGTCTGTATCTATGCCTCTCATAATTTTAAACTTCTATCACTTTCCCCTCAGCCTCCGACACCCAGAGAAAACAATCCAAGTTTGTCCAATCTATCCTTACAGCTAGTATTCTCTAATAGCTAATACTCCATCAGTAAGGCACAACTTAGAAGTTTAATAGAACATTCTCTGCTTGTTTGCATGATTACAGCACCAACAAATGTGTGTCTGTGTGTGTACACGTGCCTATCTCTATTTATGCATTGCAATGGGAATGCAGAATGAGGATTTTAATTTTGCTTCATTTCAGATAATTGCATTTGATGAACTGCGAACAGATCTCAGGAGTCCTGTAGACCAGTGCAACCCACTCCACGCAGTGAGTACAGCCCAGACTCCCTATATTACAAAATAGATGTTTAATTTCTGCTGTATTCCATCGAGGGAGAGAGGAATTTGTTTCAAGCATGAGAACGGATCAGTATGCCTATTGGTAACTGTTCTTGAAACAAATGATTGTTTCTGCCACTGTTGGTTCAGCCTCTTCACACATTCAGTCCCTATCCCCTCAGCCCCCAGTCTCCCTCTGCTCAGCCCCTTTCCCTCTCCCCTAGGCTCTCTCCACTCACCCTGTCCTAGTTTCTCTCCCTTCAAACCTTCCCCAGCCACTCCCTCACAGCCTCCTCCACTCAGCCCCTCTTCTCCCCTCAGCCCATCTCCCCCAACTCTTCCCCTCAGCCCCTCCTAGCAGCCCCTTCCCCTTCAGCCGCTCGCCCAGTGCCTCTCCCGTCAGCATCCCCCAGTCTCTTCCCACACAGCCACTTCCCCACAGCTCTTTCCCTCCAACCCCTCAGTCCCTCTTCTCTCAGCTCCTCTCACCCAGGACATGTCCCTCTCCTCCCAAACCCTTAGCTACTCTCTGTCTAACTCGATTCAACCGCTAGACCCTTTCTCTGAAGCCCCTGAAGAATAATTAGGCCTCCTCATGGAGATCTTGCATTTGACTGTTGATTGTCAGGAGATGAATATGTTATTTACTCTTTTTTACATTTCCCAGCGAGAGAGGTTGAGAAATATCGAGCGGATCTGCTACTTACTGAGAAGGGTAAGTGACTTGGTGACTGAGATATTTTGGGGCCCCAGGTCTCTATGGAGCTTATGCATTTATGTTAGGATTTTGCGTTATGCGGTGTGTTGGAAGAGAATGTGAGATGTATCTTCAATCAAGGTATTATCAACATCATTGTGCTGAGGACTTTTATCTAACTTGCACTCTCCCAGCCTTGCATTGTGCAGTATGACCTATATTATGTCTCCAGTAATCCACCCACAAGCCGCTCAGTAGCATCCAGTTCTACAGCGTTTGACCAGATCCTAGCAGGAAACCTTGCTGATTTGTCTCCCAAACCTGTTGCTGAAGCAATGTGGAGCAATTCCACAACTCCCCTGCACTGAGAAAGATAATTGGATGCAGGCCAAGAATTCAGGCCAGCGTATCTTAGAACTACATGAGATGATGTAGAATAATGGAGTCATAGAATAGTCATTAGGCCCATCTATGCTAGCTCCTATTAGAGCAATCCTGTTGGCCCCATTACCTCACTCTCTCCCAGAACTGTGTACATTATTCCCCTCAGGTGCCCATCCAATTTCCATTTGGCTCAGATTTATTCTGCTACAACCAGTGAGTTCCTGATGATAACCTCACATCATCCTCAATATTTTTACCGAAGGTTTACACCTGCTCCTTGACTAACCCTAATTAAAAGCAGCTCCCCTCCACCCTATCTAAACCAGACATAGCCTTGTATACCTCTGCCAAATGCATTCTCAACTTTCTTTGCTCAAAGGAGAACAGTCTCAGTGTCCCCAGTTCTACACCACAGCTGAAACTCCTCATTTGTTGATGTGTTCCAGGAAATATTTTCTGCAGCTGCCCAGGATCTTTACATCCTCTTCAAAGTGTGACAATGAAAGTATACACAAATTCCATTTGTGAAGCAACTAGCGGTTTATATTTCTTCCTGCTTTTCTCCTTTGAATTGTAATGTTACAGAAATTGCAGTTGCCATACTAGCAGGCTCCACCACAAGGATCTGATTATCTCACCCAGATCTGAAGAAGGGTCTCCACTTGAAACGTCATCTATTCCTTTCTCCAGAGATGCTGCCTGACCCGCTGAGTTACTCCAGCATTTTGTGTCTATCTTCGACCTGACGACCCCACTTCCCGGAAGAGCACCAGCAGTCCTGCTCTCAGGGTCTCTGGTCTCCCTCTAGGCTGCTCCTGAGGTGTCCAGTCTCCCTCTGGGCTAAATCCGTTTCACTGGCTCATCCCACCAGCCTCTGCTTCCAACGCCCATTCTCTGATATTTCACCACCTTCAATGTGATCCCACCACCAGTCACATCTTCCCGTCCCTACCCCTTTTCGACTTCCGTTGAAGCCACTTCTTGGTTCACTCATCCCTTCTCACCAAACCCCCATCCATCACCCCCCTCTCCCCAGGTACTTTCCCCCATCCACCACAAGAAATGTCACACCAGTCCTTACATCTATCTCCTCCCTCACCTCAATACAGGAACCCCAGAAACCATTTTAGGTGAGACAGAGGTTCACAGGCACATCTTCAAACCTCATCTTCTGCATTTGGTGCTCCTGATGTATCCCTCTTTACAACGGCGAGAATAAGTGAAGATGACACTTCTACTCTCTCTGCCAAGACCTGCTGGATCTGCCGGTTGCTAACCATTTTAACTCTCCTTCCCATTCCCATATTGACCTTCCTGTCCTGGGCCTCCTCCATTGCTAGGCGAGGCTACACGCAGACTGGAGGAACAGCACCTCTTATTCCGATTGGGAATATTCCCCCTACCCGCTCTCTCTTCCCTGTGTTTCCCCCACTCCAGTGTTTACTGATTTCTCCCACTATCCCCAGTTAAACTGCTTCTATCCCCTCCTTCCAACTCAGCTTCCATCCACAAGTCTCCATCTTCCATCCCCATTTCACCTATATCCCTCACTCTGGCTTTACATTTCACTCCTCTTCTCTCCTCATCTGATGCCCTTCATCTCCTTTTCACCTCCAGCCTTTGTCACTTACTCCATTCATCTGTCAATTAAAACCTGTTTACTTGCCAGGCTTTGTCCTGCCCCCACCCCTCTATTCCAGCTTTCTTCCCCCTATTCCTATCAGTCTGAAGAAGGATATCAACCTGAAATGTGTCAGTTTCCTCTACAGTTGCTGCTTGACCCACTGAGTCCCTCCAGCACTTTGTGTTTTGCTTCCTTCAGATTCTCATTCTAAAAGAAATCAACGTAGCTGAACCAATTAGCCCTCATAGCCACAATTTCCCAGTCCTGGTAACTTCTTCAAAAATCTCCAGTGCATCCATACCTTCCCAGTGGCCAGAGCCGTAGGCATTACTCAACCTGCAGTCTAGGCACTGTGGTACTGTAGTACTGGAAATGGAAAACCACTGTCTAACAGGACTGAGACCCTGGTTCAGTCCTGCCCTCAGGTGCTGTATGTGTGGAGTTTGCATGTTCTCTATGTTACCACATGAGCTTCCTCCCATATTTCAAGAATTTTTAGATTCTAAATTACCCCAAATATAGTGGAAACTTTAGGGAGAATTCGGGGGGGGGGGGGGGGGGTAAAAGTAAAAGTGAAAAACGTCAGGAGCAAAAGGAAAACTATTGTTCTCGACCTTGTGGTGTTAATGCCTGTTATATTTCTATACATAGCTGGTGCTCCCAGAATATTCTATTCACGGCTTGTTCTGTATCATGTTCCTGTGCGCACAAGAATGGCTGACATTGGGTCTCAATATACCCCTGCTCTTCTACAATCTTTGGAGGTAAGATGAAATAGATGTTTAACCAAAGGTGGGGTGAGGGTGGGGAAAAAGGTTTTGAGGAAAGTTGGATCAACCGTCACAAGTCTTATGGCCCTGTCCCACTTCGGCGATTTTTTTTGGCGACTATCATAGTCGTAGCAGGTTGCCGAAAACCCGGCGACTGGATCCCCCTACGACAGTGTCTACGACAATGTCTACAACAACCTTCCACCTAGTGGACGTTACGCTACGGCAAGCTACCGATAACCAGCGACCCATTAGGACGTCCACCTACGACCACACCTACGACAACCTACGTCCTCCCGCGACAAGGTACGACCCTGTCGGCGACAACTGAAGATAATTCAGTCGCCGGTACCAGTCGCTGGTTGACGTAGGTTGACGTAGGTAGTCGCCAATGGAATTCACTGAAGTCAGCACCGGCGACAACCTACGCCATCCTGGCAACAACCTGCGACAAGCCAACTGTCGTCGAAAAGTTTTGAACATTTCAAAATCCGGTGGCGACCAGAAAAACGCTACAATTCTTTGGGTGACTGAAGAGACCATATTGGCGGCACCCCAGCGACCATCTGGCAACAGCCTTGTCGCCTGAAGTTGCCTAAAAAAATCGCCTGTGGGACAGGGGCATAATTTATTGGGAAAACAAGGTCTCAAGCTGAACGGCCAACTTTGATTTCTATTTCTTCTATTTGTTACAGATTTGGAGGTAAATATAAGTATCACACCCACCCACCACCTTGATAGATGTAAATAAACAATTAATTAACCTTTGATCGATAAACTGATTTGTTAAATAAACTAAATAATACATTATTGAAACTGTAGATGGTTATGCATGCAACCATATATGTAACTACCTCATTAGCATATCGTCCCTCCCACATTCTATAGTATAACTGTAGTCTCTGTATGTTCCCTCCCTGTTGGGTTCCAGTACGTGTGTAGACCAGTTGTGGTTAGTACTGGAACGTGTGTTATTAGTGTTTAAATAAAGACCTAGCTAAAGGACTATGGACAACGTCTAGTCACCTTTACATGGTGTCAGAAGTGGGATTCGAACCCACGCCTCCAGTTGAATTTCTGTTCCCTCCCTGAATTTGCGTAATGTTTCTCGCGATGGGGTTTTGGGTTCTCCTGCCCAACGGCTCATGTCTCGCGTCCTCCGTCCTCCTATGCCCATTTCTCAACAATCCCTGACTCCTGTGGTTCGTTCCCCTGAGGCGGTCCACCGCCGCATCTCTCATCGCCATGAGATCCAGCGTCGATCTCATGACAAGTCTTGTCGTCCTCTACCTTCCCTCTCCGCGGGCCAGGTGGTTCGCATGCAGACTTCTACTGGTTTTTCTAAGCTTGCAACTGTTGTAGGGCTGGCTGACTCCCCTCGGTCCTATTTGGTGGATTACGAGGGCACTGTATATCGTTGCAGTCGACATTTGCGTGCTGTCCGTGAGCCTCCTCCCTGATCTCTTTGTCGGCATCCCTCCTTTACCTGTTCCTCCTCCTCGGGCCCATGTGCCCCTGCTGTCATTCCACAGCGCCTACAACACCGGCTCCTGTGAAACCTGATCTCGGCTCTCCTGTTCTTTAAAAAAAATCGTCGTCCTCCCCTTCTAGTGCCTCGCCGGTTTCTACACCTGCAGGCTGCATATTCCGTTCGCTGCCTTTGCCTTTGGGGAGGGGAGTGACAAGGTCGGACCCGCTCTCAGAGTTGTGCGGGCCCCGATCGGTACTTCGCTTAGTTTCTATGTTCTCTCTATTTGTTATTATGTGCAGGTCTTTATAATTGCCTGTTGCTGCTAATTATCTTACGGGAAGGGATGTGGATGGTTATGCATGCAACCATATATGTACCACCTCATTAGCCTTGATAGATAGTATAACTGTATAAACATGTTCCCTTGTTGGGTTCCAGTACCTTTGATCGATGGTTAGTACTGATTTGTTTAAATAAACTAAAGGATATGGACAATCTAGTCACCTTTATTGAAACGTAAGCTAACCTAAGTTCTGCAAAAGGGGAATGGTTCAGAGAAGGGAATGGTTGTAAATTTGAAGGAAAATGACCACACCAAAGAACAAAGCTGCAGCTTGGATAATAATAAGCAGATGGAGTCAGGAAGGCACAAGCCATTTTATAATAAGAGAATGTCAATAAAGAATGCAAGGAAAAATAAATAAGCTGAAAAGGTAAAGCATTGAATTTGAATGAATAAAGCTTCTGTAAAACAAAGAAGAGGCCAATGGTAAAAACATGTTACAAATAGGTTTGATCTATTGCTGTTGTGGTTGCATGGTAACCAAGGTCGAGAATTAAATATTGCAGGATCCTTGATGTTTAAAAAGAGCAGACAAAATGGAAAAGCAACAAGGGATGGGTGATGGTGGTGAAATGTGTGATGACAAAGGATTACATAAGAGTACAAGTAAACAATGGCTTTAGTCCTTTTTACACAAAAGCCATAATTAATAGTGGTGGAGATGAGAGATATCAAGGGACAGGAAACACTGGTTAGAGTATTTCACAGAGCCTTTGACTGCAGAAACATCTATTGAGAGAGAAACATTCATAAGAAGATTATACAACAGTAACGTCATAACCCCAGGAGAACTTAATCTTTATGTGAACTTGGAAAAAAAAGATGATGGGGGATGCGTTCATAGAACAGATTTGGGATCGTTTTCTGGAACGTATCATGGGACAACTATGAAAGTGGCCCTTGATGACTTTAGCTTATGAAATGAGAAACCAAAGATCCAATTTTAAACATAGCCAATAAAATTCTGGAGAAATCAATGGGACTAAAATCCAGAAGAATCCCTGTGACCCACGGGTTTGCACCTTCACAGGCGGCACAGTGGTGTAGCGGTAGAGCTGCTGCCTTACAGCGCCAGAGACCCTGACTATGGGTGCTGCCCGTACAGAGTTTTATGTTCTCCATGTAACCGTGTGGGTTTTCTAAGGGTTCTCTGGTATCCTCCCACTTTCCAAAGACATGCAGTTTTGTAGGTTAATTTGCTTCTGTAAATTGTTCCTAGTGCGTAGGATAGAACTAGTGTATGGGTGATCGCCCTTTGGCGCAGACAATAGACAATAGGTGCAGGAGTAGGCCATTTGGCCCTTCGAGCCAGCACCGCCATTCAATGCGATCATGGCTGATCATCCCCAATCAGTACGCCGTTCCTGCCTTCTCCCCATATCCCCTGACTCCGCTATTTTTAAGAGCCCTATCTAGCTCTCTCTTGAAAGCATCCAGAGAACCGGCCTCCACTGCCCTCTGAGGCAGAGAATTCCACAGACTCACCACTCTCTGTGAGAAAAAGTGCAGGGCTGTTTCCACACTGTATCTCTGAACTAAACCAAACCAGACCAAACTAACCTAAAAGAGGAGGCTGCAGTGAGCGCAGATGACCAAAATTCCACAGTTCCAACAGAATGGTTCACAAATAACAAATGTATCATCACTATTTGAAAGAGGGATCTGAAAAATATAGAGAACCACACAGTGCAAACATCTGTGCTTGGCAGAATCCAGGAATCCATCAAATGTGGTAATAGAGTTTAAAAGAAAATCATGAATATGTATGCAAAGCATGTTTTTATAGGAGGGTAATCGTGTTTGACAAATCTAATAGAATTGTTGAGGATTTATCAGGATATACTGTATAAAGGAGAATCAATGTATGTAGGATTTTCAAAAGCCTATGATATCATGCAGAAAGATTGTTGCCTTAAATAGAGATGCCCTGGGGCAGGGATAATATCAGCAATGATAGAGGGCTGGTAAAAGATTAAAAAAACAAATGTGGGAATGAATGATTTTTTTTAAATGTTGGCAGATCGATGGAGTGTTCACAGGCCCCTCTGTTATTCAAAGTAAATGAAATGGATTATATTTTGTATTTTCATCTAACTTGGTGATGTTCAAAGTCAAGGATGGCATAATGATACAGCTGATAGCCTCACAGCACCAGAGGGACACAGCACCAGAGGCCTTGTATTGTGCAGGGAGTGGATGAGAAAGTGCGCTAACATAGAATTAGTGTGAACCGGTGCTTGATGGTCTGCGTGGAGCAGTGGGCCAAACGCCTGTTTCCATATTGTATCTCCAAATTAAACAAGTGCGAGAATGCGGTGGAAAGAAGCAAAGAAACTGTAAAGCGCTATATTCAGATGAAATGAGTGTACAAGATTGTGGTAGAGTGGAATGTGGGCAAATGTGAGGATTGCCTTTCCAGAAGGAGAAGAGGAGAACAGAGATAATGTGTAGGAAGGCTAATGTGCAAATGCTGGTTCACACCGAACAAGGGTCTCGATCTGAAATGTTACCAATTCCTATTCTCCAGAAATGCTGCCTGGCTGTCTGGGTTACTCCAGCATTTTTGTGTCTATCTTAAGAGCAGGATATCTCTTAAATGGTGAAAAACTATTAATTGTCAGTCATAGAGTCCCTATGGCCCAACGTGCCAATGCTGATCAAGATGCCCCTTCAACACTAGTCTTGTGCTCTTGGCTTCTTGGAGCGGCATCCGAACCAGCTGAGTCCCCTGCTCCTGCAGGGCCTTCAGTGGACCACTCCACCAGTGAGGTGCATTGCAGCTCCCACAGCCGAACCATGTATCGGCCCTTTGTTCTTTGCATCCCTCGCTGCCGCCGTTATCCTGAATCTCTTCACCGTCCTCTCCGGCCTTCAGAGACGAGCAGGGCTCAGTGACGGGTTTCCCAGCTTTGTGGCGGGCGAGCCAGGACTACGGCCAGGGCATAGACACGGTACCATGGTCTGCTGCACAGCACTACGGTCTCAGCCACCAAATTTCCTCTTGCAAGGAAAAGCATGGGAACTACAGACCAGTGTGCCTAACGTTTGTGATGGACAGATTACTGGCAACTGAGATAAATGCATTTGGATAGACACGGGTTGTTGAGGGGTAGTCAACATAGTTTTGTATGTGGGAGATTGTGTCTTACTAAGCTGATTTTTCTGAAGAAGTAACCAACATTTTTGATGATGGCAGAGCTGTAGACATTGTCTATCTGGATTTCAGCAAGGCATTTGACAAGGTTCCACATGGTAGGCTGCTCTGGAAGATTCGATCTCATGGGAGCCAGGGAGAGTTAGCACACAGGATAGAAAATTGGCTTCATGGAAAGAAGCAGAGGGTAATGCTGAGTGTTTGTTTTTCGGACAGGAAAACTCGTGGTGTGGCTCAGGGATCAGTGTTGGGCCCATTGTTGTTTGTGGTTTACATCAACTGTTTAGATGAGAAGGCATGATTACAGCATGATTAATAACTTTACAGATGACACTAAAGTGTGTAGCATTGCGTATAAACATAGAAAATAGGTGCAGGAGGAGGCCATTCGGCCATTCGAGCCAGCACCGCCATTCATTGGGATCATGGCTGATCGTCCCCAATCAATAACCCGTGCATGTCTTCTCCCCATATCCCTTGATTCCGCTAGCCCCTAGAGCTCTATCTAACTCTCTCTTAAATCCATCCAGTGATTTGGCCTCCACTACCCTCTGTGGCAAGGAATTCCACAAATTCACCACTCTCTGGGTGAAAATGTTTTTTCACACCTCAGTCTTAAATGGCGTCCCCTTTATTCTAAGACTGTGACCCCTGGTTCAGGACTTGCCCAACATTGGGAACATTTTCCTGCATCTAGCTTTTCCAGTCCTTTTATAGTCCTTTTATTGCAGACAGTGAAGATGTAATCAAAAATTACAGCAGGATCTTGATCAGTGGTTATAGAGTTTAATGCAGATAAGTGCAAGGTGTTGCACTTTGGGAAGTCAAACTAGGGCAGGACCTACACAGTGAATGGCAGCTCAATGAATGAAGCCCTGGGGAGCATTGACGAGCAGAGGGATCCAGGAGTGTAGGTACATAGTTCCTTGAAAGTGGTGTCATGGGTAGATAGGGTGGTCAAGAATTATTTTGGCACATTGGCCTTCATCAGTCAGAGTATTGCGTATAGAAGTTGGGATGCTATGTTACAGTTGTACAAGACGTTGGTGAGGCCACATTTGGAGTATTGTGTTCAGTTTTAGTCACCCTGCTACAAAAAAGGATGTTGTTAAACTGGAAAGAGTGCAGATGAGAATTCCAAGGATATTGATAAGACTTGAGGGGCTGAGCTTAAGGAAGAGGCAGGGCAGGCTAGGACATTATTCCTTGGAGCGCCGGAGGCTGATGGGTGATCTTATCGAGGTGCATAAGGTCATGAGGGGAATAAACAGGGTGAATGCACACAGTCTTTTACCCAGAGTAGGGAAATCAAGAACTAAAGGACATAGGTTTTAGGTTGAAGAGGTAATAGGAACCTAAGAGAACACTTTTAGTCAAAGGCTGGTGGGTACATGGAAATAGTTGCCATTGGAGGTCATTAAACCAGGTGTTATAACAACTTTTAAAAGACATTTGGACAGATATATGGATTGGAAAGGTTTAGATGGACATGGGCTAAACGTGGGCAGGCGGGATTAATGTAGATGAAGCATTTTGGTCAGCATGGGCATGATGGACCAAAGGGCTTGTTTCCATGCTATTTGACTGTGACTCTACACTTTTATTTTCTGTACCTAAAAGATCAATGCATATGGTGAAGGAACCTTAGGTCGATATTGTGGTTGAGGGGTTTCTTACAAAAATAGAATGGAGCCGATACCTACTGGGTTTTGGAAGACTGTGAGGCAATCTCATTAAGATGTTCAACATTTTGAGAGAATAATAGGATCGATATTTATTTTTGAAGATTTGGACATTTCTTCAGGTTAATGCCCGAGCCTACAGTTCATCCATGGCTAACCTGAAGAGGGGCATCAAGAAGGCCAAGCACTGCCATAAACTCAGGATTGAGGAGCACTTCAACAACAACTCCGACCCCCGACGCATGTGGCAAGGCATCCAGGCCATCACGGACTATAGACCCACCAATACCACCCTCACATCCAGCAACGCCTTCTTCCATGAGGAGCTTAATCACTTCTATGGCCGCTTCGACAGGGACAATCTAGAGATAGCCATCAAGGCTGTGCTCCCTGCCGATCACCAGCCCCTCACACTCACACCCTACGACGTGTACGTGGCACTGAGTAGGACTAATGCACGTAAGGCTGCTGGCCCTGACGGCATCCCCGGATGGACCATCGAGAGCATCCTTACCAAATGTATCACAGTATGGTATGGCAACTGCTCTGTCTCCGACCGGAAAGCAGAGGATGGTGAAAATTGCCCAACGCATCACCGGTTCCTCACTCCCCTCCATTGAGTCTGTCCAAAGCAAGCGTTGTCTGCGAAGGGCGCTCAGCATCGCCAAGGACTGCTCTGACCCCAACCATAGACTGTTTACCCTCCTACCATCCGGGAGGCGCTACAGGTCTCTCCGTTGCCCGACCAGCAGGTCCAGGAACAGCTTCTTCCCTGCGGCTGTGACACTACTCAACACTGTACCTCGGTGACTGCCAATCACCCCCCTCCCCCCCTCCCCCCGGACACTTCTCCCACCAGGAAAACACTATGAATGTATGCATGTAAATAGATTTATTTATTGCTCATATTCTATGTCGCCTTTCCAGGGAGATGCTAACTGCATTTTGTTGTCTCTGCACTGTACACTGACAATGCCAATTAAAGTTGAATCTGAATCTGAATCTAATATGTTGGCTCTTTAGGATTGAGGGGAAGAGAAATCCAGTTATGCAATGTGTTGGAAATCTTCATTCAGCGAGAGATTGTTGTTAAGTTGTGCATTGTGGATGTGAGGTTAGAGGTGGACGGTGTGGGAGGACTTACATAGGATATTTCAGAAATAAAGTCGGGTCTTTGTGTTCTTTGTGTGTTGCAGGTACTTCCACAGCCCTGCGGACAGTAATGAGCTGATGTACGATCCAGCAACGGTGATGAATGATGAGACTCTCAATTACTGCCAGAAAGAAGCCTGGTGCAAGGCGTCCTTCTACCTGATGTCCTTTTTCTACTACCTTTACTGGTAAAGGGTCTTTCTCTATGGAGGAACTAGGGTCTTGGTTCAGGCTCACTCGTAAAGCATCATTGGCAGGAACAGAAGGTGGTTGTGTTGGGAGAGTTGTGTTGTGTATGTGGAAACAAAGTACGGGAGAAACTAGGCAGGTTGAGAGCCCGCTTCAGACTGATTGTAGGGGGGTGAAAGAAACCTGGAAAAGAGGAGAGGCAGGACAAAGCATGGCAGGTAATAGGTGAACACAGATGAGGGTTTTTTTTTTAAACAGGCAGATGGTTGGCACAAAGGCTAGAGAGAACTGAAGGTGTGAGGTAGCTTTGAAGAATTATGATGTGAAGTCAAGGGGAGGAAAGTAGTAGGAAGGGGAGGTGGGGGGGAGGGTGTTGTGGAGGAGAGAAATGGGTAGTAGTCCAGGCAGTGCACATAAGGGAGGGGAAAAGGTACAGGAGAGAATGGGTTTGAGGCGGTGGGGGAGTTAGCAGTTACCTAAACTTGGAGAATTCAACGTTCATACTGTTGGGTTGTAAGCTACCCAAGTGGAATATGAGGTGCCGTTCCCCTAGTTTGTGTGTGACCTCACCCTGGCAATGGAGGATGCCCAGGACAGAAAGGTCAACATGGGAATGGGAAGGTGCATTAAAATGGCTGGTAGCCAGGAGATCCAGTACCCATTAGTGGACCGAGCACAACGTTGAAGGGCTCAACAGGCTACACTGTCAGAGTGATATAGCAGTGAAACGAGTCCTTCAGCCTATCATATTCGTGTTGGTCCATCCATACGTATCCCCCGTTCCAACACTTGATCAGAAACACTCTGCCTTAGCGATTCAAGTGCTCGTACATAACTTCCAAATTGTAGTGAAAGTCTCTGCCTGGACTTCCTCAGACAGCGTGTTCCAGATTTCAGTCACCCCAGGGTGTAAAAACTCTTCCTCAGATCCCTGACAAATATTCTAAACCTATGTCCTCTAGTTTTAGAGACCACAATCATTTGGGGAAAAGTGTCCTATTATTTAATCTGTCTATGTCCTTAATAATTTGTATCTCTCTATCAGGTCCCCTGCAGCCTCTTCCACAATAGGAAAAGCTATGCATGCAATTCACACAATCCATGCGTACATCAGATAAGAAAAAAATAAGTGCGGAATGCAGCTACGGAGAAAGTGTAAAAAAAGATTAAGGCTGCAGTGAGGTAGATTGGAAGATTGGGGATTAATCCCCAGCATGTGAAAGGAACGTTCAAGAGTCCAATAACATCAGGGAAGAAGCTGCCCCTGTCATGCTCTTATATCTCCTGGCCAGATGGGAGAGAGTGGAGAAGAGCAAATGAGCAAAGAGAAAATGTATTACATTGGCTTCTTTCCTGATGCAGTATGAAGTATAGATGGAGTTGATGGGGGGATGGGGAAACACTGCTTTGTCTGATGGATTGAGTTGCATTCACAACTGTCTGCAATTTCTTGTGGTCTTGGGAAAATCAGTTACCTTACCAATCTTTGTTGAATCTGGATAGGATGCTTTCTATGATGCATGTGAAGAAATTGGCAAGAGTCTCGGAGACATGCCAAATTTCCTTAGCTTCTCAGGACGTAGAGGAGTTGGTGTGGTTTCTTGGACATTGTGTCAATATTTAGTTTAGTTTAGAGATACAGCATGGAAACAGGCCCTTCGGCCCACCGAGTCCACACTAACCATCAATCACCCATTCACACTATTATCCCACTTTCCCATCCACTCAATACACACTAGGGGCAATTTACAGAAGGCTAATTAACCTCCAACCTATGCGGTCACATTAAGAACGTGAAAACTCCACACAGACAGACTGAGGTTAGGATCGAATCTGCGTCTCTGACACTGAGCGGTAGAAGTTTTACCAGCTGCGCCGCAGTGTTGCCTCACTCATAGCTGTGATCTAACCACCTATAAGTGGAAAAAATCAATTCTGAGCACCCAAGACCATCAACAAACAAGATCACCACTGGCCACATTGGAAATCACCAATGTGGTTGGACGATTGTTGATGATATTTACATCTAAGAACTCGAAAGACTCGACCTTTTCCACTTCAACACCATTTAAACATTGATGGAGAGGTTGTTATCTTGGTACCATGTTTCCAAGCTTTCTATTTCTGAGGTATAGTTGCAACATGTTTTGGGATGCCTCCAGGGTTACTGGTGGTCCCTGTAGGCAGTGTACGTAATGCAAGCTATTCATTTCCCACTAGGGAACAAATAAAGGCAATGCCACTAATGTCAGAGACACAGTATCACAAGAAAGAAACACTTCAACAGATAGATGTCAATATGACCTTGTGGAGATAGCTTTTGCGCTGGTGTTTGAAAGGATTTAAGAGCAATGTACAAGATTTTCACGCTGGCTGCAAAGGTGGAAATTGAAAATTCAGAGCGCAATTTGTACTGTAGGAGTAGATGCCAAGACTCAACAACACTTTGTGTTCTGTGTTGTAAGGTTGGCGATTGTGTGACCAAGGCTCTGTCTAATAAGAGAATAAGCCTGCTTGAGAGGGTGAATCTGTTAATGAAAGAGTATTTGGAAAAAATGTAAGGTTGACATTTTTTATTAACATTTCAAAATAAATTCCTTTTTTTTACAAACAGTAGTGACCCAAAGCATATGTGAGGCATATGAGAAATTTGAGGCAAATACAAAAATTTAAAAAGAACGAGTTCAATAGACAGGTCATGATGGAAGGTGCTGCCGCATGTAAGATTTTCATTGTTCTGTTTTAGACATATGACAATAAAACACTCTTGATCTTTGGGTCTGATGGATTAAGCTGCATTTATATCAATATAACAAGATCACCCATTTGTGCAGCCACGGGAAATAGTTGAGGTGTTAAATGAAAATTTCTCATTTTTATTTACTGCAAAGTAAGACATGGATGGTAGGTAACTTTGAGAAATTAATAATGATGTCTTAAAGAGAGTCCACTTTACAGAAAAGTACTGAATGTCTTAAAACCCATTCAGGTACAGTAGATAAATCCCTGGGAAGAAAACCGTGGAAGAAATTGTGGGGCGATATTTTATGTCATCGAAAATATTTGGTGAGGTGCCATAATACTGGATGGTGGCTAATGCCATACCTTTATTTAGATAGAGCTGAAAATAAAAACCTGGGGAATTCAGGTGGGTTGTCCTAACCTCAGTGGTGGGTAAGATACTGGAGGGGATTCTGTGAGACAGGATCTATGTGCATTTGGAAGAGCAAGGACTGATTAGGGATAGTCAGCATGGCTTTGTACATGGGAAATTGTGTCTCATGAACTTGATTGATTTTTCTTTGAAGAGGTGACCAAGAAGATTGATGAGAGCAGTGCTGTAGACATTATCTACATGAACCTTAACAAGACCTTTGGCAAAATATCGCATGACAGGCTGGTCGGGAAGGTTAGATCACATGGGATCGAAGGCAAGCTAGCCAATTGGATTCAAAATTGGCTTGAAGGTAGGAGACAGAGTGGTGGTCAAGGGTTGTTTTTCAGACTGGGGGCTTGCAAAGTGATGTGTCACAGAGATCGGTGCTAGGTCGACTATTGTTCATTGCAGGCAGTTCTATTCTAATGCAATAGCTTAGTTCATGATAAATCTTGTGTTACAAAAAATTGCATTGTAAAACAATTGTGACAATGAGGAAAAGAGGGTTTAGGGCTAGAGAATATCAGACTTGCAATAACAGTTATTGCAAGTCTGCTAATCCCTCATTGTCAGGATTGTTTTACAAAAGTGAAGATTTTCATCACTCCCCACAGGATTTTCAAAAGATTATTTTTTTTACTGCAAAAATACTGATGTTTGTATGTTACATTGTCTAAAGGAGTATCATTGTCCAAGTGGCAATAGAAACGCTCACTTGTAGATTTCAGTAGCCAGCCTGGATTAATGTAGCAACTAAATTCTTCAGAACGCTGTCTGATTACTGTGGGGTGTGTACACTTTATTTACACGCTGCATCTCTAAAAATTCTAAAATTGAACTTTTTGGCATTTTTTTAGTTCCTGATCAAATTCGTGTTGTGACCATTCAGGCCTCTGTAATACAATTGTATTCTCTAATTCATCACTAGTATTACACACAATTCACATTGTAGAAACTATCTCTATTTATATTAACAATTTGGATGTGAGTATACGTGGCATGTTGGTAAGCTTGTGGATGACTACATTTGACATCTAAGTTTACAACGGGATCTCGATTAACTGGGCCAATGCGCCAAAGAATGACAGATGGAGTAAATGCGAGGTGTTTCATTTCCGAAAGGCAAATCAGGACAAATCTTGCAGGGCTTAGAGAGGGAGATCAAGGGTTGTGATAAATCTAATGTTTTGCATGCTGGAGGCTTGAGGTGCATCTTTGTTAGACTGGTATCTCATTTTCAGATATGGCTGTCAACAGAGAGACTCTTTAAGTTGTTATAATGCAACACTGTAAAATTATAATAAATCTGCCAGCCCAGCTCCCTTAGGACTTCTGTGGTGCTAGACTGGCATATTTCCCAGACAGTTAGATATTACTAGACTAAGTGGGACGCGTTGGGTCCCATGTTGACACGGGAGGGCTGGTCCCCCGACGCAATATTCCCCCTCTCCACCAATTCCAATATTGGTGGCCAGTGGAGGGGTGGGGGGGGGGGACACTTTCTGGGGCGCTAATATGGGTGTTGTGGGCTGAAGGGACTGGTTTCCAGAGGGCTAGTATGGACATTGTGGGCCAAATGGATTCTTGGGGTGGCAGCTCAGTCACTCAAGCCTGATGTGCTGGCAGCTCACTCACGGCTGATGGGCTGGCAGTTGACACGGCTATTCCTTGAAATTCCATTTCAAGCAGGGTGCAAGGCCACCAAATTCAAATGCAGTTTCCTACCACTTCAAGCAGGGGGCAAGGCCACCAAATTCAAGTGCAGTTTCCAACCAATTCAAGCAGGGTGCAAGGCCACCATATTCAGGTGCAGTTTCCTACCACTTCAAGCAGGATGCAAGGCCAACAAATTCAAGTGCACTTGAAGCAGGGTACAAGTGCAGTTTCCTACCACTTCAAGCGGGGCACAGGGCCACCAAACTCAAGTGCAGTTTCCTCCCACTTCAAGCAGGGTGCAGGGCCACCAAACTCAAGTGCAGTTTCCTACCACTTCAAGCAGGGTGCAAGGCCACCAAATTCAAGTGTGTTTCATGCCACTTCAAGCAGGGTGCATGGGCACCAAATTCAAATGCATTCATACCATTTCATGCAAGGTTCAAGGACACTAAATTCAAATGCAGTTTCATACCATTTCATGCAGGGTGCAAGGCCACCACATTCAAATGCAGTTTCATACCATTTCAAGCAGGGTGAAACCACCATAAAACCACCATAAAATCACACAAAATAGTAAGATTAAATGAGCTTACCAGTTTGAAGTTTGATCTATATTTTATGAGGAGTTACGATGAGGGATTTCGTGAAGAACCCGTCCAGCACGCATGCGTGACATACTTCAAAGCAGCGGTGTGGAATCACAGGAAACACAATAATTGAAATAAACATAGTAAAGAAAAGGTGAACTAAAAATACCAGTTGATCTCTATAATTGAGGGTGGGAGCGGAGGGCACGTAATCCCTCATCGTAACTCCTCATAAAATACAGATCAAACTTCAAACTGATAAGTTCTCGTTTAATCTTACTACAGGTGCACAACCTTTTATCCGAAAGCCTTGGGACCAGACACTTGTCGGATTTCGGACATTTTCGGATTTCCGAATGGAAGATTTTTAGCGTAGATTAGGTAGGTAGCGCGGGCGGCTTGAAAAGTCTGGAGCGACTGCCTCCTCCCCGGAGACCGGGGAATCATTGTAAATCATTGCATAAATGTTAGTCAGTTAGTTTGGAGGGATTTTATGGGGTGGGTGGGTGAAGGGGTAAACTTTAATTCTTAGTCCCCTACCTGGTCGGCGACTCCCAACATCGCGGAGCTGGGGGCTCCGTCCGGCCGCGGGCGGCGCCGGCTGGAGCTCCGACCCCGACAACTCGACCACTGGTTGCGAGGCGCTCCAAATCCAGCGCGGCCCGCAACCCCAGCAGCGCTGGGATACCAGCGGGAAGCGGGCAATGCCTTACCGGGTCGCTGTGCGGTAAGCTCCAGGGCGCTGAGGCCGCCAACCCAACGTTCGCGGAGCTGGGGCTGCGGGCGGCGCTGGATTTGGAGCGCCTCGCAGCCAGGGGTAGAGTTGCCGGGGTCGGAACTACAACCGGCGGCGGCCGCAGCTCCAGCTGGGTTGGCGGCCACAGAGCTGCGGAGCTTACTGCACGGCGACCCGGTAAAGCATTGATCGCTCCCCGCCTCTCCGACCAGGTAGGGA
The DNA here is from genome assembly GCF_028641065.1 of Leucoraja erinaceus. Taxonomy (NCBI): domain Eukaryota; kingdom Metazoa; phylum Chordata; class Chondrichthyes; order Rajiformes; family Rajidae; genus Leucoraja; species Leucoraja erinaceus. Next base: position 93,443,802 of record NC_073381.1, read on the forward strand.
ACTAAGAATTAAAGTTTATCCCTTCAACCCCCCCCCCACCCCTTCCTTCACATAAAAGTCCTCCAAACTAACATTTAAGCAATGATTTACAGATGTTTAAGTGTCTCCCCGGTCTCTGGGGAGGAGGCAGCCGCTACAGTAGTACAGACCTGGGTTGACCGTGGGTCGTTTCGGGTCAAGTTTGGCGCCAAACGCGAGCTTTGGTGTGCAGACGCCATCTTGGAAAAAATGGCCGGTTTTCGGAGTTTTTCGGTTTCCGGAACACCGGATAAAAGGTTGTGCACCTGTATTTTACTTCGGAGTCACGTGAGTGACTACGTGAAGATTTTAAAGCTCGATGATTTCAAACCGTGTAACAGTTCATACTTCACTCGCTGCCGAAGTCATTCGAGGGAGGAAGTATGTTATCGTAATCAACCATGAATCTGTTTGTAAAACAATAATGGTGTTATTAACAATAACAAGACCAAAATGCTCCCCTGGGCTTAAATTATATATTTGCAGATTCTAATACTTTTTCTGCAAACGATACAGGTTCTGCCAGCGGCTTGTTGTAAAAGTTTGGAACGTGTACTCCCTAGACCACCCCGCTATAGCCAGGATGTGGTCCATAGGCACGTCCATCCTCTTAGTCACCGATGTGGATGCTGCCCTGGTGGAGTAAGATTTATATACGTTAGTATTTACTCCAGCAGCTCCCAGTACCTGCTTGGGCCATTTGAGATAGTTTGGCTCGTCAACCGACCATGAGATTTCTTGTGGCTGACCCATAAGGCTTTTTCTCTCCCTCGGGGATTTCTTATTGTGTTGATGTAGTTCAATAAGTGGGTCATGACACATAACCGTGGTTCAGGTGGGTATGCCCGGAATTCCATGACTGGACCTGATGTTCCTGGTCTGCTCTATTCGATCAGCCCCTGAATGGTAAATGTGACACGGTCTGGTGTTATAACCATATTGTCCAATCGTAGTAGAAGGAGGAACTGGACTCTTTGTGCTGAGACAAGGCCATCAGCATGACCGTCTTCAGGATAGGCTGTTCCAGGGTGAGGGACCTGGCTGGTGACCATCCCCTAAGGTACGCTAGGACCACACTGACATCCCAGATTTGGGTGTACCTAGGTCTGGGGGATTAGAGTTGAATATGCCTCTCCTGAATTTGATCACCAGTGGGTGGTACCCTTGCCCTGTTGTCATGGTGGCTGAGTTGAGTAGGCTGACAGTGCACTTCTGGCTGTATTGATGGCGCAGTAGCTGAGTCCTTCATTGTGGTGAAGACCTGCCAGGAACTCCAGTACAGGTTTTGTTGTAGTTGAATATCTAGTTCCTGTATTTGAACAGGATCTTCCCACTTCTTGATGTTCGCCAAGTATGTTCCCTAGTGGATATGCGATGGGATGCTGTCATCGTGTCGATAGTGCAGTCTGACAATCCAGGCCCAGCAGTGGTCTTCCCAATTCTGCAACCCAGGCCCAGCAGTGGTTTTTTCAAATCTGCAACCCAGTAGTTTAATTTATCGTGGCATGGGTGACTTATGCCTGAAACTGGGTGAGTTGATAAGTCTGGGCTACTGGGAAAATCATTAGGGTTTTAATGACCATGTCGAGGACCACTGGGAACCATGACTGTGGGTTTAGTCGGGTACTATCAAAATACCTGAAGTAGAGTCCATCTGTATTTTGCGTAGTACCCGACTGATGAGGCCGTAGTACATGACTGATGAGGTAAAAAAGGGGCAAACATAGAGATTAGATTCCCCCCCCCTCCAGTTCAGCGGGAATGTATCCATTGCCGCTGCCTCAAAGTTTGGTTTCATGCGACATACATTGGTACGTGGTGATTCAATTGGAATACAAGGAAATCGATATCTGGTGTTCCATATTGCTTTGTAATTTCAGCAAATACTTTGGTTTAATATGTCTGTTTACAGTATTTAGCTCACCTGGTAGCTAATGGTCAAATATGTTTGACGACATACGGTTAACAATTGTTAAATAAATTGTCACTTGATATCGATTTTATTCCGCCCAAGTGGTTTGGTATATGCCACCACTGTGATGTTGTTAATTTATAAACGAACATGCAAAATGGTGCACTACTGAACAATATGCTTTTACCAATAGAACGTACTCAATATTTCCAACTAGGTTTTTTGCCCAGTGTATATAGTGATGACGACTCCAGATTAGTCCATTTGCCACCATGTTCTGGGTATGGGTTATTTTGTTTAAACATTAGCACCTTAGCTCTAATGGAAAGGTTCAGGTTAAGTAGCTGGTAATGCTGCTACAAATTCCCAATTACTCTTGCCACTTTGGTGAATGGTTGGTTGATTGTTACCATTAATTGTTACAGGTTGTGCCATATGCTGACTCTCCTTATGGCAATGTTATAGATGAGTGGGTAGAGTTAATTGAATACCAGATAGTCAATAGTTGTGGATGGTGTCAACGTAGATTTATCTGGATTGTATGATAGAGCCCAGGCTAAATAAGTTTTAGTAGCTAATGCTGCTGATTTAGCTATTTCCATGGATTTGTTAATATCATAGAGACATGCCATGACGATATGTTCCTTAATAGTGTCAGGGCTGGTTTGAATATCTGGAAACAGTTTTGGCTCATATTAACCATTGTCAATAATTTATACTGCCATAGTTACCCCATCCAGGTAAATTGTGGTATCTCCGAAAATCTTTTATGAATAGGTACTGAAGTACTGAGGATGTAACTAGTAGCGTGGTTAGGGGAGAACCAGTGGATGTGGTGTATCTAGACTTCCAGAAGGCTTTCGACAAGGTCCCACATAAGAGATTAGTATACAAACTTAAAGCACACGGCATTGGGGGTTCAGTATTGATGTGGATAGAGAACTGGCTGGCAAACAGGAAGCAAAGAGTAGGAGTAAACGGGTCCTTTTCACAATGGCGGGCAGTGACGAGTGGGGTACCGCAAGGCTCAGTGCTGGGACCCCCAGCTATTTACAATATAAAAGATCTGGATGAGGGAATTGAAGGCAATATCTCCAAGTTTGCAGATGACACTAAGCTGGGGGGCAGTGTTAGCTGTGAGGAGGATGCTAGGAGATTGCAAGATGACTTGGATAGGCTGGGTGAGTGGGCAAATGTTTGGCAGATGCGGTATAATGCGGATAAATATGAGGTTACCCATTTTTGTGGCAAAAACAGGAAAGCAGACTATTATCTAATGGTGGCCGATTAGGAAAAGGGGAGATGCAGCGAGACCTGGGTGTCATAGTACACCAGTCATTGAAAGTAGGCATGCAGGTGCAGCAGGCAGTGAAGAAAGCGAATGGTATGTTAGCTTTCATAGCAAAAGGATTTGAGTATAGGAGCAGGGAGGTTCTACTGCAGTTGTACAGGGTCTTGGTGAGACCACACCTGGAGTATTGCGTACAGTTTTGGTCTCCAAATTTGAGGAAGGACATTATTGCCATAGAGGGAGTGCAGAGAAGGTTCACCAGACTGATTCCTGGGATGTCAGGACTGTCTTATGAAGAAAGACTGGATAGACTTGGTTTATACTCTCTAGAATTTAGGAGATTGAGAGGGGATCTTATAGAAACTTACAAAATTCTTAACAGGTTGGACAGGCTAGATGCAGGAAGATTGTTCCCGATGTTGGGGAAGTCCAGGACAAGGGGTCACAGTTTAAGGATAAAGGGGAAATCCTTTAGGACCAAAATGAGAAAACCATTTTTCACACAAAGAGTGGTGAGTTTCTGGAACTTTCTGCGACAGAAGGTAGTTGAGGCCAGTTCATTGGCTATATTTAATAGGAGTTAGATGTGGCCCTTGTGGCTAAAGGGATCAGGGGGTATGGAGAGAAGGCAGGTACAGGATACCGAGTTGGATGATCAGCCATGATCATATTGAATGGCGGTGCAGGCTCAAAGGGCCAAATGGCCTACTCCTGCACCTATTTTCTATGTTTCTATGTTTATGAAGGTTTAAATAATCGTGAGATCAGCAGATTGGTCTTCTCACCTGTCAGTCACCATGAAGGTAACGCCACTTCAGGCACCTGCTGGAGAATAAACCCTGGAGACGGGGCCGAGTCCGTGAGCACGTGCAGAAGCGGCCCGTCCAAAAGCCGCCCTTCCAAAAGCCGCCCGTCCAGACATCCCCTCCCCCACACACCCCCCTCCTTCACACACACACCCCCCCCACACCCCCCCCCACCCCCCCCTCCACCACACTCCCCGCACAAACCCCCTCCCCCACACACCCCCCCCCACCTCCACCCCCCGCCCCCGCACCCCCCTCCCCCACACCCCCTCCCCCCCACACCCCCCCCCCCGCCCCACACCCCCCTACTCCACCCCCCTCCCACACACATCTCCCTCCCCCCACACATCCTCCTCCCCCCACATCCCCCTACCCCACTCACCCCCCCCCACACACTTCCTCCCCACACACCCCCCTCCTCACACACCCCCCCCCCCCCCACACCCCCCCCCCCACCCCCCCCCCCCACCCCCCTCCCCACACCCCCCCCGCCCACACCCCCTCCCCCCGCACCCCCTCCTCCACCACACACCCTTTCCCCCACACCCCCTCCTCCATCACACACCCCCCCCCCACACGGTGCGTTGGGGGAACAGGTGAGTATTGGAATATTGCAATGGGGAATGTGTTGCGTTGGGGGACCAGGCCTCCCGCGTGACGAGGACCCAATGGGTCCCACTTAGTCCTAGTCTAGTTTATTTTAGTGTTTAGTGATACACTGTGGAAACAGGTCACTTGGCCCACTGCATCCGTGCCCTAGACAACCTAGGGACAATTTTTACATTAACCTAGAAACCTGCACGTCTTTGGAATGTGTGAGAAAACCGTAGCACCCAGAGAAAACCCACGTGGTTACAGGGAGAATGTACAAACTCCATACAGATGGGACCCAGATCTCTGGCACTGAAAGGCAGGAACTCTACCACTACATCACTGTGCTGCCCGTATCGCCTGTAACACCAATTCCAATTAACAATGTACGTGCACTCTTAAATCCCTCTACTCTATGACACTCCCCAGGCCCTGTAATTCATGTGAAGGTCCCTCCTGGTTTGACATCACAAGATACAACATTTGCACTTATCTATGTTAAACTCCCTTAACTATTCTTCAGCCCAATTGGCCAACTGATCAAAATCCTGCTGTAATTTTTGATAACCACCTTTGCTATCTACAATACCACCCACTCCTGCCATTGCTGTTCCACTATCATTCCTGCAAGGATCCCCATCCAATCAGCTTTAGTCAGCTCCTCCCTCATGCCTTTGTAGTTTACTCAACTAAAAAACCGATACATCCCTCTCAAACTGCAGGTGGAATTCTATCATATTATGATTACTACCTCCTACAGATTCCTGAAGCTCCCTAATCAAACCGGGTTTATTATAAAACACCAAACCATAATTGCCTTTTCTCTAGTGGGCTTGACCCATCAGGGTCTTTTTACCCTTGCAGTGTTTTCATAAAAATATAGAAAATAGGTGCAGTAGGCCATTCGGCCCTTCAAGCCAGCACCACCATTCAATATGATCATGGCTGGTCATCCAAAATCAATACTCCTTTCCTGGTTTTCCCCATATCCCTTGATTATGACTGTTTGGCAAATCAAATTCTTTGTATGATTTACATACAGTACTTGTTTTGTTTTCACACTTGGCTAATAAAATCAATTACAATTCCAATTCCTATATCCCTAAGAGCTAAATCTAACTCTCTCTTGAAAACATTCAGTCAATTGGCCGCCACTGCCTTCTGTGGCAGAGAATTCCACAGATTCACAACTCTCTGGGTGAAAAAACGTTTTCCTCACCTCAGTGCTACCCATTATTCTTAAAATGTGACCCCGGTTCCGGATTCCCACAACATTGGGAACATTTTTCTTGCATCTAGCTAGTCCAATCCTTTAAGAATTTTATATGTTTCTATAAGATCCCTTCTCATCCTTCTAAATTCCAGCGAATACAAGCCCAGTCGACCCATTCTTTCATCATATGTCAGTACTGCCGTCCTGGGAAGTAACCTGGTGAACCTACGCTGCACTTCCTCAATAGCAATAATGTCCTTCCTCAAATTAGGAGACCAAAGCTGCACACAATATTCTGGGTGCAGTCTCACCAGGGCCCAGTACAACTGCAGTAGGATCTCCTTGCTCCTAAACTCATATCCTTTCGCAATGAATGTCATCTTGCCATCAGCTTTCTTCACTGCCTGCTATCCCTGCATGCTTAATCTATTCACAAAGATTCTACATCTGATTATATGTTGTTTCTTACACCAACAGTCCTGCCTCATATTCCTGCCATGTTCCTGCCCATTGAGTTTACTGAATTTGCATTCATCACTTTCCGTACCGACTTCCAGCCTCTCACCTGCATTGGATCCCATTCCCCAGCCAATCTAGTTTAACCCCTTCTGACGCACATGCACCAAACTATCCGCTTGGATATTGGTTCCACAAACGTCCAGGTGCAACCCGTCCCTCTTGTACAAGTCATCTCTGTCCCAGAAGAGATCCCAATGGTCCAAACATCTGAATCCCTGCCCTCTGCACCAACTCCTTAGCCATGAATTTGCATATCCTATCTTCCCTTTGTCACCCTCATTAGCATGTAGCTCCAAGAGCAATGCAGAGATACTACCCTCGAGGGCTTACTTTTTAAACTTTCGCCTAGCTCTCTGTATTTCCTAAAATAGGACCTTGCCCCTTTTCTTACCCATGTCATTTGTGCCAACATGCACTTTGACTTCCAGCTACTCCCTCTCCCCCTTAAGAATGTTCTGCAGCCACCCCGAGATATCGTGAACTCTGCTTCCAGGGAGGTAGACACACCATCCTGCAGTCTCTTGTGCTGCCACACAGTCTCCTCTCACTATGGCTCTGCCTGTCTTCACCATTCTTTGCTGTGTGTCAGAGCCAGACCATTCCCCCCAATAGTATCCAACGGGGCATACTTGTTGTTGAGGGAAATGGCCCCAGGGGTTTGCAGCACCTTCTGCCTACTTGCCTTCCTGGTGGCCACCCATCTACTTTCTGCCTGTACCCTAGGCGTGACCACCTTACTATAAAACCTATCTATGACCTCCCCAGTCTCCCGGAAAATCCTGACGTTACTCAGCTGCTGCCCCAGTTTCCTAACGTGGTCTATAAGGCCATGCAGTTGGGCACACCTTACACAGGTGTAATCCTTCCCACATCATGCAGGAGGAGCGTACCACTGCCCTAACTGGTATTTTTACTGCACTGGACAGTGGAAGATTTACGATAGAAAGAAAAACTACAGGCTGTACCTTTCCCCACCATCACCCTTGACACCCGAGCCCTTGTTTATTTTTCAAGTGTTGTGGAGTTGTGCGAAGAAGGAGAGGATTGGAAGGAGCTGTGGAAGAAAGTAGTTGCTGCAATGCACCTTCCAGGATGTACTCACCACAACCACTGCGCACCAGTGGTGTTGGGAGGGAAATGAAACATTTTATAAGGACATGAGAGAGAAAGTTGTGTAAGAAAGAACTGGAGATGCTGGTTTAAATCGAAGGTAGACACAAAATGCCATAGTAATTCAGCGGGTGAGGCAGCATCTCTGGAGAGAAGGAATGGGCGACGATTTGGGTCGAGACCCTTCTTCAGACTGATGTCAGGTGTGGGCGGGACAAAGGTAGAATGTAGTCGTAGACAGTAAGACAAGTGGGAGAACTGGGAAGGGAAAGGGGATGGAGAGAGAAAGCAAGGGCTAACTGAAGTTAGAGAAGTCAATGTTCATACCGCTGGGGTGTAAATTACCCAAACAAAATATGAGGTGCTGTTCCTCCAATTTGCGCTCGGCCTCACTCTGACAATGGAGGAGGCCCAGGACAGAAAGGTCAGATTGGGAATGGGAGGGGGAGTTTAAATGCTGAGCCACCAGGAAATCAGGTAGGTTAGGCGGACTGAGCGGAGGTGTTCAGTGAAATGATTGCCGAGCCTGCGCTTGGTCTCGCCGATGTAGAGAAGTTGACACCTGGAACAGCGTATACAGTAGATGAGGTTGGAGGCGGTGAAAGTGAACCTCAGCCTCACCTGGAAAGACTGTTTGGGTCCTTGGATGGATTCGAGGGGGGAGGTAAAGGGACAGGTGTTGCATCTCCTGCGGTTGCAGGGGGAAGTACCTGGGGAAGGGGTCGATGGGTAGGGGGTGGGGGGTGGAAGATGTGCTGTTTTGGCTAGGAGATGAATGGGTGGAATGGATACCTTGATGTAGGGGATACTGGGCTAAATGTGCTGCTTGCTTGGTGGGGATGCTGTGCTATGTAAATGCAAACATGAAATGAGGTTCACCTGGTTGTTTTTTGCTCTTCTTCTGCAGTATGATTGACACGCTGGTCAGCATCTAACCAGGAGGACACAGTGGCAGCGACTGAATCAAACTCAGAAGGAGGCAGGGACAGAAAGACTGGCACATCGCAGATACTGCATTCAATCCTTGCCATTTCCACACAAAACCTCGGAGCAACCAGTTTGAATAAGACCTTTGTTTCTGCCTTGATTACATCAAACCAAGGGCAGGGATCAGAATCAACCTTTTCCCCCAATCTCTCTTACACCAAACCATGGGGCAGAGATCAGAATCAACCCTTCACCCTCATCTCTTGTTCACCAAGCCGTGAAGCCGAGTCAAAAATGGCCCCCTAACCCATTCTGTAACACCAAGGTGCTTTCAGCGTATTGTAAAAGCGTTGATTCTTTCATTCATCTATTGATTCACAGAAGCAGTCTTGCCCGTCAGACCCTTCACTGAAGGAGATATCCACCCCGATCCCTTTCATTAAGGGAGATGTCCACTGAAACCAGTTTCAATGTGGGAAATCGACTGGGACTCCTTTCACTGAGGGAGATACCCAAAGGGACATCTTTCACTATGGGAAATATCGATTCAGACCCCTTTTACTAAGATATCCACTGTGAAAAACAAACTGCTGGAGGAACTTAATGGGTCAGGCAGCATCTGTGGAGGGAAATGAACATTTGACATTTTTGGTTCAAATTCACTGAAAGAGTGGAGAAGTGATAGCTGGTATATATGGGTGAAGAGAGTGGAGCAAGAACTGGCAAGCGATAGATGGATCCTGATAAGGAAGAGTGAATTGGTGGATGTAGTCAAGTGAGAAGAGAAGGTTGGCGAAAACAACAGAGACTGGGACATGGTTGGTGAAGATAACCATGGGCTGCAGGTGATGAATCTTGATGTGACGAAATGAGGGAGGTGGAGTGTGGCTAATGTGCAGATGGAGTCGGTGGGGTGTTATTGGAAATGAATATGTATAGGAATGTTTTAGGTAGAGAGGGACTGAGGAGATCAGACTACCTGAAATTATAGAATTTGATGTTGCTTCCATATCCAGTGGGACCCCTTTCACTGAGATATATATTCAATGGGATCCATTTCACTGAGGGAGAAAATCACCCAAATCTCTTTCAGTGAGGGAGATATCTCTTCAGATTTAATGGGTCTGTTCTTTCCTCAAACTAGTTGGATTTACAAGAACATTGTAACCATAACAGTACTTTGAAAGCATTCCACACTGTACTGAACCTTTTACATTCACATTTAGATCATATTCAATTCTGTGTGGAACCAAGCATTTTAGTATTGATTTAGAAAGTAGAAGCTCATGCCTGTGAATGAATGTGGGGATATTCCAAATAATGTTTGATGTAATTTGGGTGCCTACCTTTGGGCCCACACCACATCAACATCTTTAAGAGACAAATTCACTGTTGATGCTTGTGTCTTACGGAGCCTATTGAATGATTGAAATAATCATGTCTTTAATATTTCTTGTACAGGAAACTTGTAATATATTGCGACAATAAATATTGCATACAGGAGAAGTGTTTGGTGACTTAATGTTTGGTGACTCCCAAATTGTGTGTTTATCTCGTGATTTAATTGATAATATGGATTAGGCAAGATTAAACTGACAGTTTGACTTCTATGACACTATCTTCAGTGTTGTCAATTGTACGCCAAACACCTTCAGATTCTGTAATGACCTTCCCCTCATCAGAAGTTCTGAAGGGGATTGTTTCCTAGTTACAATGTTCATCCCTAAGCCCACATCTTCAGAAAATCAAGCATGCGGCAGGACCTGGATAACATTCAGACTTGGATTAATAAGTGTCAAATAACTTTTGCATACCATTAGTTCCAGCAAATGTTCACCCCCAACAAGAAAGAGTCTATCCATCGCCATTTAACAATTATGTTATGACTGTCCCAGGCTGCCACCACCAGCTTCCAGGGGGAGACATCGACCAGAAATTCAACTGGATCATGTGCAAAGATACCGTTGATACAAGAAGTGATCCTATGATGGGTAATATACAGCGAATGGCTCAACCCACCGATTATCAAATACCATCAGGCACAGAAGGCTGGGACAAAAAATGGGGACTGGGACAAGAAATGTCATAGAATCATTTAATGAGAAAATGTATGCAGTAGAAAGTCATTTGGGACATTGTGTGTGAATTGGTCTCAAAGGAACTACTCAGCCTATTCTCATTTTCCAGCATTAGGTCCACAGTCTTGAAGGTGTCTGCATTTGAACTGCATGCCCAAGTACATAGTAAATGTGATGGTGTGCTAAATATACACTGGGAATCCCCACAGGCAGTAAGATTATTGACTAGGAAAACTCACTGGGCAGACAATATTCACTGAAAATAATTTTAAGTCTCTGAATATCTACAAAGAATAACCAGTAGTATACTAATGCCCACTGGGAATATCTATCAAAGCAAGGATTTGGCTTTGGAAAACAGAATATCCCAATGGCAAGATGTGCATGGGACAATGAAATACTAATGAAATCCATTGGGAAATGCAAAATCAAACAGGACAAGGAATTCCCACTGAGAAAAAAACAAAAATATTTTAATAACTTTGAAAACTTATTAAAAGTTAAAAAATTAAACAAAATTATTAGTTATCAACATTTAAAAACAAATTAAAAAACAAAATGGATTAATTTAAAAACTGCAAATTATCAAATACTTACCTCACAGTTATTCCTCTCCCATTACATAAATGGAGCCCCAGTTCCCATAGGTCCAAGCCAAATTAAGTTGGTCTCATAGATTCCCCACCAAAGTGCCAGAAAGTCCCATATTTACACATTATGTACTAAATACGGTTGGAAAAAATTCACAGCTGCATAGAAAAAGCCAATTGGTCCATTATGTACACACCAGCTCCTTATAGAGTAATGCAGTCAGTCCCACATCTTCCATCTTTCTTCACTGTGTTGATAAATATTTCTGGCTTTAAATATTTATCTAATTCTCGTTCAAAAGCCACAACTGAATCTACCCAAACCGCACACTCAGTCAGTGCATTCAAGTGCATCTCTACTTAATATCTCTAGCCACCCACGTGATCCTTGATGCCTCTGCTAATGGGAATAGTTTCTCTCTATTACAGCTAGTCATGATTGCGTACATCACTATTAAGTTTACGTTAAGCTTCTTTGCTTCAAGGGGGACACCCCGGGTTCTAAAATTTAATTCTACTGGCTGAACTCCTCATCCAAAAACGATATTTTTTTTTCTCCCTCTCTAGTACCTTTACATCCTTCCAAACTTTAGATAATCAAAATTGAACTTAGTCAGTTGTGGACAAACTAGTATATTATATTGTTCAACATAACCCATTTGCTTTTACACTTTTTATGTCAGGTCGGGGGGAGTTCCCCCCACCACGGGTACCATTTAATCCCGTGCTACCTGCTCCATTGTCGGATAGTCTCCCCCACCTGGTTTGCCAGGTGAGGAGGGGGCTGTGGACCTCCAGCAGGACCAAACACTCCAGCAGGACCAAACATTGTAAGACCTGTCGTTGAGGGCGGATGAGCTCCTAGCGAGCCGACCATCCACCATCAGTAGTCCTGAGTCATCGATCACAGTCAATACTTAGCATTGTAAGGCGCACCGATCACAGTCATACTCGTCCCTGCCTGTCTCCGGCATACGTCCGTCAGCCAAACACCAACAATGGCAGTCGAGTTTAGAGGCCTGGCTGGGTTCCCATACTCATATGTGAAAATGGGAAGGCTGTGGCCTAGCGTTTGGAAGTAGATAGGAAAAGCATATTGACACATCGTCAGCACAAACACAAACAATAGGAAGAGTTTAGTATTATAGAGCTTATCTCTTCTTATTCTACTGATAAATTATCAGCTCTCACACGTCTTTGCTGTGGAATTTCATTTGCCTCTTATCTATCTACCCATTCTGCCAATTATCTTGTCGGCTGCATGGTTCACAGTACTCCTTTAAAGAATGTCCCTGGAGTGCTGCCCTGTCCCAAGGAGTTTTTCCAATATTTCGTGTGTCTACCATTTCCCTCGCAGCCCTGGCTATCGACTAGACTCCAACCGCAATCACTGCCCAGCCCTCCATCTCCCACCGTCAGCCCTGACGATTTCAATGCCGACAAACAACCCATCTCCAGTCTCGTCCCTGAAATAAATTACAATTTCTAGCAAAGACCAAGTCTTTATGGCTAAGATCAGCTGCTAGCTGGTACATGGCATATCATAATCAGTAGCATCAGAATCACTCTTCAGACAAAACGGAGGGCAGGGCTTGTCCTTGGTTCCAGCGGCGGCTTCTTTCTCGGCCCCGGTCACAGCTCCATCCCAAGTCCCGGGCTCGACTCTCACTCCAGCTCGAGCACCAGGCTTGACTCCAGCCAGAGCCCGTGGCACCACCCTCGCCACCAGGTGTCGGGTGCCGGCAACTGCCGCTGGAGTGCCCCTCCCTCCCAGAGTGTCCCGTCCTGCCTTGCGAGTGCATTGTGATGTCACTCGGTTTTTTTTCCAAAATGGGTGAGTTTTTGGAGCTGTTTTTAAAATTTAAAGGATTAATATCGTTGGAAATACAGGTGGGAATGCGACGGTAAGATGTTTATTGCCACAACGGGAAAAATGTGAGTAGGATATGTGAAAATGGGAAGGCTGTGGCCTAGCGTTTGGAAGAAGATAGGAAAAGCAGATTGACACATCGTCAGCATAAACATAAACAATAGGAAGAGTTTTAGTATTATAGAGATTATCTCTTCTTATTCTATCTGATAAATTATCAGCTCACACGTCTTTGCTGTTGAATTTCATTTGCCTCTTATCTACCCATTCTGCCAATTTATCTGCATCTCTCACAGTCCTTTTCCTTTAAAGAATTGGCTCTCCAGAGATGCTGCCTGTCCCACTGAGTTTTTCCAATATTTCGTGTCTACCCATTTCCCTCTAAGTTAGGGGTATCTGCCCAATGCAGGAAAATTGGCATTGTGTGGATTCCATTAACCTGCCATAAAGAAAGTTTTGAAATGGGTTAACACTAACCGTTAGTGAGGTTTGAATTTTTGGCGTGCGAGCCGTTCTCATCTTTCTGTCAGTCACTGCCCTCAGTGAGTCAGTCAGGCCAGTCAGAGTGAGGCCCAGCGCAAATTGGAGGAACAGCACCCCATATTGGGCAGCTTACACCTCAGCGGCATGAATATATGAATATTGACCTCCAAATTCAAATAACTCTTGCTTTTCCTCACCTCATCCCTCTCCCTTCCCAGTTTTTTGACCAGTCTGACTGTCCCCGATTACATTTTATGTCTGTTTGCTTTGTTGTTTGACAGCATTGGGCCTCTACTCACTGGAGTTTAGAAGGTTGAGGGGGGACCTCATTGAAACTTACAAAATAATGAAATAATAATAGATTGCATGGACATGGAAAGGATGTTTCCACTGGTGGGAGAGTCCAGGATCAGAGGTCATAGCCTCAGAATTAAAGGGCGCTCTTTTAGAAAGGAGGTGAGGGGGAACTTCTTTAGTCAGAGGGTAGTTAATCTGTGGAACTCATTGCCACAGAGAGTTGTGGAGGCCAAGTCACTGGATATTTTTATGGTAGAGATAGACAAATTATTGATTAGAACGGGTATCAAGGGTTATGGGGAGAAGGCAGGAAAAAGGGATTAGGAGGCAGAGATCAGCCATGATTGAATGGCAGAGTGGACTCGATGGTCCAAATGGCCTAATTCTACTCCTGTAACTTGTGACCGTGAACCTGTGTGAACTTGTCACCATTTCCGAGGTAACAATAATCTATTCTACATTTTCCTTGAGTTTTATCTCTTTTGATGTCTCGTTTTCACACCTTAACCCTTCTTTATCTCTGTGTCTCCCCCTCCCCCCTTGACTCTCAGTCTGAAGAAAGGGTGTCGACCAGAAAGGTCGCCCGTTGCTTCTCTCCAGAGATGCTGCCTGTCCCGCGGAGTTACTATTGTGTGCGCGTGTGTGAACCAGCACCTGCAGCTGTAGTAGCGCGCACACAGTTAGTCAGTGTCAGCCACGCGCCCACACTACGCTCTGACCGTTGGTGCGCTGGCACGTGCCGCCGCCGCCGCCGCGCGCCGTCCTCCCGCTCGCCGGGCGCGCGCCCCGTTGCTTGGCGACGGCCTGACGCGGGCGCTGAAGGTTGGATTGGATCGGCTGCTCCGGACGGGGTCGAGGGCTTCGGTCGGGCTCCGACTCGCCTCACCCACAAAAACAGCGGCCGCCCAGAATCGGGCGGTCACCTCGCCTGTCCTGTGTCCAGTATCCAGGGTAGTAAAGGTGAGTGGGACCGGTCCGTCCGTCCGTCCGTCCGTCGACCGTCCCGGGAACGGGCGAGGCACTGAAGGAAAATGGCGACTGGTGTTGAAGGGGGGCACGTTCCAACGCTCAGCGACCCCCGGCCTGATGGCAACCCGGTGGAGTGAATAACCACCTGGTCTTGCCATCCTTTCTTGTCTTAACTTTCGTACACCAGGCAGGAACTACATTCAAACAAGGCAACCCATCGCAAGGAGGACCTTGGGACGTGGTGAAAGTGATGTGAAGGATAATATGTTAATGCACGTGGTTCTTCAATTTGTGATAACTTTTGCTCCAGGGGTAATAGTATCAGCCCCCCAGCCCTGCCAACATCCTTGTGAATCGTTTATGCATCTTCTCTAGCTTAATTACAGTATGGCAACCAGAAATGCACATACCATTCTAGGTATGGTCCCACAAATGTCTTGTATAGCTGTAACATCGCATCCAACTTTTGTAAACAGTGTCCATTCCAATGAAGGCAAGTGTTCTACATGCCTTCTTAACCACTTGGTCAGCACATAGATAAACATTGCCAACGTATTATCTCTTTTAGGATATTATGTACTATGTACTCCTGTCTCTACCTATTCTACAGCAGTCCCTAGGACCCTGCTACTTACTGTGCATGTTTGCATTTGTCCGAGTTGAATTCCATTTGCATTTATTTTGTTCACCAAGAGTCAATATTGCCATATGTCCCGAAACAGAACAATTAAATACTTACTTGTAGCAATACAACACATATATAAACATAATACTCTGCAAACACAATAATAAACAACAAAAATAAGTTCAGTGTGTGTATATGTATATTTATATGTATGTATATATGTATATATGTATTAAAAAAAAATAATAGGGCCAGGACACAACAATGCCCCCCAAGTCTATGTAGTTTAGAGCGTAGCTTAATACTTTAATTGCCGGACGGTTACTGGGAAGAAGCTACTCCTGAACCTGAATGTTACAGTTTTTAGTGCTCCTATACCTGTTGACAGGAGTGAAATGAGAGCGTGGCCAGTGCGGTGTGGGTCCCTGATGATGCCGTGTCTAATTGAGGCAACAACTTCTATAGATTGAAAATAGTGTGGCGGCACCTGATAGCAACCCAACTGTGGATCTCTGACCAGCAGCAGGTGGGTGCGCTGGAATACCTGGAGCTGCTGGAATCCCCAGAGTCGCTGGACCGGATTGATTCAATGACCTGGCAGGCCCAGCGACCCAGGACCACGCCCACACGAGGGCCAAAGCCCACAAGAGCCACTGACAAGACAAGTGGCACGGAGAGGAGGATGGCTGAGCCACAGACCAGACAAGTGGCACAGGAGAGGAGGATGGCTGAGCAGGACCCAGGAGGTCCAAGGAGAAGAATGTGGTGTTTCTGCCACCTGCGCCAGGGTTCAGCAGCTCGCAAATGTCGCCAGCCATGTTCTTTTCCGGAAAACGGCAGCGCCGGCCGCCGATAGTCACTGCGGTGGCCGGCAGGATCCATCGACTATACGTCTGGGACCGGCGCTCGGGGCTCAGATTCTTGGTGGATACGGGGGCAGAGGTCAGCGTATTGCCCCCATCTGGACTCGACCTTCGTGCTGGTAAGAGGGGCAATACGCTGACCTCTGCCCCCGTATCCACCAAGAATGGCAGTTCAATCCACACATATGGCGTCCGCACGGTTCCTGTCATTTTCGGCGCGTGCCATTTCACCTGGCCTTTCATCATCGCGGACGTGGCCCAGCCGCTGCTGGGCGCAGATTTCTTGCGGGCACAGTCACTCCTTGTGGACGTGAAGGGCCAACATCTCATCCACACGTCAACTTTTGAGAAGATCTCCTTGAGCTCCACTGCGCCCACAACGCTGGTCAGCAACCCTGTAGCGACGGTGGACAATGTCTATGCCCAGGTACTGGCTGAGTTCCGGGACATTGTCACCCCAAGTTCGGCTCAAGCCAGCCTCATGCACCATATTCTGACATCGGGTCCACTGCTCCACGCTTGCGCCCGTAGGCCCGCTCCTGACAAGCTCCTCAAAGCAAAGGCGGAGTTTCGGAGTATGAAGGCTATGGGTATCGTTCGACGCTCCAACAGCCCATGGGCTTCCCCGCTGCACGTGGTGCCGAAGGTGTCCGACTGTTGGAGGCCGTGCGGGGACTACCCGCCTCCTTAACGAGGCCAGGACCGCCGACCGTTACCCTATTCCCCACATACAGGACTTCTCAGCCCATCTGGTTCTTCTCTAAGATCGACCTAGTCCAGGGATATCACCAGATCCCCGTGTGACCGGAGGATGTCCCCAATACGGCAATTATCACCCTGTTCGGGTTGTTCGAGTTCCTGCGGATGCTCTTCGGCCTCAAGAACGCCGCGCAGGCCTTTCAGCGCCTGATGGACACTGTGGTGCGCGGGCTTGACTTCCTGTTTGTCTACTTGGACGACATCCTCGTGGCATGCCGCTCGCGTGAGGAACATTGCGCCAACCTGTGTCTACTCTTCCAGCGCCTCAGTGACCATGGCCTCATAATTAACCCTGGCAAATGCCAATTCGGCCTTCAGGCCATCAACATCCTGGGGCATTGGGTGACATGGCATGGAGCAGTGCCTCTGCCGGACAGGGTTGAGGCAATCTGCCAGTTCCCGCGGCCTGCTATGGTACGTGGCCTCTGGGAGTTCGTAGGGATGGTCACATTTTACCACCGGTTCATTCCGGCGGCTGCTGAACATTTGCGGCCGCTTTTTCAGTTGCTGACGGGGAAGCAGTGGCAAATACAGTGGGATGCTGTCGCCGTGGCGGCGTTTGAAGGGGGAAGGAGGCCTTGGCTCGGGTGACTATGCTCGTGCATTCGTTGCTCGCCTTACACCTCGCAGTGCGGCACTTCCGGTACTTCCTCGAGTGCCGTTCCCTCGTAGCCTTCACAGACCACAAGCCCCTCACATTTGCGTTTGCGAAGGTTTTGGATCCTTGGTCCGTCCGCCAGCAGCGCCAGATGGCGGCCATTTCGGAGTATACAATGGACGTCCGGCACATCGCTGGGAAATGCAACCTCGTGGCGGATGCTTTGTCCTGTCCGGCAATTGCAGCTGTGCTTAACCCGGCCTCGGGGATAGGTTAATCCGACTTGGCGGCGGCCCAGCTGGCGGACAATGAGATGCCGGCGTACCGCACCGCGATCTCTGGCTTGGTGCTTGAGCGCGTGCCGTCGGGTCCCTCGGGTTCCATCCTCTGTGACGTATCCACGGGTCAGCCAAGGCCTATCGTTCCGGCAGCCTGGCGCCATCGCATGTTTGAGGTGATCCATGGGCTGGCCCACCCATCCATCCGGGCCACGGTCGCTATGGTGGACGCAAGGTTTATGTGGCACGGACTTCGGAAGCAGGTCGTTCGCTGGGCCCGGGACAGACATCAAAGGTACATAAGACACGTCCCGGCGTCCAATCAAGACTTTGCGGTGCCATGCCGGCGCTTCGATCACATACACGTGGACATCGTGGGGCCACTGCCTCCGTCCCAGGGTATTTCACACCTGCTTACGGTGGTTGACCGTTTTAGGCGGTGGCCATCCCGCACATGGACACTTCAACGCAGTCGTGTGCTCATGCTCTCGTAGCAGCCTGGATTGCCCGCTTTAGGGTTCCACTTCACATCACATCCGGGCGGGGCGCCCAGTGTACATCTGAACTGTGGTCCGCCATGGCCCGCCTATTGGGGACACAGCTCCACCACATGATAGCGTACTATCCCCAATCAAATGGGTTGGTGGAGCGGTTCCACCGCTGTCTGAAGGCCGCCCTGAAGGCTCGTCTCAAATGCCCTGGGTGGATGTACGAATTGCCATGGGTCCTGTTGGGGATTCGGACGGCCCCCAAGGAGGATCTGTCATCGTCCTCCGCGGAGTTGGTATATAGTGCTCTATTCACTGTCCCCAGGGAGTTTGTCCCTGCTGCTGATGAGTCTCAGAAACCCCCGTCATCGGTGCTGATCCGCTTGCGGGAGAGGGTTGGCGCCCAATCTCCCATCCCAACATTGCGTCATTGCGTCATGCACATACCTTCCCATGTGCCACTGCCACTGATGAGCTGCCCGTCCGTTTTTCTTCACCGTGATTCCCACAATTCACCATTGCAGCGCCCGTATGAAGGTCCCTTTCGCGTGCTGCCATGGGAGGCCGGCGTGAAACGATGTCTGTGGCTCGTTTGAAACCGGCCCACTTGGACCTGAGCGAGCCAGTCCATTTGGCTCAACCTCCCCGTCCCGGGCGTTCGCCGTCACGGGCTCCAGGAGATTCTCCTGAACCGAGCATGGCACCGTGAAGTCTTCAATGGGCGCCCGGCACGGTGTTGTATCTACGCGTCTGGGCCACCTCGTGCGACGTCCTGTGCTGTTTGGTGCCTCTGGTTCTGGGGGGGACATGTGGCGGCACCTGATAGCAAGCCAAGTTCACGACGAACCATAGGCTCTAGAAGGCGGCGTCTTGGTGGGGGAGGCGCGAGTCACGGGGTCATTATCTGAGTTGTTATTTAAGGCCGGGCAACGCCCATGTCAGCTGAGGAGTAGGGAGCTGTATGCAGAAGAATAAACACATCTAGAGCACACAACCTGTGTCTGACTAGGTTTTGCCTGGACTCCTGCCAGTCCCCGCCACAATAGACACAAACTGCTTGCAGGATAGGCAGCATCTCTGGAGAGAAGGAATAGGTGACGTTTCGGGTTAAGTCTGTGTTTATCTTCGGTGTAAACCAGCATCTGCAGTTACTTCCTACACACCTCTGTAGATCAGGCTGGTATCTGTAAAATGGACCAACAACTTGGCAGTTATAGCTCTGCCTATTGGAATAACCAAGTTTTTCTATTTCTGACTGAACATGACCACCAAATGTACATCTGCTATGTGTCCTATCCCTTTGCCAATTTATTTGAAAACACTCTAAAAAAGAAAGAGCAAATCTCCCACCAAAGATATTGGACCATTCACATTGAGAAGAGTGAATTACAGTGCACTCCATAATGTTTGGGACAAAGACCCATCATTGATTTATTTGCCTCTATACTCCACAATTTGAGATTTGTAACTGAAAAAAATCACCTGTGGTTAAAGTGCACATTGTCAGATTTTAATGAAGTCCATTTTTATACATATTGGTTTCACCATGTACAAATTGCAGCAGTGTTTATACACAGTCCCCCCATTTCAGGGCACCATAATGTTTGGGACACAGCAATGTCATGTAAATGTAAGTAGTCATGTTTAATATTTTGTTGCATATCCTTTGCATTCAATGACTGCTTTAAGTCTGTGATTCATGGACTGGGTGTCTTCTCTGGTGATGCTCTGCCAGGCCTGTATTGCAGCTATCTTCAGTTTATGCTTGTTTTGGGGGCTAGTCCCCTTAATCTCCTTCAATTTTCACTTCAGTATATAAAAGGCATGCTCAATTGGGGTCAGATCGAGTGATTGACTTGGCAACTCAAGAATTTACCATATTTTAGCTTTGAAAAACTCATTTGTTGCTTTAGCAGTATGTTTGGGATCATTGTCATGCTGTAGAATAAACCGGTGGCCATTGAGTTTTGAGGCATTTGTTTGAACTTGAGCAGATAGGATATGTCTATAGTTTTCAGAATTCATTATGCTCCTACCATCAGCAGTTGTATCATCAATGAAGATAAGTGGGCCAGTTCCTTCAGCAGCCATACATGCACAGGCCATAATACCCCCACTACCGTGTTTCACAGATGAGGTGGTATGCTTTTGATCTTGGGCTGTTCCTTCTCTCCTCCATACTTTGCTCTTGCCATCACTCTGATATAAGTTAATCTTCATCTTGAAGCACAATAAAGCGAGTCACTTGTTGTGAACTCCAGAGAAAGCTTTATTAAATACGAAGGAACTTAAAAACAATAGCGGTGTGGCTGAGCTCAGAATAGCTGCATGGCTCTCCAGGCACACACAAAAACTGCCCTTTTAATTCCTTATCTCCATTCCTTATCGTAGAGTTGCTGCCTTACACCAAAATGCAGTGCCAGAGACCGGGTTCGATCCCGACTACGGGTGCTGTCTGTATGGAGTTTATACGTTCCCCCCGTGATCTGCGTGGATTTTCCCCGAGATCTTCGGTTTCCTCCCACACACCAAGACGTACAGGTTTGTAGGTTAATTGGGTTGATAAAATGTAAAAATTGTCCAGTGCTGAATGATGCTCTACCTAGAGCTTTTCAACATACTACATCCAGATCCAGGGTTCGAATAAACAATGGCCCGACTAACAGATGATGCCACATGAACCCCCCCAGAAGCGGAGGAACAAAAACGAGCATGTCCACATTAAGCCGGCTTAAGGCGCACCACCGATCCACTCTCAGACTTTCCGCCCATGCCCAACACAAAAGTTGAAATGCCATGCTGAAACACCCAGAATGGACCTTCATACAGGCATTGCAACGGCGTATGATGAACATCCCGATGCAGGAACACATATCTGCAGTCCGAGATGTTGGAACGGGAGAAAACTTGCCCACCAGCTCCCGAAGCCACAACAGCACAGATGAGGGTGACCCCTGCTGCTCCCGTGCAGCTGGAATGAAATCACCTGGAACCGTCAGCGGAGCACCGTACACTAATTCGTTAAGGACGTAGCCAGATCTTCCTTACGGGCAGTGCAAATTCCCAACAATACCCATGGTAACTCATTGACCCGATCCGGATCTGTGAGCCGTGCTTTCAAAGCATCCTTGAGACGATAGTGGAAAAGCTCAACCAACCCGTTGGATTGCGGATGGTGGGCCGTGGCAAAGATACTAGAGGAGCAAGATAGACCACTTCTCTCCGAAATCCAATGGACTGACATGTAGTACGTAACGTTAATGCATAACGCAACTTCCGGTATGCCTCCCGCTGTGCATTCCGCTCTGTCACCTTTGGTGTAATCAGTGTTGTAGGGAACAGTGTTTGATATAGCTCATCTATCATATCACATATTTTTGTGAATTTTATTGTAAATGTTTTCCCCCTGTTCCCCCATTTCCCTCCCATCTTTCCTCCCCAGCCCCCGCTTTTGCGTATTCCCTTGCATTGTATCGTGCAGTTTCCCTTCTATTGCTTGAACACACACTGTGCACAAAATTAAATTTAACATATATATATATACTAGACCAAGTGCAGACCCGTTGGGTCTGTTCCCCCAACGTGCGGTTGTGGGGGGGAGGCAGCATGCAGCGTCACACACACAAACTATCCCCCCCCCCCCCCCCCCCCCCCCCGCACTCCCGCTAAATACCTCCTTTGACATTATATTAATATTATTAATTTGCTCCATTTACCCCATAACCAGCCTTATCTACTGACGCATAGCCCCCAACTTGCAGTCACATCTAGAGAGGGAGGGGGGGGGGGGGGGGGGGGGGGGGGGGGGGTTAGAGAGTGAGGGCAGAGAGAGAAGAGGCAGGGACAGAGAGAGAGACAGAGACACAGAGAGAGGGTAAAGATGGATAGGGGGTGGAGAGGAGGAGAAGAGGGAGGGTGGGTGAGGGGGGAAAGGTGGGGGAGGAGGGGGGGAGAGAGAGAGAGAGGGTGAGAGTGCGGGGGAGAGAGGGGGTGCTGAGAGGTGGGTGAGGGGGGAGAGGTGTGGAGTGTGGAGGGAGGGGGGAGCGAAGAGGGTAGGGGGTGTGGAGGGGAGGGGTTTAGGGGAGGGAGGGTGGGTGGGGGGGGAGGAGAGAGAGAGAGAGGAGAGGAGGGGGAGGAGGGGGAGAGAGGTTGTGCTGAGGGGGGTGAGGGGAGGGGGAGAGGTGGGGAGGGGAGGAGGGAGGGGGAGGGAAGAGGTAGGGGTGTGTGGATGGGAGGGGGGTGAAAAATAGGGACGGAGAGAGAGAGAGAGGGGGAGGGAGGGAGAGAGAGATAGGGAGAGTGGGAGAGAGGGAGGAGAGGAGAAGTGTGAGTGGGAGAGGAGAGGAGGAGGGAGGAGGGGGAGGGGGGGGAGGGAGGGAGAGTGGAGAGGGGAGAGGAGAGGGGAGGGGGGGAGAGGAGAGGGGAGGGGAGGAGAGGAGAGGGGAGGAGGGGGGGGGGGGGGGGAGAGGGGGGGGGGGGGGGGTGGGGAGAGGGGGAGGGGGAGAGGAGAGGAGAGGGGGAGACTTTGGGGGGGGAAAGAGGTGGGGCTGGGGGGGCTGGTCCTTTTTTGGGGGGGGGGGGGGGGGGGGATGGGGAGGAGAGAGAGAGAGAGAGATGGGGGGGATAGGAGAGAGAGAGAGAGGAGAGAGAGATGGGGGGGGGGGAGAGAGAGAGGGTTCCTTTTTTACTACAACCCAAACCCCCCAAACAACCATTTGCAGGCAGTGCTTTTTTTCCCCTCAAATTAGCCATATTTTCATTTTCAAACCACATTATGGGTACTTACAGCTGTGGAAACATTTGTTCAGTGTCATTCAGAGCTCTGATTGAGGCACACCACTTGCAGAGACTGATTGAGGCACACCACTTGCAGAGACTGATTGAGGCACACCACTTGCAGAGACTGATTGAGGCACACCACTTCCTGGTTTTATAGTCCCTCCCCCTCCCTCCAGCAGAGAGAATGGGGAATTTTGTAAAAACATTAATATCTCTGTCATTTTTCATCAACGGGAAAAATCCTCAGCACACATGCGGCGGAGGGGGGCTCTGAGCGAGGTGGCCAAAAATGCCAGCCATAGGTGGCGGCGTACTCTCGGAAATCGCAGCACAGATGGCCAAAACCGGTCAAGAACAAACTTTTAGTAATATAGATTTATATGAATGAGTGTTTGTGTGTGCCTGTGTGGGAGAGGCAAGTTAGAGATAAATAAAGTTCATTCTCATGGATCAGAAGCAACTTTGATTTAAAGCATCACTATTACGTTCTTTATCTTATATGTCAGATGATGTACATAAACCATAAAGGCAATTATATATGTAATCATATACATAAATATATGCATATATATATATATATATATATATATATATATATATATATATATATACACATGCATATACACACATACATATATACAAAGACATACAAACATATATGCATATACATGCATATGCATACATACGCATACATACATATGCATGCATATATATACACACATATACATACATATATATACACATACATATATACACACATATAGATAGACATATTATATATATTACATATATATTGTGCGCACATATATACATACACATATTATAGTGTTACACACACATATATGCACATAAATACAGAAAAGTGATCACACGGGACGTACATATATACACATATGTATAGCATATTACATATGATCATTTTCCCAATGTTCAATAGATTCAGGATCAGCTCATGTGGATTTGAGGATAGCTAATGTTATCCCAATTTTCAAGAAAGCGAGAGAGAAAACGGGGAATTACAGACCAGGTAGCCTGACTTCGGTGGTGGGAAAGATGCTGGAGTCAATTATTAAAGATGTAATAATGGGGCATTTGGATAGCAGTAAAAGGATTAGTCCAAGTCAGCATGGATGTATGAAAGGAAAATCATGCTTGACTAATCCTCTGGAATTTCTGTTGTGCTAATATGGGTGCTATGGGCCGAAGGGACTGCTTTCCAGAGGGCTAGTATGGACATTGTGGGTCGAATGGATTCTTGGGCTGGCAGCTCAGTCACTGAGGCCTGGCAGTACAGTCACTCAGACCTGGCAGGCTGGCAGCTGAGAAACTGCCAGAAATTCTGCTCAAAACAGGCGACAGACTCTGTGATAGAGAAGGGGGAGAGGGTGGACTGAATGGATTATTGGGCTGGCAGTTCAGTCACTTATGGCTGGTGGTCTGGCAGTTGTCACTTACAGATGGTGGGGTGCAAATTTACTTACTCACGGCTCGTGGGCTGGCAGTTCAGTGACTGACGGCCGGTGGGCTGGTGGGCTGGCAGTGTAGTCACTGACAGATGGTGGCTGGCAGTGCAGTCACTCATGCCTGGTATGCTGGCAGTTCACTCAGTGCTCCCTTCACCCTCTCACTCTGCTCCTTGTCATTCCCCTCCCCTCCACACATTCAGTACATCTCCCAACAACCTCCCCCCATGCACTCTTAGTGGCTCTCCCAACCTGCCCATTAGGTTCCCATTAGGTTCCCATTAGGCTCCCATTAGGCTCCCATTGTGATGAAGAACACGCAGGCATGAAAAATGCAAAAAGGATTTATTAAAGTTTAAAATGTGAATGACTCTTAAAATATAAGAACAATTTAAATGTCAAAGATGAGAATTATTAAGTTCTTTCTTGTCCTGCCTCTTGTTGCTGCTCACTGCGTCTTTATGTCTCTTCATGTCATCTGAAATTACAGAAAATATCATTTAGGATTAACTAATAAGAAAAAAATGATTATAACTACATGCCTGCAGAATATATGATGTATCACTTAAGTGCAATTGTTTTCAGTTGTGTGGAGAGACCCGTATATTGAAGATGCTTTTTGCCTCTAATATTTCAATTTACCTTAAATGTAGAAGAGCTTATTAAAATCTTCATACAAAGACCATTAAGTATTTTCTTTCAATCCTCTTTTGGACCTAAGGCATAGCAGGGCTGCCAACTCTCACGCAGAGGGAAGGGAGGGATAGAGAGAGGAAGGGAGAGAGGAAGGGAGGGAGGGGGAGAGGGAGAGAGAGAGAGGGGGGAGAGAGAGGAGGGAGAGAGGGAGATTGAGAGAGAGAGGGAGGGAGAGAGGGAGATCGATAGAAGAAACGGGAGAGAGAGAGAGATCGAGAGAAGGGGAGAGAGAGAGATCGAGAGAAGGGGGAGAGAGAGAGAGAGAGATCGAGAGAAGGGGGAGACAGTGAGAGGAGAGAGAGATCAAGAGAAAGGGAAAGAGAGAAGGGGGAGAGGGAGAAGGGGGAGAGTGGAATGATGGCACATTATAACGTGCAGCTGTCCCATTCCGACCGCCGCCGCCGAACCCCCCGCCCCACCATTGCACCTAAAGATTATAGACTGGAGCTTTATAATCTTTGATTGCACCCTTCTTCACGGCGGGCTTGTGATCTTTGTTTGTGATGTCTCGACAATTCGAGGGACATAACCGGCAATAGCCGCCGCGTTCCCGGACTCGAATCTGAGCTCGAAAAATCTCGTGGTGGGCCTAATGTGTCCCGCAGGCTATATTTTGGAGACCCCTGCCTTATAAGAACAAAACCAAAAATGTACAGAAGTGTTAAAATTGATTACTTTATTATTGTGGTAAATAAAGATCTATTAAAAATAATTATAATAACTTTCTAATGTACCGACAAACCTAGTTTCCCAATGACCGTTAATGGGAAAACAGAAAATAACATTTTCAGGACAGAATAATATTGATAGAAAACAATAATATTTCCTCCTTTCTTTGTTGTTGGGGAACCTGAAGAAAGGTCTGGTCGTCCACATCGGCAATTAGAGCAATTTATACCGAACAGTGAACTGTAGATGTGGACGCCATGACAGTGAGGGGGGCAGTCCGATAAAATGGCGTCAACAATCACACATGCCATACTACGCTTTTTTCACTGAGTGGCGCTTCTTGCTCTGCTCTATAATCTTTGGGCTGTGGTGTTGTGCAGCTGAGCCCCCAACAACCGGGTCATGGCAGACCACAATTTAGAGGTGATCTTTGCCCTCCTGTCAGATGAGATGTCCACTGACACACCAAAACGAGCGATCCAATGAGCGGCGAGGGCACAAGCGCACAAAGCAGCGGTGGTATCGACGATCAGAACAGCCTCCGGCCATCGAGTGAAATGGTAAACGATGGTAAACAGATGAGTAACCCCTCTGGATGAGGGCAATGGACCCACAATATCCACATGGATATGGTCAAAACGCCTATGGGGCACAGCAAAACCCTGACATGATGCTGGATTTTAGACGGCTGACAAGAGGTACACGTTCTCGCCCAGTAACCGACCTGCTTACCAAACATACTTGTCAGCCACAATGCAATCGTCGCTCGGATGGATGGATGAGCCAAACCATAAACCAGATCGAAAACCCGGCAAGGCCAAGATGCAGGAAGAATGGGTCTCGGCTGACCAGTCGACATGTTACAGAGGACCGTGGCACCATCAGGACCAAAACACATATCCTCCAAAACTAAACTAGAAATAGCAGTGCAGTAGGCGAGCACCTCATCGGCGTCATGCTGCACAGCCGGCAGTGCAGTATAATCAATACTTGAAGCCACCTCATGGACGGCATGGATGGCGGGACAACCCATCCGCAACCAGGTCGCTCTTCCCCGCAATGAGCCGGACGCAAGTTGTGTAATACGACACTAAAGCCTAATGGCACTGCTGCCGTGCTGACCAGGGATCCGTTATCTTTGCAAAAGCGAATGTAAGAGGCTTGTGACCCGTGAAAGTGGTAAACTCCCTGCCCTCGAGTAAATATCGAAAATGGCGAACGGCGATGGTAAAGTGCAAGGAGCTCCTGATCAAACGCACTGTACTTCCGCTCGGCTGGGCTCAGGTGCCGACTGAAAAAGGCGAGAGGTTGCCAGCACCCATCCATCAACTGCTCGAGTACGCCCCGAACAGCAATGTCAGAAGCGTCAACCGTAAGGGCAGACGGAGCATCAACTCGCGGATGGACCAACATCGTAGCATTTGCCAGAGCCTCCTTTGTGTCCTCAAATGCAGCCGTGGCCTCATCGTCCCACACCAGGCTACGCTGCTTGCTGGACATGAACCTAAACAACGGCCGCATAATCCGATCAGCCGCAGGCACGAAACAATAGTAAAAATTGACCATCCCGACAAACTCCTGCAGGCCACTCACCGTGGATGGCCGAGAAAAATGCCAAATGAAGTCAACCTCACTCGGGAGCGGCACCACCCCCTGTGATGTAATACAATGCCCCAGAAAAGTGCTAGAACTCAGACCAAACTGACACTTTGGGAGGGTGACTGTTAGTCCATTGTCACTGAGACGCTGACACAGCAAACGGATGTGGGCACTGTGCTCCTGACGAGAGCGACTGGCGATGAGGATGTCATCCAAGTAAATAAATAAAAAGTCCAAACCACGACCCACCATGCCCATGAGGTGCTGGAAAGCCTGTGCGGCGTTCTTAAGACAGAAAGGCATACATATGAATTCGAACAGCCCAAAAGGGGTAATGATAGCAGTTTTGGGGACATCAGCCGGATGAACTGGAATCTGATGATAACCTTTCACCAGGTCGATCTTTGAATTTTTTTTTGCCCCATTCAAATGGGCCGTGAAATCCTGGATATGTGGAACAGGATATCGATCAGCCACCGTGACATCATTTAAACGGTGATAATCCCCGCAAGGTCTCCAGCTCCCATTCGCTTTGGGAACCATGTGCAGTGGAGAGGCCGATGGGCTATCAGAACGACACACAATCTCCATCTCCATTTGGAGGAACTCCGCCTTGGCAATGCGAAGCTTGTCTGGAAATATACGGAGTGCCTGAGCATGCAGTGGTGCTCCGGTGGTAGTAATATGATGTAAAACCCTATGTTTGGAAATGCCCAACAGAGGGGTCAGAATGGCAGGAAACTCCTTTGTCAACAGAGGAAACTGGGTGGAGGCAAGGCAGAGGAACTGATGCGGGGTGAAGGGAAAGTTCCAGACACAGCCCACGTACAGTACATAGGTATGTTACAAAACTTACCTTCAGCGCAGCGCTGCAGTTCTGCCACTTACTATGTGCGCGACTTTGGTGCCTTTGAGAGGCGGGCGGGATTAAAATGCCGTTTTCTCCTGCCCAAAGGAGTCGATCTTTCTCAGGCTGCTCAGCTGCTGAAGTAAAATTGATCTGACATCCGTTCACTGAAGTTTTTTTAAAACATCGCTGGACAATTAAATGGCTGGAATAAAATAAAAATCGACTTCTAACGCCATCAATGCCGACAACGGGACGGATCTCCCGTACGGGTCAAATAAAGGTAAGCCCTCTATTTTACATATAAACTTGCAATTTAGGATTACTTTAATCTTAGTTTTACGTTGCGAAAAGGTGATTGAGGCCCCATACGAACCGGCAGTGTTTTTCCTGCCGATATGGGGTTTAAACTCACCGCAAACCGCAACGTTTCAAACGATCGCGTTCCACAAAATCCCACTCACAAGATGATTTAAATGGCCATTAATTTACGGGAATTAAACACTAAATTCCTTCCATTTGGAGATTTTAAAATCTACAAATTCATGACAATGAGATTTTAAAATCATGTTTTATTATGAATTCTTGTGTGAATGTTATTTGGATACTTAGGCTATTTTAAAATGTTAACCTTTTCTTAAGAAATGGATAGATGTTTAGATCTAGTAATTGAATTTTGTAATTAGCTACAATTAGATAACTAACTAATTATATGCTTTAATTTCAGGTGATCCAAATAAGATTATTTCGTATTTGTTTCAGAATGCTTCAATCTATAATAACTGAAAATTACATTGAGTTCTCTTAATTTTTAAGAAAGTTATGGGCTTTTGACTGTCCTCGATCACAACTTTTGAGTTAAGTCAATGAAAAAGCAATAGGGATGCTAATTTCTGAGTATGAAAATGGCTATAACTTTTTTAATACTGAAGATATGAAAGTGAATTAGGTGTCAAACTAAGCTTCTTTTTATGCTTTATCTGATGGGATAAATTGCAGACTTGATTTTTTAAATCTCAAAATTTTGTAACATTGCTAACGTACATCAACTAACAGGGATTGTGCCCGTAGAAAATCGGCGTCCAGCAACGGCTGGGAAATGTCGGCCACAGTGAAAGTCCTTGTAAAATGGCAGGAGCCAAAAATAAGGGGGACTGATACGAAAACCATAGGTATGGATGGGCCTGCTGTTAACTGCGGTAAGAGTGGGTCCCTGCTTACCTGATTGAGTGTCGACTCCTGCTGGGGGCAAAACACTGACCTCGGCACGCGTGTCCACCAGAAACCGCCGTCCCAAATGGCGGTCCCGGATGACGGTCCCGGGTCTAGAGGCAATTCTTCTGACCGGCCGCGGCAGCCACTCCTGGCGGCCGGCCGCAGCGTTTCCCGGAAATGAGCATGGCGGGAGGTTTTGGTGGGCCACAGCGTTTCCCGGATACAAACAGGACAGATGACATTGGTGGGCTGCAAGACCCCAGCGTTTGTGGTAGTAGCAACACCTACCTCTACACACTCGAAACCGGCCTTCTGGTGGAACCCCCAATCGAAACCGGAAATGGCCGTGGGCTGCATTGCGGCCCTGCCGACACCCAACCGATGGAAAATGCTCCCTGCTCCTACAGCTCGTCGGCACGTTCAGCCAGCTGCAGCGGGTCAGAAAAATGGTCACTCGTGAGGAGTAGGTGGATGTTCTCGGGCATCTGCTCCAGGAATACGTGCTTGAAAAGGAAACAGGGCTGATGACCGCCCATCAAGGTAAGCATTTCGCTCATCAGAACCGACGGCTTGCGGTCACAGATACACTCATGTTCAGAATCCTCACAGCCCGGTCGCGCTCGCTGGGCCCGAAAGTGCACAAAAGGAGCGCCTTAAGGCCATCTTTCCGGCAGCCGGCGGTTGGCGAAGAAAATGAACGAGACGACCAGCCGTGTCCTGATCCAAGAATTTTGTGTCGTCAGCAGTAATATGCCGAATATGAAATTGAGCCACGGCCTGCTCAAACCATACGTGCGGCTGCGACGTTCAAAACACGGGTAATTTAACCGCAACGGCATTCTGCTGAGCCAGAGGGCCGGCGTTCTACTGAGCCAGAGGGCCGACCACAACAGGCAGTAACAGGATGGTAGATTATGATTTGTATAGTATAGGAAGGTACTGCAGATGCTGGTTTAAACCAAAGATACTAGAGGAGCAAGATAGACCACTCCTACGAAATCCAATGTACTGACGTGTAGTACGCATCGGAACGCAACGGAACGTCACTTCTGCCATTTTAGGAGTAAGACCCCGATCCCCGTCATGCCTCTCGCAGTTTAATCCACGTCAGTCCATTGAATTTTGCAGTTTATCTTGGTCTATTTTAGTCTTCTATGATAGACCATTATGATCTTTGTTTATAATAAATAAGGTGCTTCTTTAAAAATATATATATGTTAAGAGAAACTGCGTATAAAATGGGCAATGCTGAATGAAAGGTCTCTGGACCATATGCTTTCTTTGATCTTCGGTTTAATCAGTGTTGTGGGGGAACGGTATGTGTGTGTTTGTGTGTGTGAGTGGCAAGATACAGATAATATATTTCAAAGTTCCACATGGATCAGAAGCAACTTTGATTTAAAGCAATTCATGATATACATGAGCCATTCTCATGATGTACATAAGCCATAGGGAAATTATATTTGCCTTTATTTTTTTGCCTATAAGATATAAGGAACATAAACCATAAGCCAATATATTTGCCTATATTTATATATTACTAGACCAAGTGCAGACCCGTTAGGTCTGTTCCCCCAACGTGCGGTTTTGGGGGGGAAGGTGGCATGCAGCGTCACACACTAACTCTGATTGAGGCACACCACTTGCAGAGACTAATTGAGGCACACCAATTGCAGAGACTGATTGAGGGCACACCACTTCCTGGTTTTATAGTCCCTCCCCCTCCCTCCAGCAGGGGCAGCAGAGAGAAAGGGGAATTTTGTAAAAACATTAATATCTCTGTCATTTTTCATCAACGGGAAAAATCCTCAGCACACATGTGGCGGAGGGGGGCTCTGAGCGAGGTCGCCAAAAATGACAGCCGTAGGTGGCGGCGTACTCTCGGAAATCTCAGCACAGAAAGCCAAAACCGGTCAAGAACAGATTTTTAGTAATATAAGATAAACACGTATATATATACACACGTATGTGATATTGATGTATATAATTATATAACACACATACATGTTACTCTAGTTTCTTATATGTATATATATAAACATATTCATTATATATATATGATGCGTATATATATGTGTGATTTATATATATGAATATATAACACACACATATGTATATTTCTCTAGTTTCTTTCTTGTCATCTCTAATTTTGTTGAACTTTTGTTTCTTTCATTCTACTTCTCTCTCTCTCTAAAATCCTAATATCGTGAATAAAATATAAATGCCACATGCCAAGAACTTTTTTCACGCAGAGAGTGGTGAATCTCTGGAACTCTCTGCCACAGAGGGTAGTTGAGGCCAGTTCATTGGCTATATTTAAGAGGGAGTTAGACGTGGCCCTTGTGGCTAAGGGGATCAGGGGGTATGGAGAGAAGGCAGGTATGGGATACTGAGTTGGATGATCAGCCATGATCATATTGAATGGCGTTGCAGGCTCGAAGGGCCGAATGGCCTACTCCTGCACCTAATTTCTATGTTTCTATATGTTTTCATTCTATATTAGTGTAAAGAAATATAGTGTATACATACGTACATTGATGCAGAAGTGCGAGCTTTAGACATGAATACTGTGTTTTGCTACAATAGTTTAGTTTTTAATTTAACATATATTTGAGGAAAATCTAACATATATTTGAGGGAATTCAGTTACCTTATTTCCCGGCAATGAAGACGCACCACCATTTGAGTTACTAAATTTTGAAAAAAGGATGGCAGGACAGGATCGACGGTTTGGTTTAGTCCAGGGGTCCGTAGCCTTTTTTGCATAGGGGCCAGGACCCTCCGAGAGTAGCTGCAGTTCCCAGGTCACCTGCGAGTCCCGGGTCTAGCTGCTGTTCCGCTGTCCGGTCCCAGTGGTCGCATACAGCCACCCGAGCTACTGAGTG
This sequence comes from Leucoraja erinaceus, assembly GCF_028641065.1. Lineage (NCBI taxonomy): Eukaryota > Metazoa > Chordata > Chondrichthyes > Rajiformes > Rajidae > Leucoraja > Leucoraja erinaceus. Next base: position 93,476,240 of record NC_073381.1, read on the forward strand.
AGTTTTTAAATGTGAATATCTCATAACTAAACATTTGTGGGTTAGAAGTATATTGCATCAATCCTCTCAATTTTAAATAATTCTACATCAAGATTCATAAAAAAGGATAACACTTTTCATTTCTGTCATTTATGGTAAGATTTCCATAAATTATTGTTTTATGTGTGAGATATGCAGGGTGTTCGGAACAAAGACGGCAGTTCTTTGACAAGTACTCCGTAGTTTGGTGTCGGAGATCTTGTCAACGAGTATTCTAGACCCACTGTCGACATCTGAAATTATAGTAAAATATCATATAGAATAAACATAAGAACAAATCTGATTATGACAACATAACTGCAGAATGGATGACATGCCACTTAAATGCATTTGGTTTCAGGGATGGGAAGAGACATGTATTAAAGATGCATTTTTCCTCTAATAGGTCAATTTATCTTAATGGCCCTGTCTCACGGTGCGAGTCCACCCACGAGTGATCCCGAGAGAAAGAAAAAATCACACTCGGTTGTCTACGAGATTCCAAGTTTATGTTCGCGAATTTAAACGAGTTCCTACGTGTATGTCTAAGTTTGCCGTTTACTTCTCATTTTTGCGATGTACCAAGATGTAAAATGTCATTCATTTGTCTGGGGTGACAAGGCTCTTGTGTTAGGCTGGGATCATTCTCTGCTCTCATCTCTCTCTTTCTGTGTGTGCATTAGTAGGGGGAAGAACGATCTACCTCGCTGGGGCACAAGACCTCTGCCGCCTGCCCCTTGCAGCCCTTAACTTGTTTGTTCCTTTGGTGCGCCTCATCTGCCCTGCTCCCATCCCAGCCCTGCCCCAGCTCTCTGCCACATTCTCTTAGAAATGTCACTTCTGCCGCTGTAACATAGAAACATAGAAAATAGGTGCAGGAGTAGGCCATTCGGCCCTTCTAGCCTGCACCGCCATTCAATATGATCATGGCTGATCATCCAACTCAGTATCCTGTTCCTGCCTTCTCTCCATATCCCCTGATCCCTTTAGCCACGAGGGCCACATCTAACTCCCTCTTAAATATAGCCAATTAACTGGCCTCAACTACCTTCTGCGGCAGAGAATTCCAGACCATGTGTGAAAAAAGTATTCCTCATTTCGGTCCTAAAAGATTTCCCCCTTATCCTTAAACAATGACCCCTTGTTCTGGAATTCCCCAACATCGGGAACAATCTTCCTGCATCTAGCCTGTCCAACCCCTTAAGAATTTTGTAAGTTTCTATAAGATCCCCCCTCAATCTTCTAAATTCTAGTGAGTACAAACCGAGTCTATCCAGTCTTTCTTCATATGAAAGTCCTGACATCCCAGGAATCAGTCTGGTGAACCTTCTCTGTACTCCCTCTATGGCAAGAATGTCTTCCCTCAGATTAGGAGACCAAAACTGTATGCGATATTCCAGGTGTGGTCTCACCAAGACCCTGTACAACTGCAGTAGAATCTCCCTGCTCCTATACTCAAATCCTTTTGCTATGAATGCTAACATACCATTCGCCTTCATCATTGCCTGCTGCACCTGCATGCTTACTTTTAATGACTGGTGTACCAATGACACCCAGGTCTCGTTGCATCTCCCCCTTTCCTAATCGGCCACCATTTAGATAAAAGTCTACTTTCCTGTTTTTGCCACCAAAGTGGATAACCTCACATTTATCCACATTGTACTGCATCTGCCATGCATTTGCCCACTCACCCAGCCTATCCAAGTCACCTTGCAGCCTCCTAGCATCCTCCTCACAGCTAACACTGCCTCCCAGCTTCGTGTCATCCGCAAACTTGGAGATGTTGCATTCAATTCCCTCATCCAAATCATTAATATATATCGTAAATAGCTGGGGTCCCAGAACTGAGCCTTGCGGTACCCCACTAGTCACTGCCTGCCATTGTGAAAAGGACCCGTTCACTCCTACACTTTGCTTCCTGTCTGCCAACCAGTTCTCTATCCACATCAATACTGAACCCCCAATACCGTGTGCTTTAAGTTTGTATACTAATCTCTTATGTGGGACCTTGTCGAATGCCTTCTGAAAGTCCAGATACAACACATCCACTGGTTCTCCCCTATCCACTCTACTAGTTACATCCTCGAAAAATTCTATAAGATTCGTCAGACATGATTTACCTTTCGTAAATCCATGCTGACTTTGTCCAATGATTTCACCACTTTCCAAATGTGCTGCTATCCCATCTTTAATAACTGATTCTAGAAGTTTCCCCACTACCGACGTTATACTAACTGGTCTGTAATTCCCTGTTTTCTCTCTCCCTCCCTTTTTAAAAAGTGGGGTTACATTAGCTACCCTCCAATCCTCAGGAACCACTCCAGAATCTAAAGAGTTTTGAAAAATTATCACTAATGCATCCACTATTTCTGGGGCTACTTCCTTAAGTACTCTGGGATGCAGCCTATCTGGCCCTGGGGATTTATCGGCCTTTAGTCCATTCAATTTATCTAACACCACTTCCCGGCTAACCTGGATTTCACTCAGTTCCCCCATCTCATTTGACCCCCATTTCTCCCCCTGTTTGATGCCATCCCGGCAGATTATTTATGTCCTTCCTTAGTGAAGACTCCCACTAAAGTAGTTGCCCCAATTGGTCTGCCATGTCTTTGTTCCCCATATCGATTCCACATCCGTTTCTGACTGCAAGGGACCTACATTTTATTTTTAACTAATCTTTTTCTCTTCACGCTATCCCACCTCTTTTGCAGTCAGTCTTCAAACTGGGATTGAACAATTGTTTGTAGTTCATCCATGCAGTCTTTAAATGTCTTCCATTGCATATCCACCGTCAACCCATTAAGAATCAATCGCCAGTCTATCTTGGCCAATTCACGTCTCATACCCTCAAAGTTATCTTTCTTTAAGTTCAGAACCATTGTTTCTGAATTAACAATGTCACACTCCATCCTAATGAAGAACTCACCCATATTATGGTCACTCTTGCCCAAGGGGCCTCGCACAACAAGACTGCTAACTCACCCTCATTACTCAATACCCAGTCTAGAATAGCCTGCTCTCTCGTTGGTTCCTCTACATGTTGGTTTAGAAAACTATCCCACTTACATTCCCCCCCCCCCCCTCTTCCTCAGTTTACCCCTGCCAATTTGATTCACCCAATCTATATGTAGATTGGAGTCACCCATTATAACTGTTTTACCTTTGTTGCACGCATTTCTAATTTCCTGTTTGATGCCATCCCCAACTCCACTACTACTGTTAGGTGGACTGTACACAACTCCCACTACCGTTTTCTGCCCCTTAGTGTTTCGCAGCTCTACCCATATCGATTACACATCCTCAAAGCTAATGTCCTTCCTTTCTATTGCGTTAATCTGCTCTCTAACCAGCAACGCTACCCCACCTCCTTTCCCTTTCTGTCTATCCCTCCTGAATATTGAATCGCCCTGGATGTTCAGCTCCCAGCTTTGGTCACCCTGGAGCCATGTCTCCTTGATCCCAACTATATCATAGTCATTAATAGCTATCTGCACATTCAACTCATCCACCTTATTACGAATGCTCCTTGCATTGAGACACAAAGCCTTCAGGCTTGTTTGTACAACACTTACCCCTTATACTATTATGCTGAAAAGTGGCCCTTTTTGATTTTTGCCCTGGATTTGTCGGCGTGCCACTTTTACTTTTCACCTTGCTACCTATTGCTTCTACCCTCATTTCACACCCCTCTGTCTCTACGTTCACACATTTAAGAAACCCTTTCCCTTTAACTCCATCCTCCACTATCCCATTCGACACCACACCCCCTTTATTCAGTTTAAAACCACCCGTGTAGCAGTGGCAAACCTGCCTGCCAGAATGCTGGTCCCACACCTGTTAAGATGCAATCTGTCCCTTTTGTACAGTTCCCCCTTACCCCAAAACAGATCCCAGTGATCTAAGAATCTAAATCCCTGCCCTGTGCACCAGTTCCTCAGCCACCGTATCTCCCTGTTCCTGCTCTCACCAGCACGAGGAACTGGAAGCAAACCGGAGATAACAACCCTGGAGGTCCTGCTTTTCAGCATTTTTCCGAGCTCTCTAAAGTCAAGCTGCAGAATATTCATCCCCTTCTTTCCGATGTCATTTGTGCAGACATGCACTACCACTTCCGAATGTTCACCTTCGCCCTTGAGGATTTTCTGCACTGTGTCCGTGACATCCTGGATCCTGGCACCAGGAAGGCAGCACACCATCCTCGCATCCCGTCTGTTGCCGCAGAAACCCCTGTCCGTACTTCTCACAATGGAGTCTCCCACTACAACGGCATTGCCTGCCTTCGACCTTTTTGGTTTTGGCTCAACAGCCCTATTCGCATCGCAAGCCAGTCCGCCGCTCAGTGTAAACACGTCTTCTGTCCCGACAGCTTCTAAGTGGGTGAACCTGTTCACAAGAGGTACAACACCCGGGGACGTTGGCATTCCATGCTTCCCCCAAGGAGGGGCTTGGTGGGTTAAAGAGTGCTCACGGTAGACTCACGAGTCCACTACGGTAAACTCACCGGCTACTACGTTCTTACAACGAGTTTAAAAGTTTAAAATTTGTACTTCAAGAGTTAACGTTTCCCGAGTACCTGCCGTTAGTTAGCGTTACGAGTCGCTAAGTTACGTCCACGAGTTCCGATGTTCCCGCTACGTTAATTCTACGTAATTACCATGAGTTTGATTTGTTTTAAACTCGGGATCACTCATGGGTGGACTTGCACCGTGAGACGGGTTTAAATGTAGAAGAACTTACAATACCATGCATGCCTTACAACAAAAGCAAAACCAAAAATGTACAGCAGGGTAACAATTGATACCTTTATTATTGTTTATGAAGGAACTGCAGATGCTGGAAAATCGAATGTAGACAAAAATGCTGGAGAAATTCTCCAGCATTTTTGTCTACCTTTATTATTGTGGTAGGTCTAGATCTATAAAAGAAGACTTTCTAATAACTTGCTCATGTACCAAACAATGTCTTATATAAAATAATGCATTGTTGGGATCATAAGAATAGAATTGTATATGTTACAGTCATCAGGAAGGAAATTAAGGCTTTAATGTGTGCTCCTCGTGGCATGTCGTTGTTCCCTATAACACCATTTATCATGTATTTTGATCCGTGTACATTGTGTATATTTAATACCCTTTATCATGTAGTTTAAACACCACTGATTTGTGCACATTGTGTATTTTTAACACCATTTATACTGTATTTTAAACACCATTTCAAACCGGCTTAAACACAAACCCATTTGGGATCTCCGCGGCTTGGAGGTCCCGAATCGGCCGCCTCCTACCGGAGACCGGGGCTTCATGATGTTATAGGCTGCGGGCCGGCGGTCAGATCTCTTCTCCGGAGAGGAATCCCAGACTCCACGAGGGAAAGTGCACGCTGCCCCCGCGACTAGAAGCTCCACACACCGCGGCTTCAGGGTGTTATAGTCCGTGGGCCAGCATTCAGAGCAATTTTTCTGGCGACCTCCGGCTCCGCGATCTGAGCTATAGGAAGAGATCGAGCATGCCACGACAGAAAGATAATTTTTTTCTTACCTTTTTCGTCTTTGGTGGGAAAACTGAAGAAAGTGCTTGAATCGCTTACATTGGCGATTCGAACACTATAGCAGAATGGCTCGCTACGCTGGTAGATGTGAACGCCATGACAGAAGCCGATTAAAAAAAAAACCCTCATATATTTGATTCCCAAAATGGCACGAAAAAAATGACCCATGACTGTACTACGGCTTTTTCGTCAAGTGGTCTATCTTGCTCCTCTAGTATCTTTGGTTTAAACCAAAGATAGACACAAAATGCTGGAGTAACTCAGCGGGACAGGCAGCATGCTTCCCGTCCCACTGAGTTACTCCAGCAGTTCATAATCATTATCATGATCATTCCTTATTTACCAAGTAAGTTTTGCAATGCGAGAAATTTGATTTGCCATACGGTCATACCAATAAAAGCAACAAGACACACAAAATACAGTTTAACATAAACATACACCACAGTGACTGCTCTACATTCCTCACTGTGATGGAAGGAGAGAAAAAAGTTCAATCTCTTCCCTTCTTTGTTCTCCCGCGGTCGATTGGCCTTGAGCCTTCCGCTGACGGGGCGATCTTGGCTACTGTAGCCGGCGGTCGGGCCCCCTGCGTCGGGGGGGATGTCAGCTCTCCTCGCCGGGCGATTGGACACCAGGGCGGGGCTAGTCGAACCTTCTGCGTCATTGGAGCTTCCGGACTCAGACTCTATCCGAGACTGCAAGCTCTATGATGTTGAAATCCCGCAGGCCACGGTTGGAGGGTCGATCCCTGGCAAGGCATCAGCTCCGATGGTAAGTCCACGCCCCCGCGGTGAGGCTCAAAGTTAGTCCTGAGCACGGCTTCCAGCTTCATGATGTTGGCCCACAGAGCACTGGAGATACGATCCTAAAAACAATTGCATCTCTGGCAAGGTAAGAGATTGAAAAAAAGTTTCTCCCTACCCCCACCCCCACATAAAACATGAACACAAACACTAAAAATAACAAATAAAAAGACGAAAAGACAGTCAGACTGTTGGCGAGGCTGCCATCGTGCCTCGCCCCCTGGTGGAATTTTGTGTCTATGACTTGTATAGTGATGGCTTGGAAAAGGGGGAGGTACGGAGATACCTGTGCATCCTTGTGCACCAGTCGCTGAAGGCAAGCAAACAGTTGCAGAAGGTGATTAATGCAAGAAATGATATGCTAGCCTTCATAGTGAGAAGATTTGAGTGCAGGAGCAGGGCTGTCTTGCTTCAATTATACAAGGCCTTGGTGCGACCACACCTTGAGTGTTGTGTTATCTGAGGAAGGATGTTTTTGCTGTGAGATAGTTCAGTGATTCCTGGGATAGTAGGATTGCCATATGAAGAGAGATTGGGGCAATCTACACTGGATTTTAGAAGATTGAGAGGGTTTCTCATTGAACGCTCTAACATTCTAACAGGACTGGGTAGATTAGATGCAAGAAGGATGTTTCTAATGATTGCGACATCCAGGATAAGGGGTAAGCTCTGTGGCACTGAGATAGATATATTTCTTTACTCACAGAGATGGTTAACATGTGGACCTCTCTGCTAAAGAAAGCAACAGCATCATCAAATATGTTAAATAAGCAGTTAGAAATTGTTCTTGGGGCTGCAGGGGTCAACAGCTATGGGTAAAAAGCTTGAATTTAAATGAAGAGCATGATCAAATTGAATGGTGGAGGAGAACAGGACCAACTCTTGCTCCCGTTTTCAATTTTTGAGAGCACTTTTCTGCTACACCCCACTCTAGCTTTCTTGTGTGCAAAATGGATCTGATGCTGTTAAAGCTTTTCAAAATTGTTTATGATAGCTTCTTTCTGTTGTGATAATTTGGCATTGATTGCATTTGAATTATTTTAAAATTACAGACTGGTATTTGTATCTTCCAAAATACTGAGCTGCGTTTATAATCAGACTGACAGCGTATTTGTGGTATTGACCTAAATACATTACATTTTCTCTCAGTCACTATTTCTCTGCCTTATTTCTTCCAGCTGGATAGTTGGTCTTGCTGCTTTAGTCTGTATGTCAATTAGTGACAACAATATATAATGGGAATGGGAATTTGTCACTCACACACATTACTATTGCATCCTACTATTCTAGAAAACTATTCTACTATAACTATTCTACTCTGTGAGAAATTGTTTGTTCAAAGAGAAATCTGAACTACCTTGTTCATGGTATATTTTAAATATGCCTCTTATTCCACTGCATTGACTAACATTTAACGCAATTCACTTTTGTTATTGAAGTTTAAATATTGTATCTCAATTGCAGAAAATAGTTTTTGTTAAATCCTTATTACATAGGAAAATGAATTGGCTTTACAGCCCCTTCAGTTTGTTCCACATCATAATTTAAATTTGTGGCATAACTGTCACTTCCCACTCTATCTGGCCTTGTTGACATGTTGTTCTCAATTTCTTGCATGCAGGCAAAGACAGCAGCTTCATTATCCGAGGAGCTGTGATTATGTAAACGGTACAATCTACAGTTCTGTCATGGTGGAAGGAAGGTCACGATGACCAGTTGTAGATGGCTGGACTGCAGGAGTATAGGACTGGGATCTTTAACCTCCAATAACCATATCCATCTTTGTCTGCATTTGATATAACCCAGTCAGTAGAGAGGGTTCCTCTTAATTTCCATTGACATCAGTCTTCATAAAATCGTAGAAATGTGCAGTACAAAGCAAGCCCCTTACAGCACACCTTGTTCTTGCCAGCCATGATGCCCAACCACGCTGATCCTGTTTGCCTGAATGAGGTCTTCATTCCTCTACTTCTTAGCAACAAACAAAATGTCGGATCAAGTAGCACATGTTTGGGGACAAAGGAATTAACAATGTTTCAGATCAAAACCCTGCCTCAGGACTGAGTGTTGAGAAGAAAAAATAGTGAGATTAAACGAGAACTTACCAGTTCGAAGTTTGATCTGTATTTTATGAGGAGTTACGATGAGGGATTAGGTGAAGAACCCGTCCAGCACGCATGCGCGGCATACTTCAAGGCAGCGGTGTGGAATCACAGGAAACACAATAATTGAAATAAACATAGTAAAATAAATTCAGTGCAGTTTCATATCACTTCAAGCAGGATGCAAGGCCACCAAATTCAAGTGCAGTTTTATTCCATTTCAAGCAGGGTGCAAGGCCACCAAATTCAAATGCAGCTTCATACCATTTCATGCAGGGTGAAACCACCATAAAACTACATAAAACACCAAACTCACACTTCAGTAGATATTCAGTGTGTTCAGTTAATTCACAGCTCAGACAGAGTCGTGACCTCTCCCTCCCCCATCATGCAGAGACTGAGCCACACCCACACTTCCGGGTTTTATAACCCTTCCCCCCCCCCCCCCCACTGGAAAAGGTGTGGCTTTCATGGAGTGATTGACAGGAGCGAGATTCTCAACATTTTATTAAAAACTAATAACACTTTTATTTTTCATTGATGGGAAGAATTCTCTGCACCTGCTCAGCAGAGGGGAACTGAGTAAGATGGCCAAAAGTCACAGCCGTAAGTGGTAGCGTTTTATCTAAAATCAATATACAGTGCAAACAGGAAGTAAGTGCATTTGCAGTAGTGCCTTTTAACTTCAAGCCAAAGCACCCTAGCCACCATTTGCAGTAAGTAGTGCCTTTCAACTTCATGCCACCATTTGCAGTAAGTGGTGCCTTTCAACTTCAAGCCAATGCACCCACGCCACCATTTGCAGTAAGTAATACCTTTCAACTTCAAGCCATTGCATTCAAGCCACCATTTGCAGTAAGTAGTGCCTTTCAACTTCAAGCCACACCCAAGCCACCATTAGCAGTAAGAGGTGCCTTTCAACTTCAAGTCAAAGCTCCCATGCTACCATTTGCAGTAAGTAGTGCCTTTCAACTTCAAGCCAATGCTCCCAAGCCACCATTTGCAGTAAGTAGTGCCTTTCAACTTCAAACCAAAGCTCCTAAGCCACCATTTGCAGTAAGTAGTGCCTTTTCTACTTCAAGCCAAAGCTCCCAAACCACCATTTGCAGTAAGTAGTGCCTTTCAACTAACAGCCAAATCACCCAAGCCACCATTTGCAGTAAGCAGTGCTATCAACTCCAAGCCAAAGCACCCAAGCCACCATTTGCGGTAAGTAGTGCCTTTCAACTTCATGCTGCCATTTGCAGTAAGTAATGCCTTTCAACTTCAAGCCAATGCACCCATGCCACCATTTGCAGTAAGTAATACCTTTCAACTTCAAGCCATTGCATCCAAGCCACCATTTGCAGTAAGTAGTGCCTTTCAACTTCAAGCCACACCCAAGCCACCATTAGCAGTAAGAGGTGCCTTTCAACTTCAAGTCAAAGCTCCCAGGCCACCATTTGCAGTAAGTAAAGTAGTGCCTTTCAACTTCATGCTGCCATTTGCAGTAAGTAATGCCTTTCAACTTCAAGCCAATGCACCCATGCCACCATTTGCAGTAAGTAATACCTTTCAACTTCAAGCCATTGCATCCAAGCCACCATTTGCAGTAAGTAGTGCCTTTCAACTTCAAGCCACACCCAAGCCACCATTAGCAGTAAGAGGTGCCTTTCAACTTCAAGTCAAAGCTCCCAGGCCACCATTTGCAGTAAGTAGTGCCTTTCAACTTCAAGCCCAAGTTCCCAAGCCATCATTTGCAGTAAGTAGTGCCTTTCAACTTCAAACCAAAGCTCCCAAGGCACCATTTGCAGTAAGTAGTGCCTTTACTACTTCAAGCCAAAGCTCCCAAACCACCATTTGCAGTAAGTAGTGCCTTTCAAATTCAAGCCAAAGCTCCCAAGCCACCATTTGCAGTAAGTAGTGGCTTTCAACTTCACGCCAAAGCTCCCAAGCCACCATTTGCAGTAAGTAGTGCCTTTCAACTTCAAGCCAATGCACCCACGCCCCATTTGCAGTAAGTAATGCCTTTCAACTTCAAGCCATTGCACCCAAGCCATCATTTGCAGGAAGTAGTGCCTTTCAACTTCATGCCACCATTTGCAGTAAGTGGTGTCTTTCAACTTCAAGCCACACCCAAGCCACCATTTGCAGTAAGTAGTGCCTTTCAACTTCAAGCCAAAGCAACCAAGCCACCATTTACAGTAATAGTGCCTTTCAACTCCAAGCCAAAGCTCCCAAGCCATCATTTGCAGTAAGTAGTGCCTTTCAACTTCTTGCCACCATTTGCAGTAAGTAGTGCCTTTCAACTTCTTGCCACCATTTGCAGTAAGTAGTGCCTTTCAATTTCAAGCCACACCCAAGCCACCATTTGCAGTAAGAAGTGCCTTTCAACTTCAAGCCATAGCTCCCAAGCCACCATTTGCAGTAAGTAGTGCCTTTTAACTTCAAGCCAAAGCACACAAATAACCATTTGCAGGCTTCAAGCCATAGCTCCCAAGCCACCATTTGCAGTAAGTAGTGCATTTCAATTTCAAGCCAAAGCACCCAAGCCACCATTTGCAGTAAGTAATGCCTTTTAACTTCAAGCCAAAGCACCCAAATAACCATTTGCAGGCAGTGCCTTTCTACTTCAAACAAACCATATTTTCATTTTCAAACCACATTAAGGGGACTCACAGTTATGTAGACATTTGTTCAGTGTTATTCATCGCTCAGAGAGACATGACCCTTGGCTTCATCCATATTGAAGAGACTGAGTGAGGCACACCACTTCCTGGTTGTATAGTCTCTCCCCCTCCCTCCAGCAGGGGCAGCAGAGAGAATGGTGATTTTTATTTTAACATTAATATCTCTCTGATTTGTCATCGTTTGGAAAAATCCTCTGCTCCTTTAAGGTGGAGGGGGGCTCTGAGCGAGGTGGCCAAAAATGATGGCCGTACGTGGCGGCGTTCTGTCGCAAATTGCAGCACAGTGGGCCAAAAGTGGTCAAGATCAGAGTTTTAGTAATATAGATATGATGTGCAACCAGAGGCTTGTGATGGTCATTACGGACAGCTCTACAATTCGATGATCAAATATCACTGATGTAGAATGTAACACCGGATGTGATGGATGAGGTGGTGCATGTGAATTTTTTCTTCACTTGGAAAGGTTGTTTGTGTCAATGAATGATTAGCGAGGAAGTGTAAGGACAAGTGTTGTAGCTCTTGTGAAGACACAAAATACTTTGTAAGAAAGCCCTGACACAAAACATCACCTATCCTTGTTTGCAAGGGATGCTGCCTGATCTGCAGAGGTCCTTCTGCATTTTGTGTCTATCCTCAAATGACGTCACACGCTTCAGACGGCTGAGCGGACGCATGATAACGCGCGCGACTGACGCACGGCAGTTACTACCGGTCTGTCGCGTAAATGACGGCCAAGTGGGACAGGTCCTTAACTCTCCATTACTGTCATAGAACTATGCAGCATAGAAACCGGCCCTTTGGCCCATCTTGTCCATGCCAACCAATTAGGCATATTAGGTTAGTCACATTTGGCTGCATTCGGCCTGTAGTAGCCTTCTAAATCTGTACTAACCATAGATTTGTCCAAATCTTCTATCTATCTATCTATCTATCTATCTATCTATCTATCTATCTATCTATCTATCTATCTATCTATCTATCTATCTATCTATCTAACTATCTAACTATCTAACTATCTAACTAACTATCTATCTATAACTAAAAGTCTGTTCTTGACCGGTTTTGGCCATCTGTGCTGTGATTTCCGAGAGAACGCCGCCAGCTACGGCCGTCATTTTTGGCCACCTTGCTCAGAGCCCCCCTCCGCCGTATGTGTGCCGAGGATTTTTCCTGTCGATGAAAGATGACAGAGATATTAATGTTTTTACAAAATTCCCCATTCTCCTTTCCTCTCCCCCTTTCCTCTCCCCCCCCCCCCCCGCCTCTCCCCCCCCCTCTCCTCCCCCCTCTCCTCCCCCTCTCCTCCCCCCCCTCTCCCCCCCCTCTCCTCCCCCCCCCCCCTCTCCCCCCCTCTCCTCTCCCCCCCTCCTCTCCCCCCTCTCCTCTCCCCCCTCTCCTCTCCCCCCCCCTCTCCTCTCCCCCCTCCTCTCCCTCCCGCTCTCTCCCCCCCTCCTCCCCCCCTCTCCTCCCCCTCCTCCCCCCCTCTCTCTCCCCCCCTCCTCTCCCCCCCCCTCCCCTCTCCCCCTCCCTCCTCCCCACCCCCCACTCCCCTCCCCCCCTCCCCCCCCCCCTCCCCCTCTCCCCTCCCCTACTCCCCCCTCTCTCCTCTCTCTCCCCCTCTTTTTCCTCCCCTCCATCCCCTCCCCCACCGTCCCTCCCCTAAACCCCCCCTCCCCTCCACACACCCCTACCTCCTTTCCTTCCACCCCCCCTCCCCCTCCCTCTACCCTGCCTCCCCCACCTCTTCCCCTCCCCTCATCTCACCCCCCCTCTCAGCACACTCCCCTCTCTCTCCCCCTCTCCCCCCCCTCTCCCCCCCCCCTCTCCCCCCCCCCCTCTCTCCCCCTCTCTCTCTCTCCCCCCCCCCTCTCTCCCCCCCCCCTCTCTCTCTCTCTCTCTCTCTCCCCTCCTCCCCTCCATCCCTTCCCCCACCCTCCCCTCCTCCACTAAAACCCCCTCCCCTCCCTCCCCCCTACCCTCTTCCCTCCACCTCTCCCCCCCTCCCTGCACCCCACCTCTCCTCACCTCCCCTCTCTCTCTCTTCTCCCCTCCTCCCCACCTTTCCCCCCTCACTCTCTACCCCCGCCCTCCCCCCTCTCTAGATGTGACTGCAAGTTGGGGGCTATGCATTAGTAGATAGGGTGGTTATGGGGTAAAAGGAGCAAATTAATAATATTAACATAATATCAAGGGGGGTAATTAGCGTGAGTGCGGGGGGGGGGGGGTAGTTAGAGTGTGTGTGACGCTGCATGCCGCCCCATCCCCCCCCCCCCCCCCCAACCACACGTTGGGGGAACAGACCCAACAGGTCTGCACTTGGTCTAGCACTATTACTAAAACTCTCATCTTGCCCTCTTCCAGTTTGCGTTAATTTTAAATTTGCGCAAAAACGGTACCCTATATCGCTAGGATTTATTTGCCACCTTACTCACCATTCTCCTCTGCTCCAGGCGCACCAAGATAAGAATTTTAGTATTAGTATAGATAGATATTACTAAAACTCTCATCTTGTTTGTGATTATGTCTGCGTGCATGTCTGCATGCCCATGCGCTCGCTCCCAGAACTATGCCAAAATGGTACACGATAGTGCTTACTTTTTGGACCATCTTACAATTGTCTTGTGTGTTTTAATCAAGTTTTGTTCAGATTGATGTTATATTTTATAAGTTATTAAAACTTTTTACTTTACAATATCCAGTTTGAGAAAAAATCACGAAGTTGCAGTGGCAGTTGGTATCTATCACGTCACAATGAGATCTCATTTACATAAATTGCCCGTCAGCAGTGTTGCAATGTTACAATGTTAACAAAGACGGACTCCCAGTGCAATGAGAGATTTGTTACATTGTTGTAAGGAGAGGGAGGGTGTGGGAAGGGGACGAGGAGAGGATTGTTGTTTAATTCTATTTAAACAGATAGAGGGAGACGAGGGAGGTTGGGAGTGGAGAGGGGTTATGGAGGGAGAGAGGGAGTGACTGAAGGTAGGGGAAAGGAAAGGGAGAGGTGAGGGAGGGTGTGGGGGAGGGGAGGAGGAGTGGGGAAAGAAGAGGAGGGGGAGGGAGTGCTGGGGATGAAGGGAAATGAGCCGTGCCTGCGCAGCTGGTGGTAATGGGTTAGTGGTGAAATATTGCTTTGCGGGAACGGGTTGCATTGGAGGAACGGGTGAATAGTCGAATATTGCGTTGGGGGCCAACGGGTCCCATTTAGTCTACTGTCTTTTAAAAGTTGCAATTGTACCGCTTTTATAACTTTCTCTGGCAGCTCATTCCAGATGTAGGCCTGGGTGGAAAGGCCTGTCTTATATCCCTCCCCTCTCACCTAAATCCAATGACCTCTAAGCCTGGGAAAAAGACTGTGAATGTCCATTTTATCCATGCTGCTTGTGATCTTGTACACTAAATTAATCTCACCACTCGGCCTCTTGTGCTCCAAAGAAAACTGTCCATTGCTATCCAACCTCCCCCTATAACTCAAGCCTGCAAGCCTGTACCTCGTACACTTACACTATCGTACACTTTAGGGGCAATTTACCAAAGCCAATTAACCTACAAACCTGTACCTCTTTGGAATGTGGTGATAATATCATAAGGAAATATTTTATGTATTTTATTAAGTAAAGATTAATTTTACTTCTTTGGGTTTTGAGTAAACTGGGCTTTGTGATTATGTGCTGTAGAAGAGCTGGGTGATCAGGAAATTAGAGGCCAGCATTCAACCTGCATCCAAGCTGCTTCCTGTTGTGTCCAAGCAAAAGATATTGACAATGGTGGGAGAGGATGTCATTCCCGAGAAGGTTCTGGAGAGAGAGGATGTGCTTCCTGAAAAGTTGGAAGTCTCTGTAAACAGAAATGTCTGTGGGTAATTGATAAAGATCCTTACATTGTTTAAGAAGGTACTGCAGATGATAGACCTTTGACTAACTTCCTGTTGTTTGGTGGTTTTGTAACTAAAGTTTGTGATCGATATAACCATAGCATGAGAAGTATTGTGTCAGTGATAAGAATGCTTTGAATGGTTAGAGCCTCTTATTTATTTGTGTTAGACGTCATTGCTGTATAAACATGTGACTACATTTACAAAACACTATAAAAGATGTTGGATGTCTTCATTCATTAGAGTGGTGGCCTAGGGGGGGTTACGTATCTGCTGCATACTTGACTTTGTATTCCCTAACACTCTCGCCGGCTAAATGATCAGTAAAGCTTGTGTTGGTTTATCTAACTTATTGTGAGTTGTTTGTTTTAAGAAATAGACCTTAACAGTGGGAGGAAACCCGAGCACCATGCGGTCACAGACAGAATATACAATAGTCGGGTTCGAACCCGGGTCTCTGGCGCTGAGAGGAAGTAACTTTACCACTGCGCCACTGTGTCATCCAGTGACCTCTTCAAAATTTCAGTAAAGCACACAAAATTTCAGTAAAGCATACTTTCTCCAATGACTCCTACAAACTTCTACTGATGCACTGTGGAAAGCATACTGTTGGGTTGCATTATAGTTTAGTTTGAGAACAGCTCTGCCAAAAAAAACCCCAACATTTCAGAGAGTTATCGATGTAGCTCAGTCCATTACACAGACCAGATTCCCAACCATTGACCCCATCTACACTTCGCCCTCCCTTAGGATAGCAGCCAGCATAATCGAGGACCTTTCCCACCCGGGTTATTCTTTCCCCTTCCAACTCCCATCGGGCAGAAGATAAATAAGTTAGAAAGCACATACCACCAGTCACAGGAATAGCTTCTTCCTCTCTGTTTTCAGACTTCTGAACTGTCCTTCCATTAGGGTACTGTCAATTTTCAACTTACCCCATTGTGGACATTGAATTTTTTCTCTGGAAATTCTATGCTGAGAACTATGCTTATTCTGCACTCTGTATCTTTCTCATTACTCTACCTTGTGTACTTGAGTATGGCTTGATTGTATCTATGAATAATATTACCAGATTTAATTGGATAGCATGCAAACAAAAGCTTTCATAAGGTTTCATAAGTGATAGGAGCAGGATTGAGTCATTCGGCCCAACAGGTCTACTCTGCCATTCAATCAGGGCTGATCTATCTCTCCCTCCTAACCCATACTCCTGCCTTCTCCCCATAACCCACTTGGTCCGCATTGCAATAATAAACCTAAACCTAATGTAAGCTATAGTGGTGCACTGATGTTGGGTTCTCAATTCGTTTCTTGTTCCACCAGGAACCAAGATGATGGGAAATACATTCAAACCTGGAAAAATTAGTGACATGCCATTCTTGCAGCAGTGATATTCTTGGTCCTCTCTGTGGAAGAAGTTACAGAAGAGGGGTTTGCAGTAACTTTTGGGTGTTGTGCATTACACCCTAGATACATTAACCTTCAGTCAGTGAGAGAATGAGTTCAATAAATGAACTGTGAGGGAAGTTGCAAGGTCACTACCTAAAATGCAGATTTAAACCCTTAGCCTCTGCAGTTGCTGCTTGGCCCACTGAGTTCATCTAGTTTTCTCTTTCTTGTCCAAATTCTAGCATCTGCAGTCTCTTGTGTCATCAAACAAGGAAAGAGTTTAATTCTCAGACTGACTTTTTTTTAAAGCATTACACTGTTTTTTTCAGGTACTGTATAATCTGTCTTCCTCTTAAAATGGTACAGCTGATATTTTGAAAGTTTAATGAATAAAGGCATTGAACAGATGCTGGACTTTTGAAGCCCTTTTTGATATATAAATCAATTGACCTCTACACAGCCCCTTTTCCTATGTAAAGCCATATGTTATCTGAATATCATCACAAATAAGATTTGGTTAGTTAATACTAATTTAATCTTACTGTGGCTTTTTGTTATGGATAAAGAGCTTTTGGAATCCACACAGCTATTGCAGAGTGGGCTATTGAAACCCAAAGGACTACCAAAGCAACCCTTGTGCACTTGGGTTCTGTAGTGCCCAGCTGGCTTAATTCTCCCTTTTCATGTTGATATCGAAATTTCCAGGGAACGCATATTGCATGAAAGATTCTGAGTAGCTACCCTGACTAATTGCTTTTGACGTGGCAATATTTGTAAATGCCAAAGGTTATTCAGTCAAATAATCCTTTCCCTCCTTCGAATGGTCATCACCGTCTGCCTGTTGGCTTACTGAGTTACCTATGGATCAGTTGTTACATCTCCAATTATATAAAATCATATAACATAGATGGAGGGTATGCAGGGGAGGGAGTACTATCTGAGCCACAACTGACACTGTTACTAAAACAGAACAAATGTGAAACATCAGGGAATTTTCCCTTGGTAGGGTAGGAGGAGATGATTGGGGAGGAGGCTGAATTGGGGTAGTTCCATGTACAGTATATTAAAATAAACAGAATGTGCACATTGGGCTGTTCGTCCTGGCGTCAAACAATATCTGCAGCAGGTTCTTGGAATAATTGGCAGAGGGAGAAATGAGGAAGTGAGAATGAGGTCTTGGTGGTTTTAAGCAAATAATTATTTTGAGTTAGGAACTTTCAAAATGTGTTTTTATATGGGTGCTCAATCAATTAGTGTGAGATGGGATTAGTGGGTGAGAGGAGAGAGGGGAAAGATAGGAACCTGCGAGCCTGGATAAGGGCAGCCCAGCCCATTAATACCATCCAGCTTGATTGGAATCTCATCTACTACTACCAAGAGGACTGTGGAAGCTAATTTGCTGAGTAGTTTTGTTCATTCCTATATGTTGCATTTTCACCCACCACTCCAAATTCTTTCACTAGCAGCTTCTTCCAGCATCTAAAAAGTGGGCAACAATTATTATCCCAGACTTCATTGACAGCAATTTTCAAACCTACGACTGTGCAATATAGAAAATCAAGAGAAGCAGGAGGGCAGAAATATCCACTTTCAAGTCCTTTTGTTCCTAACTTAAAAATATATACAAAAAGACATAAAGTTCTCTGGTGATGCTCTGCCAGGCCTATATTGCAGCCACCTTTAGCTTATGCTTGTTTTGGGGGCTAGTCCCCTTCAGTTTTCTCTTCAGCATATAAAAGGCATGCTCAATTGGGTTCAGATCGGCTGATTGACTTGGCCACTCAAGAACTGACCAGTTTTTAGCTTTGAAAAACTCCTTTGTTGCTTTAGCAGTATGTTTGGGATCATTGTCTTGCTGTAGAATGAACCGCCAGCCAATGGGTTTTGAGGCATCTGTTTGAACTTGAGCAGATAGGATGTGTCCATACACTTCAGAATTCATTATGCTACTACCACCAGCAGTCGTATCATCAATGAAGATACGTAAGCCAGTTCCTTCAGCAGCCATACATGCCCAGGCCAAAACACCCCCACCACCATGTTTGATAGATGAGGTGGTATGCTTTGGATCTTGGGCAGTTCCTTCTCTTCTCCATATTTTTCTCTTGCCATCACTCTGATATAAGTTAATCTTCTTCTCATCTGCCCACAAAACCTTTTTTTCTAGAAATGTGCTTGCTCTTTTAAATACTTCTTGGCAATCTGTAACCTGGCCATCCTATTTATGCGGCTAACCAGTGGTTTGCATCTTGCTATATTTAAGAGGGAGTTAGATGTGGCCCTTGTGGCTAAGGGGATCAGGGGGTATGGAGAGAAGGCAGGTACGGGATACTGAGTTGGATGATCAGCCATGATCATATTGAATGGCGGTGCAGGCTCGAAGGGCCGAATGGCCTACTCCTGCACCTAATTTCTATGTTTCTATGTTTCTATGTTTGCAGCTTAGCCTCTGTATTTACGATCATGAAGTCTTCTGTGGACAGTGGTCATTGACAAATCCACACCCGACTCTCGAAGAGTGTTTCTGATCTGTCGGACAGGTGTTTGGGTTTTTTTCTTTATTATCTTCTGTCATCAGCTGTGAAGGTCTTCATTGCCTGTCAGTCTCATTGCAATTAGTACGTTCACCAGTGCTCTCCTTCTTTTTAATGATGTTCCAAACAGTTGATTTTGGTAAGCCTAAGGTTTGGCAGCCACCTCTAACAGTATGCTTTTTTGGGAGCTAGTCCCATCACGTTTTATTTCAGCATTTCATTGGCACTCACTTGGGTCCTCACGTTGATAAACAACAATAAACTGTTTCCAAAGGTAGATGGAAAGACTTGTTGAATAGCACTATGTGCTGGGATCTTGTCTTGCTGTGCATTGAACACGCCTGCCATAAGCTCAGGATCTGTTTGAGGAGCACTTCAACACAACTCGACCCCCGACGCATGTGGCAAGGCATCCAGGCCATCACGGACTACAGACCCTCCCAACATCACCCCCACATCCAGCGACGCCTCCTTCCTTGAGGAGCTTAATTATTTCTATGGCCGCTTCGACAGGGACAATCTAGAGACAGCCATCAAGGCTGTGCTACCTGCCGATCAAAACCTTTTTCACAGAAACCCCCTGCGACTTGTACGTCTTGGCACTGAGTAGAACTAATCCTATTAAGGCTGCTGGCCCTGGTTTGCATCTTGCCCCGGGCGCGTGAGTCAGTGCCTGTGCTGCGCAGCTGACAGGGGTATGGACTGACATCTTCAACCTGTCACTTGCTGAAGCAGTTGTCCCCCTTGCCTTAAAGCCACCTGCATCGAAGGCCGAATGGGCCTACTCCACTGCGGCAATTTCCTCAACGACTTTTCTATGTTTGCACTTAGCCCCTGTATTTACATCATTCCACGCTCCCCTCCATTGAGTCTGTCCAAAGCAAGCGCTGTCTGCGGAGGGCGCTCAGCATCGCCAAGGACTGCTCTCACCCCAACCATGGACTATTTACCCTCCTACCATCCGGGAGGCGCTACAGGTCTCTCCGTTGCCGAACCAGCACGTCGAGGAACAGCATCTTTCCGGTGGCTGTCACTCTACTAAACAACGTACCTCGGTGACTGCCAATCACCCCCCCCGGACACTTATTCTTTTTTTTTAATTCAAATCGTTTGCTATGTCGCTCTTCAAGGGAGATGCTAAATGCATTTCGTTGTCTCTGTACTGTACACTGACAATGACAATTAAAATTGAATCTGAATCTGAATCTGAATCTGAGCAATTCTAAACACCCATGAAGCCATGTGTCCCAAACATTATGGAACCCTGAAATGGGAGGACTATGTGTAAACACAGCTCTTATTTCTACATGGTGAAACCAAAATGTATAAAAATGGCCTTTAATAAAATCTGATAATGTGCCCTTTAACTGCATGTGATTTTTTATATTATAAATCTCAAATTGTTGAGTACAGAGGCAAATAAATAAATGATGGGTCTTTGTCCCAAACATTATGGAGGGCACTAGATGCAGAGGTTCACCTTACTGAGGGCAATTCATTTTTCCCTTGTCAGCCATGCCCACATTCTGTCTATGAGTAAATAAAACCAGGCACACAGAAGTACACCACCACCTATACAAACATGCATGCACCTCTTCACATACTGTACATTCACACACATAGTTATGTGCACACACACACAGAAGCACGCATTACATATGATATAAACAGAAAATGTGGAAAATCCTCAGCAGATCAGGCTGTAACTATGAGAAGAGAAACAGTTAATGTTTCAGATCAAAGACCTTTTGGCAGAACTGGGAAGGAAATAAAAGAAGCTTGATAAGCTGCAGGGAATGCGGGGGAAAGGGGTCAAGAGTGTTTGCCATATGCACTGGGAATGGAACAGTGAAATTCTAGATGTCTTTCAGAGAGTAAAACCGGAGTGACCATGGGGATAAACTGCAACCAAGGGTTGTGAATGAAATAAGAGAAACACTGGGAGAATGAGAATATTAATGATAAAAAACCTAGATGAGAATGTGGGTGTTTGCCTTTATTATTTTCAAACACGACCTGTTGCCCATTTTCTTTGCAAAGTGGATTATGTGTGTGAATGTTCCATGCTGTTCGAGGGATGGGAATGGAGCAAACTCTAAAAATTGATTGATGAATTTTTGTTTTCTAGATACTTTAACAGAGATACAGATTGAAATTCTGCAGTGAGCATGCAGCCTCCAGAAGATCTATTGCACCGCATATACCCTAAACCTGGGAGCCCAGAAGCTTTTCGTAAACCTACTACTGTAAGTTAATGTTGAGAGTTAAGTGACTGGTGATATAGGACCAGATGTTTCCAGCAGCAACAGTGTAATTTACATAATCCTAAAATCTTCTCAGTCTTTCTGGTGACTGTATTTTTCCAATGTATTCATTTTTTGAAATCTGGCATTGCTGGTAAAGCCGACATTTGTTACCCATCCCTAATTGCCCAAGAGAGGTTGGTTCTGAGCTATCTTCTTGAACCACATCAGTCCTGGAGCATTCACGGTGCTGGTGGGGTGGACGTTGCAGGATTTAGGCTCAATTATTTTGTTTTCTTCCCATATCTCGTTTATCATATTGTTTACAGTGTACTATGTTTACATATTCTGTTGTGGTGCAGCAAGTAAGAATTTCATTGTTCTATCTGGAACATATGACAATAAAACACTCTTGACTCTTGACTATTTTGAAATCTGGAAGGTTAAATGGTCATAGAGCAAGGGACAAATACAACTCTATACTCATCAACAGACCTGTTATAGAAATGGTTAACAGCTTCAAGTTTCCCGGAATCTATATCATTGCCAACTTAACATGGTCCCTTCACATCGATGCAGTGATCAAGAAAACCCATTAGTATTATTAATTTCTTAGATGTCTAAAAAAAATTGGCATGCTGCATCATGCTGTGTGTAGAGCCACAGCACGTGGGCACCAAGTGTCATTACCTGCTGAGGTTCTTCCTGTCCCTGCTGTTGTAAAAGATGAGGTTGGCACTACTGCCATTCAATGTGCAAGTCAGCTGGATATTGCCGCACCATCTATCCTTTGTGGAAAAATATTGCGAGTCATTGACTTCAGGAAGCAAGATGGAGTACATGCCCTAGTCTACATCAATGGTGCTAAAGTGGAGACGGTTGAGAGATTAAAATTCCTTGTGGGAAATATCACCATCAATTCTTTGCAATTTCCAAGACCTCAAGAAATTGCAGAGAATTGTGAACGCAACCCAGACCATCACACAAACCAACCTCCTTTCCATTGACTCAATTAATACCTCATGCTGCCTCGGCAAGGCCACCAGCACAAGCAAGGGTGAGTCGCACCCTGGCCACTCCCTCTTCTCCCCTGTCCCATTGGACAAAGGGTATAGAAGCGTGAAAATGAACATCTCCAGATTCAGGGACGGTTTCTTCCCAGCTGTTATCAGGCAACTGAACCATTCTACCAACAACTAGAGAGCAGTCCCGAACTACTACCTACCTCATTGGAGACCCTCAGACGTTCTTTAATTGGACTTTACTGGCTTTATATCGTCTGGAAGTGGAGGCACTGCCTGGCAGCTGCGGCTCGCCTGCAGTCCGTCTGTTTTTTCTTTTTTGTTGTTGTTTTCTTTTGTCTGTTTTAGTTGAAGTAAGTTAAATTTATTTTATTAGGTTGTGTATGTGTGTGGGGGGCAAACATGGTTTTAGTCTTTTCCTTCGGGGGGGATGCGACTTTTTCTTGTTGTGTCCCCCGTCTCCGTCTCCGTCTGAGCTGAGGCCTAATGGCGGCGTTCCGTCGTTCCAGCGCCGTCCTGACTTGGAGTTGTGGCGGCGTTCTGGCGGGCTCAGTGGATGACATCGTCGAGAGCTCGCAGGTCACAGGTTGGTGACCTGTTTTTCCGGAGCCCCCGCAAAACAACAGCTCAAATAAACGACTCAAACTCAGACTCAATTTGTCTCGGTTCACATTGACCCTATAACCAAGAAAGCACATCAATGCTTCCATTTCCTCAGTAGACTTATGAAATTTCATAAGACTCTAATAATTCTTATCAATTTCTACATATGTAGAAAGCATCCTTTCAGGATGCTGTTTTGCCCAAGAGTGTAAGAAATTGCAGAGTTTTTGATGCAGCCCAGTCCATCACACAAACCAGCCGTAACCCCCATCACCTCCATCGACACATCATGCTGTCTTGGGAAAGCAGCCAACATAATCAGGACCACTCACACCCTCTTCTCCCCTTTCCAGTTGGGCAGAAAATACAAAAGCTGGAATCAAGGACAGCTTCTTCTCTGCTGTTATCTGACTTGAATGGACCTCTCATATGCTAAGGATGTATTCTCAATCTCACAATATACCCTCCTGTGGGTCTTGCAGTTTTTTAAATCTATATTTTCTGTGCAGCTATAACACAATATTCTGAATTCTGTTTCTATTTTCTTTTTGTACTCGTTGTCATGTTGTCATGATTTAATTGTACTCATATATAGTATAATTTGCTTGCATAGAAGTGACTTGGTTGAGAATGTAGGTCAGAATGTAGGTGGTTTAATTAGCATGTTTGCTGACAACCACAAAATTAGTGGAGTCAAAGGTAACACAGAAGGTGGGCTAGAGATTTAATGCAGCATAGAAGCTGGATAGTTGAGCGGAGATGTGGCAGATGGAATTTAATCCTGACAAGTGTGAGGCATGGACCTTATAGATGCTTATAACATTCTGAGGGGTGTAGATAGAATGAATGGTTAACCTTTTTTCCCCCAGGTAGGAGTTTCCATCTACAGTGCAGGGGTTTAATGTGAAAGGGGAGAAATTGAAAGCATAACTGAGGGGTATGTTCTTCACAAAGAGGGTAGAGAATATCTGGAATGACCTGCCAGAGGAGGTAAATATAATTCCAACAATTAAAAGTTGTTTGGATAGATCCTTGGGTAAGAACAAGCAGCCCCTTAAGATCCTATAGGGGCTAAAATAGAGTTTGTTTGTATCCACCAGTGAAAGTGTGTCAACGTTTTGGGAGCAGTCATTTAAAACTGAGGTGTATAGAACCTGTGGCCACAATGTCAGATCCTCGTGAATCGACTTATTGGTGCAGCGGTAGAATTGCTGCCTCTCAACGCCAGAAACCCGGGTTCAATCTTGACCACGGATGCTGTCTGTACAGAGTTTGTTCATTCTCCATGTGACCACGTGGATTTACTCTGGGTGCTCCACTTATTCCAAAGACGTGTAGGTTTGTAGGTTAATTGGCTCCTATAATTGGCTGCTGGGTGATCATTGGGCAGTGCTGACTTGGTGGGCGGAAAGACCTGTTTCCACACTGTATCTCTAAACTAAACTAAACTAAAACTCTATTGAAGAATTCTATGCAGTTGAGAGTGGTGGAGGCCAGATCTTTCGATATATTCAAGGTGAAAGGTAAGTATTAGAAATAAAGAGGGATAGAGAGTTATGGGGAATTGGCACAGAAAAGAAGTTGAGGCTACAGAAGAGTATAGATCAGCGATGATTATATTGAATGGCAGGGAGGGCTTGAGGGGCTTAGTGGCCAACTTCTGCTTGTACTTTATTGTATGCTTGTGTTCTGATTTCCAAGATAATACTCACCTGCTATTTCCTTGTCTCCACAGTTAAAATCTACATGTTTTGCAGTCTCGTTTAACCCATTTTACCACTTGGCTTTGTAGCTTTAGCCATCTTAAAATATTATACTCAGTCCCTTTGGCTGAGTCTAATCTATAAATTGTGAGAGCCTAATACTGATCTCCTGTGGCAATTCATTAGTGACAGTTTGCCAACCTGGAAATAACCCATTTATTCTTATGGTCTGTTTTCTGTTCCTAACCTAATCCAGAGTCCATACTAAAATCATCCTCGATCTCATGAGATTTTTTTTGTACAAAGGGTCAAAGAATCACACAATTAAACAGCATGGAAATAGGCCTTTCAGTCCACTATGCCCACATTGACCATCAAGAACCTATCTTTTATAATCCCAATTTTCTAGTGCCCTGCCCTCTATGCCTCTATGCCATGGGATTTCAGGTGCTCGTCTAATTACTTAAATGTTTTGGGAGTACCTGCTACCCCCATCTCCGAGGGCAATGCTCCATAATTTATCTGGGTAAAAAATATCTTCCTGAAATCTCTAAAATTCCCGCCTCTTATCTTACACCTATGCCCCTTAGTTATAGACGCCTCTGCTAAGGGGAAATATTTCTTACTATCTCTCCAACCCATGCCCCCGTATTCCTCTATCCGATTCCCCGTCCGCCTCCTTCCTCCAAAGAAATGTAAACACAAACGATTCAGATAATTCTATCCAGTGAATCTCCTTTGCACCCTTTCCAGACCAAACCATCAACTGAGTTGGATGATCAGCCATGATCATATTGAATGGCGGTGCAGGCTCGAAGGGCTGAATGGCCTACTCCTGCACCTAATTTCTATGTTTCTATGTTTCTATCTCCTGCAGTACATTGTGAAGAAAACTTTGCACAATACTCCAGGTGTGGCTAAATGTTTTATATTCTATGAATAATATTTATTTGATATTAATGTTATCTTTGTTTGGCATGTGACCTTATCAAACATCTTTTAAAAATCCGGATTCAATACTGTATTTCCATGATCAGCCTTGCTAATTAAATATTATAAATAACTATTAAAATTATTAAATACAACTTTCTCTTCATGCTAAATCATAATATTTTCTAAGTAGTCTGATACTGTGTCCTTAATCATGCATTCCAGCATTTTTTTTGCTGATGTCTAGCTAATTGGTCCACACTTCTCTAGTTCAGTTTCTTTCCCTCCTTTCTCACATTGAAACGTAGCATTTGTCTCATTCCATTCTGCTGTGTTCCAGAGTTTAGGGAGTTTTGTAAGCTTATCAGATATACATAAACTATCTCAACAGCAGTTTAGTTTAGAGATACAGCCTAGAAACAGACCCATTGGCCCACCAAGTCTGCGCCAACCAACAATCATCCCATACACTAATTCTATCCTACACAGTACGAACAATTTTACAGAGGCCAATTAACCTATAAACCTGCATGTCTTTGGATTGTGGGTGGAAACCGGAGCACCCGGAGAAAACCTATGTGGTCACAGGGAGAAGGTGCAAACTCCGTACAGACAGCACCCATAGGCAGGATTGAACCTGTCTCTGGCGCTGTAATACAGCAACTCTGCCACTGTGCCAGTGTGCTGCACTAATTGGCCTGTCCCACTTGGCGATTTATTTCGGCGACTGCCGGCATTGACTGGCGTATCAGGTCAACCAAAAATGTGTGGCGGTGACGCGGCGTGATGACGTATGATGCACGGTGTTTTTTCAAGTGTCGCAACATTTTTTTGGTCGTCGCTGGATTTTGAAATATTCAAAATCTTTTGGCAACACTGATATGACCCGGCAGTCGCCGAAAAAATCGCCAAGTGGGACAAGCCCTTTAGAGTCACAGTAACTCAATGGTTCAAGTTGAATTTCTAGAAGGCATGGATAGATGACTTTTCAAATCAGGACCCTTCTTAAGACTAATTGTAATATAGGGGCAGAAAGCAGGAAGAGTTGGGACAGGACAAAATCTGGCAAGTGATATGTGGATACAGGTGAGGGGGGTGGTGTTGATTGGCAGATGGGTGGACAAAGGCTAGAGATGAAAGGAAGATTAAAGGCTGTAAGATATGGAGAGGAGTGAAATGTGAAGACGGGAAGGGATATAGGTGGAAGGGGAAGGAGGGGGCGGGATAATGGATGAACATCCGGATGAGGCAGCATGAAGAAAAGGGGGGGGCTTGAGGAGTTTGTAAACTAAAATTGGAGAATTCAATGCTCATATTGTCGCATTGTAAGCTGCCCAAGTGTAGCTTAAGGGGGGTTTTCATCCAGTTTGTGAGTGGCATCAGGCCTTGAGTGGTGCAAGGATTAGTGCTGAGACCTCATATATATATATATATACGACTTGGACGAAAAAGTACTTTAACTTTGCAGCACACAAAAAAACTGCTGAAGTTGTAGATAGCGATGAAGGATGTCAAGGAATATAGAGAAGTTAGATCAGTTGGAGATATGTGCGGAGAAAGGCAGCTGTAGGTTAATCTAGACAAGTCTGAGGTGTAGCACTTTGGGATGTCAAATGTAAGGGAAAGGTAGGAAGTAAATGGCAGGACCTTCAGGAGTATTGATGTTTAGAGCCATATTGGGGTGTCTTAAGATCCATAGCTTCCTGAGAGTGGCAACACAAGTGCACAGGGTGTTAAAGAAGTTATACAGCATGCTTGCTTTCATTAGTTGGGAGATTGTGTATAAAAGTCTGTAAGTAATATTGCAGTTATGTAAAACTTTGGTCAGGGCATATTTGGAATATTGTGTACACTGCATTACAGGAAGGATGTGGAGGCCTTGGAGAGGGTGAAGAAGAGAGTCAAGTCAAATTTATTATCATATACAAAACTACGGTGAGGTACAAATAAATGTTGTCTGAATTAGAGAGAATTATCTATAAGGGCAATCCGTGCACGTGCGTCCATGGAGAGGGAACACGCAGTGTCCACGGGGACTCTGGAGGCCTTCCGTGGGCGCTGGTCATCGCGTGGGGTTGAGAGTATTGTAAACAATGAATGCAATGTATTAAAATGATACTTGATATAGTGTAATTTTTGTTTATGATTTGATGTGTTGTATCATATGATTGTGTCATATAAAGTCTTTGAAAAGGAAAAGAATAAAATTATATAAGGGCAAGTTGTTAAAGGATCTTTGTCCAGAATGTTTCATTTAAATCAAATTCTATTGTACTGTTTAGTGAACAGATCAACATTAATTTGGGCTTTAATCTCCAAGGCCATATTGTTACTGTTCAAAAAAAACAACTTCTTAAGCACATCTAACCTCTGTCTTGGGAAGATATTATACGGTAGACAAAGGAAAAGATTCAAAAATGTAACTATATCTTCCTTGGAAAAAATGTAACATGTACTCTTGGGAATGCCTGGTCTTTGAGAGCTTGAAGTGGGGAAGGAGCAGTTGAGCTGCTGTTGAACATTTTGAGACCATGAATCACGAAGACGTAGAAGCCTTGCATAATCAGAAGAGGAAGTGTACCATCTCACAAGCTGCTCATGAGACGCCATTGGTAGAAGAGTCTGTGGTTCCCATATTGGCCTAATTAGCCACCTCAGAAATTATTTGCAATCCAGAGAGATTGTATTTTTATATAACATCTTTCTCTTCTTAGACAAGTCGTTGACGATGAATAACCTGTTAACAACAATCAATGTAATCTTTGAATCGGTATGAAATTACATATAATGTGCTGGAGTAACTCAGCGGATCAGGCAATATCTCTGGAGGCCGACAGGCAAAGTTTGGAGTTGGGACCATCCTTCTTACAGCTGCTTGAGCTGCTGAGTTACTTCAGCACTTTGTGTCTCTTATGGCCTTTGTGTACAGTATCCTTAGTTCCTACCAGTGTTACATATGCACCAGTTATAGAGTTTTACAGTGCGGAAACAAGCCCAACCGGCCAACATGTCCCATCTACACTAGTCCCACCTGTCTGCGTCTGGCCCATATCCCTCTAACCCTGTCATTTCCATGTACCTGTCTAAATGTTTCTTAAACATTGCAATCGATTCTGCCTTTTACTTCACTGCAGTTTGCTGGGCACATTGTTCTTTACCTCCTGCTCTGACTTTCAACTCTTGTTTCAGATGCATTATTGTGGTTGTATCACACAGCATCGATAATTAGAGAACGGATAATTACCGTAAACTCGCAATTATTATTCATTCTTATGACACTAAGCACATTTCAGGTCCTGTGCGTGACTGCCAGTGTATATTGTCATGTAATTTACCACTATGGCAAACTGTAAATAACT
The DNA here is from genome assembly GCF_028641065.1 of Leucoraja erinaceus. NCBI lineage: Eukaryota > Metazoa > Chordata > Chondrichthyes > Rajiformes > Rajidae > Leucoraja > Leucoraja erinaceus. The sequence continues at coordinate 93,505,036 of NC_073381.1, forward strand.
GATCTCTCTGCCATTAAGTAATGTATTGAAAATTCTCTTTCAGGGTTTACACCCATTAACTCCTAAACAGCAGCTTTGTGAGAGTACTCTCCGAACACCTATCTACAAAAGGGACATTCCAAGTAGAAAACAGCAATGGATGAAGTGGAAGAATAGAGGTTACCAGTCAAAAAGGTATGGTTGAAGTTTGTTTTACACGGAGTATACAGCACTAGTGCAGGCCATTCAGCTGCACTAAGTCCATGTTGGAGATTATACTTTGCACAAGCCACTTTCTACCTTTTCCTCTAATCCTATCAGAATATCTTTGCTCTATCATGTGTTTATTTAGTTTCCTCTCAGATGCATAAAAGATGCATATCTCCAGATTCAGGGACAGTTTCTTCCCAGCAGTTGTCAGGCAACTGAACGGTCCTCTCATTAACCACAATGCAGTCCTGACCTCCCATCTACCTCATTGGAAAGGTTGAACTATTTTTAATCAAACTTTATCAGACTTCAATGTTATATCTTGCACTAAATGTACCTTTACCCTTTATGTGTACACTGTGAACATCTTGATTGTACTCATGTATATTATTTTCTTTGACTGGATTGCACACAAACAAAAGCTTTTCACTGTACCTTGGTACACGTGACACTAATAAACTAAACTAAGTTAAACTAAACTAAACTAAACTAAACTAAACTAAACTTTCCCCAGAAGGTAACAAATTGCTGTTCCCTTGGATGAAGATATGGCAGATTGGCCTATTGGTTTTATTAAACACTGTTATTTTACATGCCTGTTTTTCTTTACTTCCAATTAAATGTCAGCAGTTTATGCCCCACCTCACATTTTACCCAGTTCCGTTTGTACGTAAATAGCAATGTCATGTTCTTGCATTTGGTCATGAAGCTCTTTTGTTGGCTTGGCTAATTATATATCTAACAGCACAAAGGTGCAGTCAGTAGAACCACTGCCTTGCTGCACCAGAGACCCATGTTTAATCCTGGTTTCCAATACCCTCTGTGTTTATTTTGCATGTTCTCCCTGTAAGAATGTAAGTTTCCTTCCCAGGTACTCTGGTTTTCTCTGACAACCCAAAAACATGCAGGTTGGTAGGTTAATTTGTCTCCTTACATTGTTCTGGGTGTTTAATGTGTATCAGAATCTGATATGATGGCGGGAATATGGGAAGAATTAAAAAATGGGATTAATATAGGATTAGTGTAAACGGGTGGGTTGATGAAAGGCAGGGACTAAATGGGCCTATTTCTGTGCTGTCTCTCTCTCTGACTCTTTGAGAATAGATCTTCTGTTTCAATTGTAGTATATGCGGTATATTATCTAAATCAAATATCGATTGGTAGTATAAAAAGAGTAAGCTAGCATTTCTGATCAAAGTAATTAGTCATTTTTAGATATTTAGTTTCAGAATTGAACATATAATTATTCGATGCAATAATGTTTTTATTCTCTTTTTCTCACATTCTTAGATTATTGGAGGAAAGTCAGGAAGGGCCTTCCTCTGAGCCCACAGAGGAAGAACTGGCCCCTGTTTCTGAAACTGAATCAAAACTGAAGTCTGAGTTTCTTCCTCAACCTGAGGTGCAGGAGCAGCATCCTGAAGGCAAGGGTAGGTTGCTCTCTTCCATGCAGTCACAATGATGCATAAGTGTGTTGTATAATAAATGGTATATCTTTTATTGTAATACAGTACTTTCAGCTTATTCAAAAAGAGCAATTAAACCTGGACCTCTGTTTCTGTTTTTTTCTTTCCTGAAATGGAGAGGAACCATTGATACATTTTTAGACTCCTTCCAGAATTGATTTGATGCTCCAGCATTGCTGCTGATTTCTGTTGAATCGACTTTGCCCTGAACACATCCAAAATATCTGGGACCCCCTTTCATCAGTAAACCTGTGGTAGAGCAGAACTCTCGGCGATGGCCACAGATTCTGCTGTAGGGGTGGGGGAAAGGCCCTTAGTCAGGAAAGGGACACTCATACCCTCTGTGTTACTGCAGACTGCAGTCAACATATCTTCTTCTAACAGGATATGCTGATAGGGTGGAATGAAGAGGTATAGACTAGTTGGGCTGAATGCCCTCTTTCAGTGCTGCTGTAAACACTATGTAATTTGAAGCAGTTCCAAACTGCCCTAGTGAGGAAACAAACCCCTTCTTCAATTTCTTCTGAAGCTCAAATTCCTTCCAGGATCAGGTCTATTCCCTCAAGTAAACTTGAAACCTTTAAAAGAACCTGAATGGAGGGGTCAAGACCCCCCACCCCACCAGCAGTGAATGTTGAGCCCAATACAAGTCTTAGATGGTGCATGGGCAGTTCCAAACAGCTGAGCCTTTACCGTGAGATAGTGATCCACCAACCTGAGAAAATACTCAGTTGGAATCGGGAGGTCATGTTGCAGCTTTATAAAATTGTAGTTAGACTCCATTTCGAGTAATGTGCGTATTCTGGTCGTCACAGTACAAGAGTGATTTGGAGGTTTGGAGGGAATGTAGAAGAGGTTTACCAGACAGCTGTCTTAACTTGTCACAGACGTTGTGGGAAGAAGGGCCGGTTTCTGTGCTGTACTGTTCTAGGTTCTATGCTCTGAAAACAAAATTACAGAAATATACAACACAGAGGGAGGAAGGTCTTTCATCCCAATGTGTCTATGTGGATCAAAGATGGGCTTTGGAGCAATCCCATCTCTCTGTCCTTGCTCCTTAGCCATGCAGATTATGGCCATTCAAGATGTTTTCCAGTATGTTTTACTTATTACGAAAAGCTTCTGTCTCCTCCATTCTTTATACAGTGAGTTTGAACCCATCATTACTCTTTATCTTTTTTACTTGTTAAGTGAAAAGCCTATTCCTCAATTCCCCTCTTATTCTTCTACCAATTATTAAAATATGTGCCCCCTAGATTTTCTCTCCATTTTAATCAAAACAAGTTTGAACTATTTTGCAGACATTTCCTGGGCATGTCCTAGTTTTATACTTAATTAAATCTCCTTTCATACTCCTCTATTCTAAATAATAATATCGGCCGAGAGAGACCCTTCATAATTCTCCAATATAATAAATGTAATACTGGTGAGTATGGGTCACACTTCTTCAGTCTGTCCTCACAAGGCAACCTTCTCAACCTCAGAATCAATCTCATGAATCTGCACCACACTAACTTCAGCAGGTATGTGCCTGCTTAGGGGCAGGGATAACCTAAACCTTCGGTCCCATTAGCAAGTTGAAGATGGTCTAGTATCATGGACATTCTGTAATTTTTTGGCTAAAATAAAGCATATGCTTTTTCTTTATATATGTTATTTTCTAATTAATTTCAACATATCGCTAACTCTCTGCACCAGAACAAAGAACATAGTACAAGATAACACAAGAACAACATACAATATAACGCAAGTACAACATAACACAAGGAATGGGCACAACAGCACAGAAATGGGCCCTTTGACCCACAATGTGCCAAACAAGACGCCTAGCTAAACTGATCTCATCTGCCTGCATATGATCCATATCCCTCTATTCCCTGCCCTTTCATGCACCTATCTAAAAGCCTCTAAAATGCCATGATCATATCTGTCTCCACCTCCACCCATGGTAATGCGTTCTAGGGCCCCACCACTCTCTGGGTAAAAAAAAAACTTGCCCCGTACATCTCTATTAAACTTTCCCCCTCTCACCTGGTATCTCACTACAGAATGCCCTCTAGTGTTGGGCATTTTCACCTTGGGGGGGGGAAAGGCTCTGATTGTCCATCCTATCTATACTTCTTATAATTTTAAATACTTCTATCAGGTCTCCCCACAACCTCCAACATTCCAGAGAAAACTATCCATCCAACCTCTCTCTGCAGCTGAAACCCTCTAATCTAGGCAACATTCTGGTAGCATTCTCCTCTGCACCCTCCTCAAAGCTTCCAATCTTTCCTGGTATTGGGCGGCTAGAACTGCACATGTTACTCCAACTGTTGTAAGAGTGCGTCATGACTCCCTGATTTTTACATTAAATGCCCTTAGCAATGAAGGCAAGCATACTAGACAGAAGTATGCTTACTAGTTCCTGGAGTTTTTTTCCAACATTTCTGATTTATCGCTTAAAATCACATGCAGACATAGCATTAGGAGAGCTACAAGCTTCCACACCTTCTGCCAAAGTATGTCTAGTATGCTTACTGGTATGATACTTAGAACTATCAAAGAGTCACAGACCTGAAATGTTAACTGTTTCCCTTTCCACGGATGCTGGCTGACCTGCTGTGTTTTCCCTAGCACTTTCTGTTTTGATTTCAGATTTTCAGCATCTGCAGGTTTTTACATTTTCATCTTTTAAGCATTTTGATTATCATAATACTAATAATAGAAAGGATAGGCATGTTTTGATTAAATAGTAATCAGTTTTGGCTGTTTTGCATGTAATTCCAATGTTCTTCAGTTCGGCACATACCGTCAAGTAGAGATTCCTTCTCTCAGAGTTACTAGGACTTTGCCCCCATAGTATTACATTTATAATGCAGTTCTCTTATACACAAGGGGGTCAGCCAAAAGCAGACCCCACAACTAACAAACGGGATTCATTCTTTTTATTTTCTGGCAGTGCTTGGCTGCACACAAAGTGGATCAGAAGTGGTGCCTGTGTTCATCTAGCTGGTCACTCCCTATGCAGAATAGTTATTTGAGCCTGTAAAAAACAATTTATTTGAGTAACCTTGCATGTTAGTAAGATAATAAAGACAACACTCATTATAACGGACCATGGTGTCCATCATTGCCGATTGTACACTATAACTTTGGATGGATCGATGGCACATCTGTAAAGTTGCTGTCTTCCAGCGCCGGAGTCCCAGCTTTCGATTCTGACTACAGGTGCTGTCTGTACTGAGTTTGCATATTCTCCCTGTGATCAGGTGGATTTCCTCCAGTTGCTTCGGTTTACCCCGCATTCCAAAGATATGCAGGTTTGTAGGTTAATTGGCTTCTGTAAAATTGTCCCTAGTTTGTAGGATAGAACTAGTGTATGGGTGATCGCTGGTTGGTGCAGTCTCGGTGTGCCAAAGGGCCTGTTTCTACGCTGTAACTCTAAAATGAGTAGGGGGGTTTACTCAAACCTCCTAGTGGTTACTTTGTGAAACAACAAGTAATATTGAAAAACAAAGTTCTTTTCAACAGCTCAAATGTATTTTTGTTACTGCAAGCTAAAAATACTAAAGGCTGTTTGTTACATTGTTCAAAAGAGTGTCATTGCACCTGTGTCTTATTGATTGCTTGTCAATTGCATTTGCCTCCCGCAGGGTAACAAGCTAACTGCGTTCGTAAAGAGACAGTGGTGCCTGATTACTGTGGGAAATCCATGTTAAAGCGGTTCGTAATAATGAGGGTAGACTAGTGTATTTCTTACTCTGGGTACATTTTCTCATTACTTTGAGTCTAATCCTCATATATAATGATCCGTTTAGAATCCAACAAAATTTTCAATTTTGGCCTTAAATGTCCTCAACAACTGAGCACCCAACCATTCCAGCTGTAGAAATCCAAAGATTTATAACCCTTTGATTAAAGGATGTATGCTAATCTTACTCCTAAATGGTTACCCCCTTATCCTGAGACTGTGATCCCTCAATCGAAGTTCTCCATATCGCAGCAATAGCCTCTTCGAATCCTCTGTGGAATGTAAACTCAAGGGCTGGCGATCTAATATAAAAGCAGAAAATGCTGTGGCTGCTCAGTAGTCAGGCTAGTAATCGAAAGTTGTGGTGAAAAAGATGGTTTTTCATTTATGTTTTATTTATTCATGGATTTACACTTTGCAGAGCCAAGAGTAAGATAACACTTCTCCATGCTAGGTGCCAAATCTGGTTATGGAATTCTGGAGACGCAAGAGACTGCAGATGGTGGAATCTTGAGCAGAAAATAAACTGCTGGAAGAACTCCGCAGGTCGGGCAGCATCTGTGGAGGAAAATGGATATGTGTTGTTTCTGGTGGGATCCTTTTTCAGACTGTGTAGGAAGGAACTGCAGATGCTGGTTTAAATCGAAGGTAGGCACAAAATGCTGGAGTAACTCAGACTGAAGAAGGGTCTCGAACTGAATCATCACCCATTCCCTCTCTCCAGAGATGCTGTCTGTCCTGCTGAGTTACTTCAGCATTTTGTGTCTCCCCTTTTTCAGACTGATAGAATAGATCAGAGAAATCTGATTTAAAAAAAGGGGCGAGGGAACACGTGGGCAAGTAATATGTGAATTAGGTGAGGAGGGGTAATTGGCAGAGAGGTGAATATAGCTAGTAACCCAGCTTCTCTTCAGCAGTTTTCTCCCCCCTATTTTTTATCAGTCTCGACAAGTCCTACAGTAAGATTGTTACACCTAAGGTACTGGAAGAGAGAAGGTGGATGACGGTGAGAAATGGAGGGAAGCATGGAATGCAAACGTCCCCGGGTGTTGTACCTCTTGTGAACAGGTTCACCCACTTAGAAGCTGTCGGGTCAGAAGACGTTATTACACCGAGCGGCGGACTGGCTTGCGAAGCAAAAAGGGCTGTTGAGCCAAAACCAAAGAGGCCAACATCAGGCAACGCCATTGTAGTGGGAGACTCCATTGTGAGAGGTACGGACAGGGGTTTCTGCGGCAACAGATGGGATTTGAGGATGGTGTGCTGCCTTCCTGGTGCCAGGATCCAGGATGTCACGGACAGAGTGCAGAAAATCCTCAAGGGCGAAGGTGAACAACCGGAAGTGGTAGTGATTGTCGGCACAAACGATGTCGGAAAGAAGGGGATGAATATTCTGCAGCGTGACTTCAGAGAGCTCGGAAAAATGCTGAAAAGCAGGACCTCCAGGGTTGTTATCTCCAGTTTGGGAGAGATGAATATTCCTGAGCAGCGTGCTGGAGAAAGATCAGGAAAAGGGAGATACGGGACCTGAAGTGGCTGAGGAGACTGGTGCACAGGGGCAGGGAGTTCCTCGTGCTAGATTCAGGAAAAGGGAGATCACTGGGATGTGTTTGAGGAACTGGTAAGGGGGCAAGGATTTGTACTTAGAAAGGGATCTTTTGGGATTGCATCTTACAAAAACAGGCATCTTAACAGGTGGGGGACCAGCATTCTGGCAGGCAGGTTTGCCACTGCTACACAGGTGGTTTTAAACTGAATAAGGGGGGTGGGGTGTCGAATGGGATAGTCGAGGATGGAGTTAAAGGGAAAGGGTTTCTTAAATGGTGAGCATAGAGACAGAAGAGGGTAGAAGAAATAGGTAGCAAGGTGAAAAGTAAAAGTGGCAGGCAGACAAATCCAGGGCAAAAATCAAAAAGGACCACTTTTCAACATAATTGTATAAGGGGTAAGAGTGTTGTAAAAACACGCCTGAAGGCTTTGTGTCTCAATGCAAGGAGCATTCGTAATAAGGTGGATGAGTTGAATGTGCAGATAGCTATTAATGACAATGATATAGTTGGGATCACGGAGACATGGCTCCAGGGTGACCAAGGCTGGGAGCTGAACATCCAGGGATATTCAATATTCAGGAGGGATATACAGAAAGGAAAAGGAGGTGGGGTAGCGTTGCTGGTTAGAGAGGAGATTAACGCAATAGAAAGGGGCAGAAAACGCTAGTGGGAGTTGTGTACAGGCCACCTAACAGTAGTAGTGGAGTTGGGGATGGCATCAAACAGGAATTTAGAAATGCGTGCAACAAAGGTAAAACAGTTATAATGGGTGACTTCAATCTACATATAGATTGGGTGAATCAAATTGGCAAGGGTGCTGAGGAAGAGGATTTCATGGAATGTATGCGCGATAGTTTTCTAAACCTACATGTAGAGGAACCAACGAGAGAGCAGGCTATTCTAGATAGGGTGTTGAGTAGTGAGGAAGGGTTAGTTAGCAGTCTTGTTGTGCGTGGCCCCTTGGGCAAGAGTGACCATAATATGGTTGAGTTCTTCATTAGGATGGAGAGTGACATTGTTAATTCAGAAACAAGGGTCGTGAACTTAAAGAAAGGTAACTTTGAAGGTATGAGATGTGAATTGGCCAAGATAGACTGGCAATTGATTCTTAAAGGGTTAACGGTGGATATGCAATGGAAGGCATTTATAGACTGCATGGATGAGCTACAACAATTGTTCATCCCAGTTTGGCAAAAGAATAAATCAGGGAAGGTAGTTCATCCGTGGATAACAAGAGAAATTAGGGATAGTATCAAAACAAAAGATGAAGCATACAAATTAGCCAAAAAAAGCAGCCAACCAGAGGACTGGGAGAAATTCAGTCCAGCAGAGGAGGACAAAAGGCTAAATTAGGAAAGGGAAAATAGATTATGAAAGAAAACTGGCAGGGAACATAAAAACTGACTGCAAAAGTTTTTTATAGATATGTGAAGACAAAAAGATTAGTTAAAACAAATGTAGGTCCCTTGCAGTCAGAAACAGGTGAATTGATCACATGGGGAACAAGGACATGGCAGACCAAATGAATAACTACTTTGGTTCTGCCTTTACTAAGGAAGACATAAATAATCTTCCAGAAATAGCAGGGGATCGGGGATCAAATGAGATGGAGGAACTGAGTGAAATCCAGGTTAGCCGGGAAGTAGTGTTAGGTAAATTGAATGGATTAAAGGCCGATAAATCCCCAGGGCCAGTTAGGCTGCATCCCAGAGTACTTAAGGAAGTAGCCCCAGAAATAGTGGATGCATTAGTGATAATTTTTCAAAACTCTTTAGATTCTGGAGTAGTTCCTGAGGATTGGAGGGTAGCTAATGTAACCCCACATTTTAGAAAGGGAGGGAGAGAGAAAACGTGGAATTACAAACTAGTTAGTCTAACATCGATAGTGGGGAAACTGCTAGAATCAGTTATTAAAGATGGGATAGCAGCACATTTGGAAAGTGGTGAAATCATTGGACAAAGTCAGCATGGATTTATGAAAGGTAAATCATGTCTGACGAATCTTATAGAATTTTTCGAGGATGTAACTAGTAGAGTGGATAAGGGAGAACTAGTGGATGTGTTATATCTGGACTTTCAGAAGGCATTCGACAAGGTCACACATAAGAGATTAGTATACAAACTTAAAGCATACGGTATTGGGGGTTCAGTATTGATGTGGATAGAGAATTGGCTGGCAGACAGGAAGCAAAGAGTAGGAGTAAATGGGTCCTTTTCACAATGGCAGGCAGTGACTAGTGGGGTATCGCAAGGCTCAGTGCTGGGACCCCAGCTATTTACAATATATATTAATGATCTGGATGAGGGAATTGAAGGCAATATCTCCAAGTTTGCGGACGACACTAAGCTAGGGGGCAGTGTTAGCTGTGAGGAGGATGCTACGAGGCTGCAAGGTGACTTGGATAGGCTGGGTGAGTGGGCAAATGCATGGCAGATGCAGTATAATGTGGATAAATGTGAGGTTATCCACTTTGGCGGCAAAAACAGAAAAGTAGACTATTAACTGAATGGTGGCCAATTAGGAAAATCCCCGATCCACTTTGGCGGCAAAAACAGGAAAGTAGACTATTAACTGAATGTTGGCCAATTAGGAAAAGGGGAGATGCAACGAGACCTGGGTGTCATGGTACACCAGTCATTAAAAGTAGGCATGCAGGTGCAGCAGGCAGTGAAGAAAGCGAATGGTATGTTAGCATTCATAGCAAAAGGATTTGAGTATAGGAGCAGGGAGGTTCTACTGCAGTTGTACAGGGTCTTGATGAAACCACACCTGGGAGTATTGCGTACAGTTTTGGTCTCCTAATCTGAGGAAAGACATTCTTTTTTGCCATAGAGGGAGTACAGAGAAGCATAAATAACCTTCCGATTCTCCAGCATCTGCCGTTCCCTTCGTAAACATTAAAAAAGGCAGGCAGGTGGCGCCCGAATGGTATGTTAGTTCACCAGACTGATTCCTGGGATGTCAGGACTTTCATATGAAGAAAGACTGGATAGATTCGGCTTGTACTCGCTAGAATTTAGAAGATTGGGGGGGATCTTCTAGAAACTTACAAAATTCTTAAGGGGATGGACAGGCTAGATGCAGGAAGGTTGTTTCCGATGTTGGGGAAGTCCAGAACAAGGGGTCATAGTTTAAGAATAAGGGGGAAATCTTTTAGGACCGAGATGAGGAAAACATTTTTCACACAGAGTGGTGAATCTCTGGAATTGTCTGCCACAGAAGATAGTTGAGGCCAGTTCATTGGCTATATTTGTGGCTAAAGGGATCAGGACGGATGGAGAGAAGGCAGGTACAGGATACTGAGTTGGATGATCAGCATGATCATATTGATTGGCGGTGCAGGCTCGAAGGGCCGAATGGCCTACTCCTGCACCTATTTTCTATGTTTCTATGTTTCTATGAAGAAGGATCCCGATCTGAAATATCGGTCTCGACCCGAAATATCACCTATTTCGTTCGCTCAATAGATGCTGCCTCACCCGCTGAGTTTCTCCAGCATTTTTGTCTACCTTTGATTTTCCAGCATCTGCAGATCCTTCTTAAACACTGATCTGAAATATCGTCTGTCCATTTTCTACCACAGATACTGACTGACCCGTTGAGTTTTCCCAACAGTTTTGGTAACGGTAATGCACAATAGTGACAATTCTGGCTGCCTGTTTCTCCACGTGTTTCGAGAGGTCTTTCCCATAAGGAGTGAGAATAAATATGTGTTGCAAATGACTTGAATGTGGTATTTGAGATTTTGTTTTTAATCCACAAAGTTTAAAATAATAAGTAATGCAGTTTCTTAAAATGTTTGCCTGACAAAGAGTTGGCAAACATTTATTTGTGAGTGTTTGGATTTTTCGGAACTAAATCAGACATGTAAAAATGTTCCTTTCAGATGCTGTGCCTTTGTCTAAAGATAAAATGCGAAGACATCCGAGCAGATGGTTTCCCAAAATTAATCAAACATTCACCACATGTCAGCTATTTCATGGCTATGTCTCCCGTACAATACAGAAAACCCAACATTTACTGTGAGACAGAAAACATTTTTACAGACTAATTCTTGATTGTATTGTTGCCTATAATGTCTGCGCAGTGAATGCACTTCCTCAGTAGCAGACCATCATTCAGACCAAGCAACGATGAAGGAACTATAATATCTTTCCAAATCAAGATGTTGTGTAACTTTAAGGGGCACCTGCAGCTCATAGTATTCCTTTGCATCTGCTGCCCTTGGTGGCCTTGGTGGTTTGTGGATTTGGGAGGTGATCTTGTAACTCGTTATTACATAGCTGGGAGATGTTCTATTAAAAGTGATGCTTCACCCTGAAAATTTTCAAATATGATTCTGCACAAAATAATTATATTTGCAGAACACTTCCATACTTTTACATCTGATTTCTACACTCCCATAATGTATTCAGAGAATCTAGGTCTAAAGCTAATCTTCTCATACAAAGATGCCCAGAGCCAGCTGGAAAGCTATTTCTATATCACTTTTTTCAGTGCACCTATTATTGTCAGAGAAGTCAAACTTAATTCAGCACTTTGTGGAAAATCTTGTCACTGATTGTGCAAAGTTTGATATGTTTTCAATGAGCATGTAATGTCCTTGGCCCAGGCTCAGGGTAAAAAAAGCCACAAAGTTTTGCAAACTGAGAATGTAAATAATTTCTGTGAAATGGTTGCTCTTATGTAAATAGGTGATGTATTTTTGGAGTACAAATGAGACTGGGACATACACCATGAATGGTGGGCTCGGGAGGTAGTTAGGAATAGAGGGACTTTGGTGTGAAAGATTCTTGAAAGTGGCAATGTAGGCAGATAATGTAGGTACTGAACCAACCTGGCGGCAAAGCCAGGTGGCTCTTTGCATGCTGGTCCCAGAAATGATCTGCTATCATTCTTTACATTTGCTTCACTCTTTTAAATCTTTATTTCAGCAGCAGCATTTCTTACACTAACTATGCTATTCCCTTTATCTGTACATTGTGGACAGGTTGATTGTGATCATGTAGTCTTTTCATTGACTGAATGGCACGCAACAAAAATACATTTCACCGCACCTCGGCATACGTGACAAAAACTATACTAAACTATAGGTAACATAGTCAAGAGAACATATGGGATACTGGCCTTCATTAGCCTGGGCAGTGAATACAAGAGCAGAAAGGTTATGCACCATCTTTTTACAACTTTGGTCTGACCTCAGCTTAAGCACTGTGTACAGTTCTGGTCACCACACTTGTGATAGGGCTGGAGACAGCGCAGGGTAGATTCACCAGGATGTTTCCTGGTATGAAGTAGTTCAGTAATGGGGAGAGACTGGAGAGGTTTTATACACAGGGAATTGCAGATGTTGGAACCTTGAGCAAAGCTCAAAATGCTGGAGGTCAGGTAGCATCTGTGGAAGAAATTAACACACAATGTTGCAGCTTGTTCAGACTTCAGAGGCTAGATGTTTCCCTGGAGCAGAGGACATTACACAATACACAATACACAATACAATGTATTTGTCACTTGAACCTCATAGAGGCTCAAATGAAATGTTGTTTCTGTAGTCATTCACACAAGAAAAAAAGACCCAAGACACAACACAATTTACAGACATCCATCACAGCGCATCTCCACCTCGCTGTGATGGAAAGCAAAAAAACTAAACATTATGAGGGGGCATGCTCGAGGTATATGAAATAATGTGAAATATAGATAGAGTGGACTGCAGGAAACTTTTCCCAATATCAGTGGAGAATAAGTCTAGAAGACATAGATTTGGGGAACGGGGGAAGAGATTTAGAGGGGACCTTTTAGAATGATCACAGTGAATGGCGGTGCTGGCTAGAAGGGTCAAATTGGCCTACTCCTGCACCCATTGTCTACTGTCTATTGTCTATTGTACCCATGAAGCCTGGTATATCGATTGAGGAATATCACTTCTTTCATGAATGTGTGGGACTTTGACCCTATTTTGTTGCACAAAATGACAAGGACATGGATAGAGTCAGTGCAGAGGTAGCATAAGGATGACATATGGATCCAGTGGCTGGGAAATTTGGGTGGATCTTACATTTCAATATGAGCAGGTGAGATTCAGGTCACATTCCTGACTCTGTATCAGGGTGTAATGACCGGAAGAAGATCTAGAAAATGGAACATAGGATAGACAATAGACAACTGGTGCAGGAGTAGGCCATTCGGCCCTTCGAGCCAGCACCGCCATTCTCGGTGCTCATGGCTGATCATCCCCAATCAGTACCCCGTTCCTGCCTTCTCCCCATATCCCCTGACTCCGCTATCTATAAGTGCCCCATCTAGCTCTTTCTTGAAAGTATCCAGAGAAATGGCCTCCACCACCCTCTGAGGCAGAGAATTCCACAGACTCACAACTGTCTGTGTGAAAAAGCATTTCCTCATTTCCGTTCTAAATGGCTTACCCATTATTCTTAAACTATGCCTCCTGGTTCTGGACTCCTCCAACATCGGAACATGTTTCCTGCCTCTAGTGTGTCCAATCCCTTAATTACCTTATATGTTTCAATAAGATTTCCTCTCATCCTTCTAAACTCCAGAGTATACAAGCCCAGCCGCTCCATTCTCTCAGCCTATGACAGTCCCACCATCCCGGGAATTAACCTTGTAAACCTACTCCCTCAATAGCAAGATTGTCCTTCCTCAAATTAGGGGACCAAAACTGCACACGATACTCCAGATATGGTCTCATTAGGGCACTATACAACTGCAGAAGGACCTCTTTGCACCTATACTCAACTCCTCTTGTTATGAAGGCCAACATGCCATTCGCTTTCTTCACTGCCTGCTGTACCTGCATGCTTACTTTCATTGACTGATGAACAAGTCAGATCCCGTTGTACTTCCCCTTTGCCCAACTTAACACCATTTAGATAATAATCTGCCTTCCTGTTTTTGCTACCGAAGTGGTTAACCTCACATTTATCCACATTAATCTGCATCTGCCATGCATCTGCCCACTCACCTAACCTGTCCAGGTCACCCTGCATTCTCATAGCATCCTCCTCACAGTTCACACTGCCACCCAGCTTTATGTCATCTGCAAATTTTCTAATATTACTTTGAATCCCTTCATCTAAATCATTGATATATTTTGGAAATAGCTGCGGACCCAGCACAGAGCCTTGCGGTACCCCAATAGTCACTGCCTGCCATTCTGAAAGCGACCCGTTAATCCCTACTCGTTGGTATAAAAATACAGAAGGCGGCCAAGTCCTGAATCAATGATAACAAAGCTGCTTTAAGAACTTCCAGTTGTAAGAATCTGTTTGTGTTTTGCAAGCCTAATTTATTTTTAAATTTGAAGTAATTAGTCCCTTTGCCTGGCTCGTGTTGGTCTTTTATCTGAATAAATACTATGTCACTTTAATCATACTGTTACATAAATCACCTGATTTAGAATTGGTAATTGATGCAATTTTTTCCTTTTAAAGGTCATTTGAGAAGTACTTGTCATTTTCTGGTCATTTATTGCCTTTTTTATGTATTGCACTGCTTCATTTACTTCACTAAATTATGAGGTTAACTATTTCTCATCTGATCTTTTAGTGAGATGCCGTTTAATTGTTACAAATCCTGCAACTGTATTTTTCAAGCGCGTGATCCAAGTACACATAGTTTGCTGCCAACAATTAATGCTTGCCATGTTATTTCTTGATTTACCCTTGTCCCTGAATATGTTTGGGGATGATGTTCATTTATAGATATACAGCAGAGACCCTTGACAGGCCAATGAGGAAGCTTGCAGAAGACAATAAAGTTGGTGGTCTTGTAGGTGTTTAGTTTAGTTTAGAGATGCAGCACGGAAACAGGCCCTTTGGCCCATCAAGTCCGCACCGACCAGCGATCCCTGCATAATAATCATACACAGACTAGGGACAATTTATACTTATACCAAGCCAATTAACCTATAAATCTGTACGTCTTTGAAGTGTGGGAAGAAACCTAAGATCTTGGTGAAAACCCACGCGGTCATGGGGAGAATGTACAAACTCCTTACAGACAGCTCCCATAGTCAGGATCGAACCCATGTCTCTGGTGCTGCAAGCACTGTAAGGGAAAGTGGTCTAAGGCTATGCAAGATACAAATCAGATGGAAAGTTGGGCGGAGTATTGGTGAAGGAATTTAATCCCGACAAGTTTAGTTTATTATTGTCATGTATAATGAGGTACAGTGAAAAGCTTTTTTGTTGCATGCTATCCAGTCAGTGAAAAAACTCTACATGATTACAGTCAAGCTGTCCACAGTGTACATGATAAAGGGAATAATGTTTAGTGCATGATAAAGTCCAGTATAGTCAGATTAAAGATAGTGCAAGGGTTTCTGATGAGATAGATTGTAGGTCAAGCCTGCTCTCTAGTTGCTGATAGGATGGTTCAGCTGACTGTTAACAGCTGGAAAGAAACTGTCTGTGAATCTGGAGGTGTGCGTTTTCATACGCCTGCACCTCTTGCCTGAGGGAGAGGGGAGAATAGGGGTGAGACTCGTCCTTGATTTTGCTGGTTTGTACCATATGTATGATTAACAGACACTGGTGTTCAGAGATAGGCTGCTTTCAGTTATAATATTTGGCCTGAGTTATAATATTTGCAGCAACACTAGAAAAGATCCACAGGCATGACACAGCCCACCTGTCCTCTCCTTATAACTCAAGTTTTTCAGCCCTGGAAATGTCCTTGTAAATTTCTTAAGCACTCTATCTGGCCTTGTCACATTTTTCATGCATGGAGTATTCTACCTATGACCACCCAGTGATTTAAACAGTTATTTAAGAGGGAACTGCAGATGCTGGAGAATCGAAGGTTACACAAAAAAGCTGGAGAAACTCAGCGGGTGCAGCAGCATCTATGGAGCGAAGGAAATAGGCAACGTTTCGGGCCGAAACCCTTCTTGTTTAGTTATATTGTTTGACAAGTGAAGTTAAGTTTAGTTGTTTTTAAGGTTTAGAGAAACAGGTCCTTCGGCCCACCAAGTCCGCACTGACCAGTGATCCCCACACATTAACACTATCCTACACACAAGGGACAATTTACACTTATACCAAGCCAATTAACCTTCAAACTTGTACGTCTTTGGAGTATGGGAGGAAACCGAAGATCTCAGAGAAAACCCACGCGGTCACGGGGAGAACGTACAAACTCCATATAGACGAGCACCCGTAGCCGGGATCGAACCTGGGTCTCCAGCGCTGCAAGCAACTCTACCGTAATGCCACCGTGCCGCCCCTGTATGTTTGCTAATCACCGATAACTTGTCATGCTATCTTCAGGGGTCTGAGATCATACACTCTGAGGGCCCTTCTCCTCCTCTTCTCTTCTGTTTCCTACCATTTATAGTGCATTCCATAGAACATAAAACAGTACACCACAGATACAGGCTCTTCAGTCCCAAATGTGTGTGCCAAAAATTATGGTAAGTTAAAGTAATCTCTTCTGCCTGTATATGATCCATATCCCTTCATTCCCTGTCTCTCCATGATAAAGCCTCTTAAACATCATTAACATATCTGCTTACACCACCACCCCTGGCACCACATTCCAGGCATCCACCAATGTCTATAGGGAAAAAAAACCTGTCCCACACATCTCCTTTAAACATTCCCCCTCTGAGCTTAAAGCCATGCCCGCTAGTCATAGTTGGAAACAGGCCCTATGGCCCAACTTGCCCATGCTACCCAACATGCCCCACCTTCATAGTTCCACCTGCCCACGATTGGCCATACACCTCTAAAAGAGTCTGAAGAAGGATCTCGACCCTGAAACGTTACCCATTCCTTATCTCCAGAGTTGCCTCACCTGCGGATTTACTCCAGCATTTTACCTCTAAACCTTTCCTATCCATGAACCAGTCCAAATTACTTTTAATGTTGTTATAGTACCTGTGTCAACTACCTCCTCTGACACCACCTGTTCCATACACCCACCACCCTCTGTGTGAAAAAGTTGTCCCTCGGGTTACTATTCAATCTTTTCCCACTCAACTTAAATTGATGTCCTCTGGTTCTCGATTCCTCTATCCTGGGTAAAAGATTCTGTGCCTTTCCCCTATCTATTCCATTCATGATCCAATACACTTCTATAATATCACCCTTTATCCTCCTGCGCTCCAAGGAATACAGTCTAAGTGTACTCAACTGAACACAATACTACAAATGTGGCCTCATCTACGTCTCGTGCAACTGCAACATAACATTCCACCTTTTATAATCAATACCCTGACTGATGAAGGTCAATGCATCGAAAGCCTTCTTGACCACTCTATCCACCCCTGACACCACTTTCATGCCACTGTGTACCTGCACCCCTAAATCATTCTGCTCTACAATTCTCACCAGGACCCTGTCATTCACTGTAATGGTCCTACTCCGGTTTAACTTCCCAACACCTCGCACTTACCTACGTTCACTCCATTAACTATACCGCAGCCCATTTACCATAATGATCAAGATCCTACCGTAATTTTTGATAATCATATTCACTATTGATATTACCACCCACTTTAGTATCATCTGCAAACTTACCAATCATGCCTTGTATATTCTTATCCAAATCATTGATATAAACCACAAACAGCAATCAATCCCTGAGGCATACCACTAGTCACAGTCCTCCAGTCTGAAAAACAACCTTCCACTATCACCCTTGGCTTCCTTCCATGAAGCCAATTAATTGGATAGATTGTTGAATAGCCTTGCACAGGCATGATGAGTTAATAAAATCTTTCTATATTTTGCGATCCTACAGTAACACTAATCACTGTTCTCTGGTACATCTCATCTTCTCTTTCACGCCTTCAGATTCAGATTCAGATTCAGATTCAATTTTAATTGTCATTGTCAGTGTACAGTACAGAGACAACTAAATGCATTTAGCATCTCCCTGGATGAGCGACATAGCAAATGATTTGAATAAATAATAATAAGTGTCTGGGGGGGGTGGTGATTGGCAGTCATCGAGGTACGTTGTTGAGTAGAGTGACAGCCGCCGGGAAGAAGCTGTTCCTCGACCTGCTGGTTCGGCAACGGAGAGACCTGTAGCGCCTCCCGGATGGTAGGAGGGTAAACAGTCCATGGTTGGGGTGAGAGCAGTCCTTGGCGATGCTGAGCGCCCTCCGCAGACAACGCTTGCTTTGGACAGACTCAATGGAGGGGAGCGAGGAACCGGTGATGCGTTGGGCAATTTTCACCACCCTCTGCAATGCCTTCCGGTCGGAGACAGAGCAGTTGCCATACCATACTGTGATGCAGTTGGTAAGGATGCTCTCGATGGTGCAGCGGTAGAAGTTCACCAGGATCTGAGGAGGCAGATGGACCTTCTTCAGTCTCCTCAGGAAGAAGAGACGCTGGTGAGCCTTCTTGACCAGAGTTGAGGTATTGTGGGTCCAAGAGAGGTCATCGGAGATGTTGACCCCCAGGAACCTGAAGCTAGAAACACGTTCCACCTCCGTCCCGTTAATGTGGATGGGGGTGTGCGTGCCGCCTCTGGACTTCCGCCTCTGGCTTCCACTTTGTATGGATTTCCGTGTAGCACAGAATTTGTGTTTCCACTGTAGTTGAAATGTTGCATTTACTATTGATGAAATGATTTCCAGTTGGAGAGTTTTGACCAGTGATCCTGTTTTCATCAGAGCCAGAAGATGATCTAGAGGATGGGGCCATACACCACATTGTGAGACTGCGAAATTCACTTGGCTGGGAGACAGTATTCCCGGAAGATGCATCATGTCTCAAGATCCGTACTACTCGATTCCTTACAATGAACCAGCTACAGGTACAACTCATGGGATTTTGGCTTATACTTATGTTGTCAAATGTCATTTTTTGAAGAGAAATTAAACCAAATTTGGGATATCACAAGAAAAAAAGGTGGCTCAGAATGTGCTGGCTGGTTTGACCTGGTGAGACCTGATAATTAGCCAGGCACAATGATGAGAGTGAACTCTGATCTGATGGTCAGCTGAGTGTGAGATATGAGAGATGGATGGACACAAAACCTGACAGTAAATTGGAATTGAGGTCTATTAGTGTTCTGGACGTGCATTTCACTGGGCATCATCATTGCTCGTTATATTAGTACTCTGATACAATCATACAACATTGTATGGTAAGTGTGGTGCAAGAAATTCTGGCTTGCCTTGTTGGTTACATTTGCTTACTTTATTAAGGTGTTTTGAGTGCTGCACTGTCCCTTATTCCAACAGCAACACTTGTAAAACAGATAGAAATCTGGCTGTGATTTTCCAATGCCACATGTCTGTTTGCTGATTTATCTAACTACTGACCAGCCTGAATTCTATGCTCAAACAGTTTTGGGTGAAAATGTGTACACAGCAAACCAAGCAGTTTGATGTGCCATTAGAAGGACTGCATCACCATGGCAACCAGTAGTTCCAGAAATAAACTTCACTGTTTTTACAGTGTCCTCCATAACGTTTGGGACAAAGACCCATCATTTATTTATTTGCCTCAGTACTCCACAATTTGAGATTTGTAATTGAAAAAAAATCACATGTGGTTAAAGTGCACATTGACAGATTTTTAATAAAGGCCATTTTTATACATTTTGGTTTCACCATGTAGAAATTACAGTAGTGTTTATACATAGTCCCCCCATTTCAGGGCACCATAATGTTTGAGACACAGCAATGTCATGTAAATGAAAGTAGTCATGTTTAATATTTTGTTGCATATCCTTTGCATGCAATGACTGCTTGAAGTCCACGATTCATGGACATCACCAGTTGCTGGGTGTCTTCTCTGATGATGCTCTGCCAGGCATGTTTTGCAGCCATCTTTCACTTATGCTTGTTTTGGGGGCTAGTCCCCTTCAGTTTTCTCTTCAGTATATAAAAGGCATGCTCAATTGGGTTCAGATCAGGTGATTGACTTGGCCACTCAAGAATTGACAATTTTTTAGCTTTGAAAAACTCCTTTGTTGCTTTAGCAGTATGTTTGGGGTCATTGTCTTGCTGTAGAATGAACCGCCGGCCAATTAGTTTTGAGGCATTTGTTTGAACTTGAGCAGATAGGATGTGTCTGTACACTTCAGAATTCATTATGCTACTACCATCAGCAGTTGTTTCATCAATGAAGATAAGTGAGCCAGTTCCTTCAGCAGCCATACATGCCCAGGCCATAACACCCCCACTACCGTGTTTCACACATGAGGTGGTATGCTTTGGATTTTGGGCAGTTCCTTCTCTCCTCCATACTTTGCTCTTGCCATCACTCTGATATAAGTTAATCTTCGTCTCATCTGTCCACAAGACCTTTTTCCAGAACTGTGGTTACTCTTTTAAGTACTTCTTGACAAACTGTAACCTGGCCATACTATTTTTGCAGCGAACCAGTGGTTTGCATCTTGTAGTGTAGCCTCTGGTCATTGACAAATCCACACCTGACTCCTGAAGTGTGTTTCTGATCTGTCAGACAGGTGTTTGGGAGTTTTTCTTTATTATAGAGAGAATTCTTCTGTCATCAGCTGTGGAGGTCTTCCTTGGCCTGCCAGTTCCTTTGCGATTAGTAAGCTCATCAGTGCTCTAATTCTTCTTAATGATGTTCTAAACAGTTGATTTTGGTAAGCCTAAGGTTTGGCTCTCTTGAACAGTTTTATTCTTGTTTCTCAGTCTCATAATGGATTCTTTGACTTTCATTGGCACAACTTTGGTCCTCATGTTGATAAAGAGCAATAAAGGAGTTTCCAAAGGTGATGGAAAGACTGGAGGAAATACTAGGTGCTGAGAGCTCTCTTATACCTGCATTAAGGAGGCAATTTAACACACATGGGCAATTACAAATGCCTGTGAAGCCATGTGTCCCAAACATTATGGTGCCCTGAAATGGGGGGATTATGTATTAACACTTGTAAACAGGTTCATCCGCTTAGAAGCTGTTGGGACAGAAGACGTGAGCGGCGGACTGGCCTGTGATGCGAATAGGGCTGTTGAGCCAAAACTAAAAAGGCCTAAGGCAGGCAAGGCCATTGTAGTGGGAGACTCCATCGTGAGAGGTACGGACAGGGGTTTCTGCGGCAACAGACGGGATGCGAGGATGGTGTGCTGCCTTCCCGGTGCCAGGATCCAGGATGTCACGGACAGAGTGCAGAAAATCCTCAAGGGCGAAGGTGAACATCCGGAAGTGGTAGTGCATGTCGGCACAAACGATGTCGGAAAGAAGGGGATGAATATTCTGCAGCGTGACTTTAGAGAGCTCGGAAAAATGTTGAAAAGCAGGACCTCCAGGGTTGTTATCTCCGGTTTGCTTCCAGTTCCTCGTGCTGGCGAGAGCAGGAACAGGGAGATACGGGACCTGAACGTGTGGCTGAGGAACTGGTGCATGGGGCAGGGATTTAGATTCTTAGATCACTGGGATCTGTTTTGGGGTAAGGGGGAACTGTACAAAAGGGACGGATTGCATCTTAACAGGTGTGGGACCAGCATTCTGGCAGGCAGGTTTGCCACTGCTACACGGGTGGCTTTAAACTGAATAAGGGGGGTGGGGTGTCGAATGGGATAGTGGAGGATGGAGTTAAAGGGAAAGGGTTTCTTAAATGTGTGAGCGTAGAGACCGAGGGGTGTAAAATGAGGGTAGAAGAAATAGGTAGCAAGGTGAAAAGTAAAAGTGGCAGGCAGACAAAACCAGGGCAAAAATCAAAAAGGGCCACTTTTCAACATAATTGTATAAGGGGTAAGAGTGTTGTAAAAACAAGCCTGAAGGCTTTGTGTCTCAATGCAAGGAGCATTCGTAATAAGGTGGATGAGTTGAATGTGCAGATAGCTATTAATGACTATGATATAGTTGGGATCACGGAGACATGGCTCCAGGGTGACCAAGGCTGGGAGCTGAACGTCCAGGGATATTCAATATTCAGGAGGGATAGACAGAAAGGAAAAGGAGGTGGGGTAGCGTTACTGATTAGAGAGGGGATTAATGCAATGGAAAGGAAGGACATTAGTTTGGAGGATGTGGAATCGGTATGGGTAGAGCTGCAAAACACTAAGGGGCAGAAAACGCTGGTGGGTGTTGTGTACAGGCCACCTAACAGTAGTAGTGAAGTTGGAGATGGTATCAAACAGGAAATTAGAAATGCGTGCGACAAAGGCAAAACAGTTATAATGGGTGACTTCAATCTACATATAGATTGGGTGAATCAAATTGGCAGGGGTGTTGAGGAAGAGGATTTCTTGGAATGTATGCGGGATAGTTATCTAAATCAACATGTAGAGGAACCAACGAGAGAGCAGGCTATTTTAGACTGGGTATTGAGTAATGAGGAAGGGTTAGTTAGCAATCTTGTTGTACGTGCCCCCTTGGGCAAGAGTGACCATAATATGGTTGAGTTCTTCATTAGGATGGAGAGTGACATTGTTAATTCAGAAACAATGGTTCTGAACTTAAAGAAAGGTAACTTTGAGGGTATGAGACGTGAATTGGCCAAGATTGACTGGCAATTAATTCTAAAAGGGTTGACGGTGGATATGCAATGGAAGACATTTAAAGACTGCATGGATGAACTACAAAAATTGTTCATTCCAGTTTGGCAAAAGAATAAATCAGGGAAGGTAGTACATCCATGGATAACAAGGGAAATCAGGGATAGATCTTGTTTACAGCCACAGAAATGCCTGCTTGCTCTTCTTATAATTAATCCCCCACTCTATCACTCCTGATCGCTCCCATCTTAGTAACTCTTGTGCAGCAACGATAGATTGTGCCACAGACCTGGCTGCTTTTGCTTTCACCTGTGAGGCAATTTCTCCCTCACCCCCATCAGTATTGACCACAGTTTATGTTGGAGAGAGGGATGGCCATAGGAGACTACTGGATTACCTGGCTTCACCTGCTGCTCCGACCGGTGGTAATCCTTCACTTTTATGTCTATGCAGACATTAATTGCGGGGTGACCAGCTTACTCAACATGCAGTCACAAGGTCCTCAACATCACAGATGCTCTGCAATGAATCCATCTGCAACTCCAGCTGGGCAATATGGTCAGTCAGGAGCTGCAGTGGACATACTTCTTGCAAACGTGGCTGCCAGGGACACAACACAGGAGGAGCATGTCAAAGGGTCAAATTTCTCCGAAGTTACCTTAGTAGTTTAAATTCAAGGTTTCAAGGTCAGTTTATTGTCATATGTACCAATTAAGGTACAGTGAAATTTGAGTTACCATACAGCCATACTAAGTGAAAAGCAACAAGATCACATAAACGTTAACATAAACATCCATCACAGTGGATTCCATATTCCTCACTGTGATGGAAGGCAATAAAGTTCAATCTTCTTCCTCCTTGTTCTCCCGTGGTCGGGGCAGTCAAACTATCCGCAGTCAGGGCGATCAAAGCCCCCGCAGCCGACGATCGAAGCCCCCATCGGGGTAATCGAAACTCCCACGTAGGGGCGGATGAAACTCTCTCCGCGACATGGAGCTCCCAAATCGGCCTCTTCTCACCAGAGACCGCGGGCTTCACGATGTTGAAGTCCACAAGCCCCGTGGTTGGAGCATCGATCCTCGGCAAGGGATCGCAAGCTCTGTGATGTTAAAGCCCCGCAGACTCCCGCGGCTTGGAGCACCCGTTGGTCTTCAGGAAAGACCGCCAACTCCACCATATTAGGCCGCAGTGTGGACAGAGATAAGATATGGAAAAAAATTGCATCTCTGTCGAGGTAAGAGATTGAAAAAAAAAAGTTTCTCCCAACCCCCCCCCCCCATCAAACAAACCAAGGAACAGTAAAACATACTTTTTAACACATACTAAAAATAACATTACACTCATGGGTTTATTCCATTCTGAGGTAAGCCTGCAACAATCTGAAGTTCCTAATTAAAGCAGGAAAGAAAGAAATATACACCTGTGGCTATTCACCAAAGCCCTCACTCTTAGACCATTGATAATCCACAATCCAGGACTGCTGATTTTTTAAAAAGTATGCTGTGTTTTCTCTGCCTGGCTTCTTATCACTCAAACAGCAAGCTAAATTGATTGGCCTCAATTTAAATGGTTACAATGACAAAAGGAGGCCCTATTATGATACCTTCTTTACCTGGAACTGCAAGCTTCAGCTAAAATCTTATGACCCACAGGATTTAACTCAAGACATCACTCGCTTTCACTATGAAAATGTAGGATATATTTCAAATGAATGAAAGCCACCACCCACCAAAGGCTGCATTCTGTGATCACAATTAAATAAAAATGTATAAAATCTTTCTCAGTCAGAGCAAGCTCGATTAAGATCACTCTGATTTTTGTGTTTTCATTATGTTCCCAGCCCACTTTCACTTATTGGCTGGCACTCTGAACAGAGTAATTTCTCTCTAAAAGACAAAAGATGATTTGATATTTCAGTTGGATCCTGTAAACTGCCAAAATATTAAGTGTCAGGTTGACTCATGTACTGTGACAGTATGAACAGTGGCAATGAAACAGTGGCAATAGACAATAGGTGCAGGAGCAGGTCATTCGGCCCGTCGAGCCAGCACCGCCATTCAATGTGATCATGGCTGATCATCCACAGTCAGTACCCCGTTCCTGCCTTCTCCCCATATCCTTTGACTCTGCTATCTTTAAGAGCTCTGTTTAGTTCTCTCTTGAAAGCATCCAGAGAACCAGCCTCCACCGCCCTCTGAGGCAGAGAATTCCACACTCACAACTCTCTGTGTGAAAATGTTTTTCCTCATCTCCGTTCTAAATGGCTTACCCCTTATTCTTAAACAGTGGCCCCTGTTTCTGGACTCCCCCAACATCGGGAACATGTTTCCTACCTCTAGCTTGTCCAAACCCTTAATAATCTTCTATGTTTCAAATAGTTACCCTCTCATCCTTCTAAATTCCAGAGTATACAAGCACAGATGCTCCATTCTATCAACATATGACAGTCCCTAATCAGTGGAACTACGATCAGTGTGACCTGTGAATTGTGGACTATGGACTGTGCTCCTTCATTTGCACAGAGTGCTGCATAATATTATAACTTTTATTACTTTTATTTTATTTTCCAGCTGGATGTAATGACAGCAATGGAGGGCAAAGGCGAATTTGTGTATTGTCTCTCAAGGACTCGGAATGACCCAAGAGCTCGCTACAATCCTTACAATCTACAAGTGGTTCCGGCAAAAACAGCAAAACTGTATAAACCATATTGGACAATCAGTGCATCCCATGTTTCCAAGGTAATAGAATTGTTTGGCCCTTTAGTAGTAAACATAGAACAATACAGCACCGGAAAAGGCCTACAGTATCTATATTGAACATGATGCCAAATTAATCTGCCTGTATGTGATCCATATTCCTCCATTCTCTGCATTATCCATGTGTCTATCTAAAAGCCCCTTAAACACCACCATCTTATTTGCTTCCATCACCTCCAGCACATTCCAGAGGCCAACCATTCTCTGTGTATAAAAAAAAAACATGACCTGCACAACTCTTTAAACTTTCCCCCTCGACCTTAAAGCTATGACAAAACAAAGCTACGTGGTCACAAGTGACACAATGCAGGATTAGCATTCAATGGGTTAATGGAGGGATCTCCCATCTGAAGAAGGGTCCAAACCCGAAACGTCACCTATTCATTTTCTCCAGTTTCCTGACATTGAGTTACTCGAGCACTTAGTGCCTTTATTTTAACTCTATTAGCTGCACCATTCGTAGCTATCTCATCAAAAAAGACTGATGTCGGGAAGCTCCAAAATCGCAGAAGGTTTGACTAGCCCCGAATCGGGGTCCGATCATCCGGCGCGGGGGAGCTGAGATCCCCCTGATGCAGGTACTTGATCGCCCCGACGCAGCGGGCTCGACCACCGGCTGCGGGAGCCAAGATCGCCCCAAATGACGGAAGGTTCGAGTGCCCCGACCGCAGGAGAAAAAAAGAAGTGAAGAAGATTGAACTTTCTTTGCCTTCCATCACAGTGAGGAATGTGGGGGAGTTGCTGTGGTTGATGTTCATGGTAAAAATATATTTGGGTGTCTTGTTGCTCTTTATTGGTATCACTGTATGGCAAATCAAATTCCTCATATGTTGCAAAACATACTTGGCTAGTAAAGTACTATTATGATTATGATTATGAAAAAAAATCAGCTGGTTTATCCAATATAACATTCGAGGTAAGAGATTGAAAAAAAAAAGTTTCTCCCCAACCCCCCCCCCCATCAAACAAACAAGGAACACCTAACACACACTTTTGTAACACAATAATAAAAAAAATTCTGCTGGCTCTTATCACTCAAACAGCAAGCTAAATTGATGCCCAATTTAAATGGTTACAATGACAAGGAGCCCTATTATGATACTTCTTTACCGGAAACTGCAAGCTTCAGCTAAATCTTATTACCCACATGATTTACTCAAGACTCACTCGCTTCCCTATGAAAATGTAAAACCCTAATAATTTTAAATTAAAAACATTTTCTTGATTATTCTTTTGAATAGCTTCAGGTTAAATTGATTTGCTTGTAGTGGCCTGGAGATTATGGCAAGTATTTCTACAATGTCCACATACACCTCCCTCAGCTACACAGGATCCAGCACAGTGTGTGGGAAACTTATGGAACTGCAGATCTCTGGTTCAGTTTCTGGTCGAAGGTAGACACAAAATGGGGGGGGGGGTCTCAGCGGATACAGTCCAGCGAAGAGCATCTCTGGTGAAAGGAGACTGAGGGAGGAATGGGTGACGGCTATTTTCTGGTTGAGAAACCCATGTTCAGAGTACCCTCTCACTTCGCTGAGGTGTCTACCCAAGTGAGGGGGGGGTGGGGGTCAGAGATAGAATGTAGTCAGGACCAAATGTCCAAAGAACAGGGGGTAAGACTGGTGAGGAGAGAAACTGGGGAGGGGCAGGTTACAGTCTATATGGGGAGAGAGCTTAAAAGCAGAGGGCTATTTGAAGTTACCTGGAGCAGAAGTCAATGTTCATACTGCTGAGGTGTGGAAAAGACTACCCAAGTGAAATATGTGGTGCTGTTCTCTCCAATTTGTGCGGCCCGGGGCCTCACTCTGACAATGGAGGATGCCCAGGACAAAAATGTCAGATTGGGAATGGTAGGGGGTGTTAAAGTGCTGAGCAACCGGGATATCAGGTAGGTTAAGTTGGACTGAGGGGTGAAGCAAGGTGATCAGGTGCAGGAGCGAAACGATCGCCGAGCAGGAGTGGGGCGCTTGGGCTGCTCCGCCTGCAGATGTACAGGAGTTGATGTTTACCTGGACTACAAAATGTGGTGCTGCTCCTTGTTGGGATACGTAAATGAGGTTGGAAGTGCTGAGGGGAGGTGCCAAGTGCCGAGCTGCGCTTGGTTTTCCCTCTTCGTAAATGAGGTTGCCTCACCAACAGCATCCTCCCTGGTTGGAAAGATTGGCCGGGGTCCTTGGGGGGTGCTGGAGTGTGGCTGATAAAGGGAGTGGGGTGTGCTTTGTTCTCCCGCGCGGTTCCGGACTGCAGTACTGTGGGAAATCCGTTTGTTGGACCTGGGGAAGGGGTGATTTGGAGCCTGGGATTTCGAGGGAGTCAGAGCTCCCAACCAGCGCGGTCTGAAGAGGGCCGCGGTCTCCGCGGAGGAAGCGGTCAGACATTTCACCACGGAGCCAGGAAAGCAGAAAGAGGAGGAGATGGGAAGATGTGGCCAGTAGTGGAAAATATCGGACCGCTGCGGAGGCCACAAATGGCCCCAACCTCGGGTGATCACAGAGGGAGAGGACTGAACTTTCTGATGCCTTTCCCCACAGTGGAAAATATTTATTCTGTTGTGGGGGGACGTTTGTGTTGAATTATACAATATGTTGTGTCATTTTTCTTAATTTTAATGTTTCTATAGATGTACGGATGCTTAATTATTTTTTTCTATGTAAAGCACTTTGGTCTCAACGCGGTTGATTTAAACGTGCTATATAAATAAATTTACTTTACTTTACTTTACTAATGATAGCCTCATCTATAATGGAAGAGGGGAACCTCCGTTTCTTAAAGAATGAGGACATCTCTGATGACCTGGTATGGAAAACCTCATCCTGGGCGCAGATGCGGCATGGACATAGGAATTGGCAGTAGGGATAGAGTCTTTACAGGAAGCAGGGTGGGAAGAAGTGTAGTCTAGATAGCTATGGGAGTCAATGGGTTTGTAAGAGGCTCTCACTTGGGTCTTCTCGATATCCCGCAGCTCCGCTCTTGCTCCCCATCCACCCATTCATAACAAGGACAGTCCCCCTTGTTCCCACCTTTCACCCTATCAGCCGTCGCATACAGCATATAATCCTCCATCATTTTCGCCACCTCCAGCTGGATCCTACTACTGGTCACAGCTTCCCATCTCCACCCCTTTCTGCTTTCCGCAGAGAACGTTCCCTCCGCAGCTCCCTGGTCTATCTGATCTCCTGGTTGCTCAGCGCTTCAACTCTCCCTCCCATTCCCAATCTGACCTTTCTGTCCTGGACCTCCTCCATTGTTAGAGTGAGGCCCAGCGCAAACTGGAGGAACAGCACCTCATATTGTGTTGGGTAGCTCACACCCCAGAGGTATAAACATTGACTTCTCTAACTCAAATAGCCGTTGCTTTCCCTCTCTCTCCATCCCCTCCCCCTTCCCAGTTCTCCCACCACTGTCCTCAACTACATTCTATCTCTGTCCCGCCCCCTCCCCTGACATGAGTCTGAAGAAGGGTCTCGACCCGAAACATCACTCATTCCTTCTCTCCAGAGATGCTGCCTGTCCCACTGAGTTACTCCAGCACATCTGGACCTGGTTAATGACTTAAATAAATATACCCACGTTTGAGTTGAAGCAAAGCTAACTGAAAAAACGATCTTCGAGGAGGCTGCAAAGACTGCAAAACTTATCACTCATGAATCATCTATCTCTGCAGCCACTTTGTCTCAAATCTCGAGAAGCATGCAGTCAGGTTCTAATTGTTCCTGTTTTAGTCTTGATTATTTCTCTAGTGCTTTCTCTTCAGTGATTTTGATTATCCGAAGTTCCAAACAGTCATCATACCCCCATTCATGCTATATGTATGTTTTCTGAACTGAAAATAAATGCAAATTATTTCAGTACATCAGCCATTTGTTCATCCATCTAATATGTTTTATTTGTCATTTTCAGTATGCGACCTACATTTATTTTTGTTCCTCCTCTTTATATAGTTGTATAGTTAAAGGCTTACTCCTGGTTCTTTGTACTCTTATGCAATTTTGTGTCATCCCAACAATTCGGAGCCCGTTTTTTTTAATGTATTTCTCCAGTAACTTACCTGGACGGAGATGCAATTTTTCTCCGTGTCGCATCTCCGCCCCCCCTGCAGCCTACAGCATGGATTGGTGCGGCCTTTCCTGGACACCGGCCCAGAGCTTCAAGCCGCGGGTGCCGCGTGGACTTACCATCGCAGAACCTGGGATCTTTTGCTGAGGATCGCCAGTGTTGGAGCTCCGACCGCAGGGCCTGTAGACTAACACCGTGAAGCAGCGGTCTCCGGTAAGAGGCGGCCGACTCGGGAGCTCCATGCCGCGGAGTGTTCCAATCCGTCCCGACGCCGGAGTTTCGATCCTCCCGACGAGAGGGCTTGAACAGCGGACCGTCGGCAGCGGCACTGCGGAGGGTTCAAGGCACCGACCACGGGTGAACAAAGGAGGAAAATTACTGAACTTTATTGTCTTCCATCACAGTTAGGAATGTGGATTCCACTGTGGTCGATATTTATGTTTATGTTAAACTTTATTTTATGTGCTGTGTGTATTTCTGCTTTTCTACTTCTTATGGCTGTATGGTAACTCAAATTTCACTGTACCTTAATTGGTACATGTGACAATTAAATTGAATCTTGAATCTTGAATCTTGAGCTCTATTGTCATAGGTCTGCCATGCACTAATGAGAATCTAGATTTTGAATAACTTCAACCACTGCCAGAAGAATTCAATGCAAGGACAGCTTATCTTCAGGCAGGCTCCCCTGTTAATAACTGCAGACCTTATTACTGAGCAGAGATTGCTACATTGAATAGTGAAGGTGACACATATATTAAAGTTCAACGCTTTTCTTTTATTACAGGAGCCTACTATTTTGCTTTTCTTCTATTACAGGAGTTCCGGTGGGCGGCGCGACTCACGTCGCAGCGGCCTCTGTAGTCCGTCTGTCTTTTTGTTATTTTTTGTCCCGTTTTAATGTAGTTTTTATTTATTTTTTGATGGGGTATGTGTGTGTGTGTGTGTGTGTGTGTGTGTGTGTGGGGGGTGGGGGGGGAAACTTTTAAAATCTTTCCCCTGCACGGAGAACCCGACCTTTTCCCTGTCGGGTCTCCGTTGTCGTTGGGGCTGCAATGTGGAGCGGCCTCCAGCAGGAACGTCCTGGGGCTCCAGTCGCGGAGCTGCGGACCTACTCACCATCATGCAGCTGGCCGAGTTCGGAGCGGGTGGAGCTGTGGTGGCGGGCTGCTGTGACCCAACCCCCGGAGATTCGGAGGCTTACTGCAGGTCTGGCAGACAGTAATATCGGGAGCCCGCGGGTCCCTGCTGGGAGACCGCTTTTCGGGGCTTCCGCAACGGCGACTTCACCCGCCCGAGTCGCAGGGTCGAGGAGTACCTGGAGCGAGGCCTTACATCATCGCCCGGCGCGGCTTCAACGGCTGCGGGACTTTGCTAGCGCCCGCCGGAGGCTCCAACAACAAGACCCGGAGCGCAGCCTTGCATCACCCGACGCGGCGTTAATGGCCGCGGGACAATTGCCATCGCCTGCCGGGGGCTTTGACTCTGACATCGGGAGGGGAATGGGGAGTGCAGGGGAGAGATAAGTTTTTTTGCCTTCCATCACAGCGAGGAGGAGATGCGCTGTGATGGATGTCTGTGTAAATTGTGTTGTGTCTTAGGTCTTTTTTTCTTGTGTGTATGACTGTAGAAACAACATTTCATTTGAGCCTCTATGAGGTTCAAGTGACAAATAAATTGTATTGTGTTGTGTATTGTGTGTACTAAATTGAACCCCCTTGTAAAGGTTATAATTGCAAGTTCCCCGTAAACCTTTCAAGTCTGTTAAAAATTGCTTTTATTTGGAATTTAGTTTTTTTTAAAACCTACCTAATTGAGTTTAGATCTCTTGGAGAAAGGTTGTATGAAAGACTGCTTCATTGAAAACTGTAGTTACTGCTAGTTTCATTCAGTGTTGGTTGTGCAACCTACTGTTGCTGTAAGGTCTTGTTCAACATGGCAGCAGCTCTGGCATGTACTCCATTAACCCCTTTAGACTGTAAAATAATTGTGCAGTCTTTTCACTGAGAGAAGCCTTCTCATCTCACTGTCTCTACTCATCATAGAATCCATTGGTCAGCAATGCTATATTCAGTGTTTCTGACACGTCTTCTCTCTCTGCTAAACCACACATTCTCACTCCAATCCTTCACTTTCATTGTGCTGACATCAAAGTTTATTGACTTCAAAATTCTCAATCCGCTATTACCCTCACTCTTTCTGTTCTCGCAGGATTTGGACTCTGCCAAATCACCGGGACATTCAATTGGTGAAAAATAATGTAGGTTAGATTTTTTAAATAGATCCGCTGAGTTTAAATGTTTCAATGGAGGGTTTTTGAAAGTACACAAAAAAGCTGGAGAAACTCAGTGGGTGCAGCAGCATCTATGGAGCGATCCATAAATGCTGCTGCACCCGCTGAGTTTCTCCAGCTTTTTTGTGTACCTTCGATTCTCCAGCATCTGCAGTTCCTTCTTAAACACGAGGGTTTTTGAAAGTTGTGTCTAAGATCCACATACATGGATGTGGTTAAGAAAGCTTGGAAGATACTGTACATTATTTTAGTAGAGGAGTCACAAAATATAAGAGCAGGAAGATTAAGCTAGAACTTTATGAAACAATAGTTAGACCAGAGCTGGAGAACTTTGCGAAGTTCAGGGTCATCACATTCTGGAAAAGAATGAGAGAGGAAGCGGAGGAAATTTGAAAGGAGATTATTATTATTATTGTTATGGTATTTGACTGGTAACTCAGTGATCTGGACAAAGAAACCAGAAACATGAACTTCGATTCCACGAGGCAATTGGGCAAATTAATTCAGTTAGTTAATTTAATCCTGGAATATGAAGGTGGTATCATAACTGTGATGATAAAACTCCTGGACTGTTGTTAAAAGCATTTTGTTTGAGGGAAATAAATCCATACCAATCCTGAAAAAAGGATTGTACCTTTATTGTCCTCTGATGTGACTGAGTAAATGACTAAGTTCAAGGCTACAGGACCACCAATATCAGTCTTTAAATGAACGAGAAACTATTTCTCAGTTTAATTTAGTTTAGTATAGAGATGCATCGCGGAAATATGCCATTCTGCCCACTGAGTCCGCGCCGACCAGCGATCCCCGTACGCTAATACAATCTTACACACAAAGGACAATTTACAATCTTTACCGACAAACCTGTACGTCTTTGGAATGTGGGAGCAAACGGGAGCACCCGGAACAGGTCATGGGAAGAATGCAAACTTCCTACAGACAGCACCCGTAGTCAGGATCAAACCTGGTTCTCTGGCGCTGTAAAGCAGCAACTCTACCACTGCACCACCGTGCCGCTCTTGAAGGCTACATTTTGTTCCAGCTTTGGGATACTTCCAGTTATTCTTACCGTCTGATAATACAAACTCATTTATATTTCTTCCCTTTAAATTACCAGTGCTTTTCTAACTTTTTATGATGATTTAATTTTCAGATCAACTCACTGACTGAAAAAGATGGCATAGAAACTGATTCTGTATTGGAGTGGTTGAACGAACGATATTTCTTCTACAAGATTCATGAACTGCCAATTTTTGTGAATTTCAGGTAGGATGTCACAAAATTTAGATAAATGTTTTGATAAATATTTGATTGTTTGGGTATCGTCAAAGGCTGAGGTCTAAACATAACTGTGTCTTAAACTGGCCTCTGCATAACTGAAGCATAACTTTCATCTCCTTGTTCTCTAAATATAAAGGCCAGGATTTCATTCACTTTTAAATTATGAGAGTTTTAACAATCCACATACATGGATGTGGTTAAGAAAGTTTGGAAGATACTGTACATTCGTTTAGTAGAGGAGGCACAAAATATAAGAGCAGGAAGGTTAAGCTAGAACTCTATGAAACAATAGTTAGACCAGAGCTGGAGAACTTTGCGAAGTTCAGGGTCATCACATTCTGGAAAAGAATGAGAGAGGAAGCGGAGGAGATTTATGAATATATTGCCAGGATTTTAAAATCTAAATTCTAGCGAGTTCAAACCGAGTCTATCCAGTCTTTCTTCATATGAAAGTCCTGACATCCCAGGAATCAGTCTGGTGAACCTTCTCTGTACTCCCTCTATGGCAAGAATGTCTATCCTCAGATTAGGAGACCAAAACTGTACGCAATACTCCAGGTGTGTTCTCACCAAGACCCTGTACAACAGCAGTAGAGTTCAAAACCTCCCTGCTCCTATACTCAAATCCTTTTGCTATGAATGCTAACATACCATTCGCCTCTCTGTCACTGCCTGCTGCAAACCTGCATGCCTACTTTTAATGACTGGTGTACCATGACACCCAGGTCTCGTTGCATCTCCCCCTTTCCTAATCGGCCACCATTCAGATAATAGTCTACTTTCCTGTTTTTTGCCACCAAAGTGGATAACCTCACATTTATCCACATTATACTGCATATCCATCACACCTCCAGATTCAGGGAGAGTTTCTTCCCTGCTGTCATCAGGCAACTGAACCATCCTCTCGCCAGCTCGAGACGGCCCTGATCTCCTATCGACCACATTGGAGACCATTGAACTATCTTTGATCAGGTTTTATTGGACTTTATCTTGCCCTAAATGTTATACCCTCTATCCTGTATCCGTCCACTGTGGACGGCTTGATTATAATCATGTTTGGTCTTAGCTGACAACCACAATCTGAAAGAGGAAATATCACAGTTTTCCTGCTGGACAGAATGAAGCCAGTAGCAGGTGAGAAATCCCCTTTTGGTGAGCCATATCTTGCAAGGAATATCTTGATCTTCCCAGTTCTATGCCTCATGGAACTTTTCCATTGCTTCAGGCTTGTCACTCACCAGATTGCTTATAGGCACTCAGTCTCTCCATGCCCAAACTCGGTTATAAATAGCACATAGTGTTAACAAGTAGTTACTTAGCCCACACCAAGATGTTAGAATTATCTGAATCTGCTAATTAGGTCAGCTGGCTCACTGATAGTTGCACTGCACCTCTCTGGGTGCTTTAATGTATGGTTGCAACTTGACGGAACATTTCTTGAAAGTTAAGCAAATTTTAATACGTAAATAGATTTGCAGATAGGATAAATTTAGTGATAGTCAGATGTTAAGGTTTGATTTAAATCTGTGTTCCGTTTTAATATCCGTTTTCAATTTCCGTTCCTAATGTTTTTTTCTAATGTTTATTTTTCTTTTTTTCTAAACATATTCAATTTTTTTTCCCCCAGAAAATGGAAGGCTTTCAGTGTTTGGAAGGACAATATCCGTAACCTAAAGACCAGCAGCAGTAGGTATGTTTGGTTTAGTTTAGAGATACAAAATGGAAAAGGCTTGTTCAGTTCCCTGAGTTCACGCCAACTATCAATCACCTATTCACACAAGTTCTATTTTATCCCACTTACTCATCCACTCCCTACAAGCCAGGGGCAATTTACAGAGGCCAATTATCCTTCAAATCCATACGTCTTTGGGATGTCGGAGAAAACTTAAGCATGCAGTCCCAGAGAGAAAGTGCAAACTCCACATAGACGGCACCCGAGGTCAGGATTGAACCCGGGTCTCAAGCACTGTGAGGCAGCAGCTCTACCAATGGTTTACATGATGTTAAGAGAGTCTGTTTGACTTTCACTCATAGCCATGTGGAAATTGGTGAATAGGGTGCTAATTTAACTCATTCACAGCACAACTCATATGATGTTAATTCATTCTTTTCCTCCACTAAAGATACTGTTTGGCCTTGAGATATAATTCCATGAGATGTTCTTCATGTTTCACACAAAGATCTGAGAGCTGGCTATATGGCTGGAGGTTGTGTAGCATGGGGATGGTTGGAGGTAGTGTGGAATGGTGGAGGTGGGTAACCTTTTAACCTGCTTTAACCTGCACTCATACATTTGTATGAAGAGGGGAGGCAAAGATCTGAGAGCTGGCTATATGGCTGGAGGTTGTGTAGCATGGGAATGGTTGGAGGTAGTGTGGAATGGTGGAGGTGGGTAACCTTTTAACCTGCTTTAACCTGCACTCATACATTTGTATGAGGAGGGGAGGGAAAGCCATTGAGAAGGACTCTGGATAATTTTACACTCCCTAATTTGCAGGCACAATACATTCCTCCCTCATTTTAACACTAATCAGGGAGCAAATGTCATATTTCATAATGTATTGGGTCGATTCCCTTCTGCCCTCACTTAAAGAGATTTATTTTGGATCTTTATCCCTTCCCTTTTCTATTCAGTGTGCAGTTCCATCTTTTGGACAGTTTTCCTGCTGAATACCTCTTTGGCTTCTATTCTTCTCCATCATGCTTTATCCCTATTCTCATGTTCTCCACCAAAGGCCTACATACTTACCTCCAGTCTCCTGTGTGCACTTTTTGAAAGGCATAATTGTTTACCCCATTTTCCTATGTTCTCTACCAATGACCCACCTGCTTAACCCACATTCTCATATGCTCTCTTCAAAAGGCCTACACACTTACCACATTCATCTGTGCTCTCCTCAAAGGTCTACTGACTTTTCCCATTCTTCTGCGCTTGCCTTGGAAAACCAACAAAATTTACCATAGAATGATGCATTATTAGACCCACTGTGCCCATATAGATGGCACAGTGGCACAGCAGTAAAGTTGCTGCCTTACAGCGCAAGAGACCGGGTTCGATCCTGACTACGGATGCTGTCTGTACTGAGTTTGTACATTTTCCTTGTGATCGTGGAGGTTATCTCCGGGTGCTCTGATTTCCTCCCATACTCCAAAGACATAAAGGTTTATAGGTTAATTGGCTTCTCAAAATTGTAAATTTTTCCTACTCACTCGGTCGATCATGTGTCAGACGTTCTGCCATCGCTTTGCCCCATCTGTGCCACATCTGTGCCTCTGCAGAGATCGTCTGAGATGGTGGCCGATTGGGAAAGGGGGAGATGCAGCGAGACCTGGGTGTCATGGTACACCAGTCATTGAAGGTAGGCATGCAGGTGCAGCAGGCAGTAAAGAAAGCGAATGGTATGTTAGCTTTCATTGCAAAAGGATTTGAGTATAGGAGCAGAGAGGTTCTACTGCAGTTGTACAGTAGGGTCTTGGTGAGACCACACCTGGAGTATTGCGTACAGTTTTGGTCTCCAAATCTGAGGAAGGACATTATTGCCATAGAGGGAGTGCAGAGACGGTTCACCAGACTGATTCCTGGGATGTCAGGACTGTCTTATGAAGAAAGACTGGATAGACTTGGTTTATACTCTCTAGAATTTAGAAGATTGAGAGGGGATCTTATAGAAACTTACAAAATTCTTAATGGGTTGGACAGGCTAGATGCAGGAAGATTGTTCCCGATGTTAGGGAAGTCCAGGACAAGGGGTCACAGCTTAAGGATAAAGGGGAAATCCTTTAAAACCGAGATGAGAAGAACTTTTTTCACACAGAGAGTGGTGAATCTCTGGAACTCTCTGCCACAGAGGGTAGTT
This sequence comes from Leucoraja erinaceus, assembly GCF_028641065.1. Classification (NCBI taxonomy): domain Eukaryota; kingdom Metazoa; phylum Chordata; class Chondrichthyes; order Rajiformes; family Rajidae; genus Leucoraja; species Leucoraja erinaceus. The sequence continues at coordinate 93,541,675 of NC_073381.1, forward strand.
GAGGCCACTTCATTGGCTATATTTAAGAGGGAGTTAGATGTGGCCCTTGTGGCTAAGGGGATCAGGGGGTATGGAGAGAAGGCAGGTACGGGGATACTGAGTTGGATGATCAGCCATGATCATATTGAATGGCGGTGCAGGCTCGAAGGGCCGAATGGCCCACTCCTGCACCTAATTTCTATGTTTCTATGTTTCTATGCCTCTCCGCTGCAAGTCAGTAAGTGGGCCATTGTCTGCTCCTTTCCACAGTTACACTTGTCAGAATCCAAGAAGCCCCACTTCTTCAGGTTGAGTCCGCAGCATCCAACTCCAGTGCGGAGGCAGTTTAGGGCTTTCCAAGTAGCATAAGGCAGGTGGCGTCCTGGTGCCATCTGTTGTTTGGTTTTGGTGCCAGCACGATTGGCTCTAGTTCCATGAAGATGTTCCAACTTTTCAAGCGTTTCCCTACTGTGTAGGATAGTGCGTGTGAGTTATCGCTGGTCGGCGCCGACTTGGTGAAGCAAAAGGTCCGTTTCCACGCTGAATGCCTAAAGTCTCTGAAACAACTGTCCAGTTATGCGAGGGATCAGCTCGGATCAGTATCTCACTCTGTCGCCACTGGACAAGCATTTTCTCCCTGAACAACTGGGCCACAGCTATCTTAATCTAGTCATCCTTTAGGTCCCTTTCTTGGTTGACACATTGGTAAAACATAGAAACATAGAAAATAGGTGCAAGAAGAGGCCATTCGGCCCTTCGAGCCAGCACCACCATTCATTGTGATCATGGCTGATCATCCCCTATCAATAAACCGTGCCTGCCTTCTCCCCATATTCCTTGACTTCACTAGCCCCTAGAGCTCTATCTAACTCTCTCTTAAATCCATCCAGTGACTTGGCCTCCACTGCCCTCTGTGGCAGGGAATTCCACAAATTCACAACTCTCTGGGTGAAAATGTTTTATTCTCACCTCAGTCTTAAATGATCTTCCCTTTATTCTAAGACTGTGGCCCCTGGTTCTGGACTCGCCCAACATTGGGAACATTTTTCCTGCATCTAGCTTGTCCCGTCCTTTTATAATTTTATATGTTTCTATAAGATCACCCCCCCTCATCCTTCTAAACTCCAGTGAATACAAGCCTAGTCTTTTCAATCTTTCCTCATATGACAGTCCCGCCATCCCAGGGATTAATCTCGTGAACCTACGCTGCACTGCCTCAATCACAAGGATGTCCTTCCTCAAATTAGGAGACCAAAACTGTACACAATACTCCAGATGTGGTCTCACCAGAGCCCTATACAACTGCAGAAGAACCTCTTTACTCCGATACTGAAATCCTCTTGTTATGAAGGCCAACATTCCATTAGCTTTCTTCACTGCCTGCTGTACCTGTAAGCCAACTTTCAGTGACCGGTGTACAAGGACACCCAGGTCTCGCTGCACCTCCCCCTTACCTAACCTAACCCCATTGAGATAATAATCCGCCTCCTTGTTTTTGCCACCAAAGTGGATAACCTCACAGGTTGTGGAGAACTTTATCCTTCCACCTCCAGTGGAGTCCAAATGAAAACAAAATGAAGGTGATGGAGCCACTTGGTATCTCTTGTGAAAACGCCAGTCAGCTGATGCTTCAGTAAAATGGCAGCAGCCTCATGTTCTCTTGGTATGAGGTTTGGGAAACATTACATTTTCACTATCTGCGGCATTTTTGCTCCGTGGGTGTTGGGCAAAGGAAGAAGGGAAATTTTAATCAGAGACAGTCTCAGCTTTCCTAGTACAGGGTGGTGAATGGAAAGGTCAGTGTATTGCGAGAATAATTAAAACACTTTCTTGATGGCATAATAAAAACGTGTTTTTCAGAAAACGTTATGTGGCAAAAATTTACTACCAAACCACATAAAAAAAGATAGAAAACTGAAAATTCTCAGCAGGTCAGATGGAATCTGCGAAGAGGAAGCTGGAATGACTTAACAGGGTTATTAACCTATCAGTTGCCATGGAAAGTTAATTATCTTCCCAGTTTTGATTGTTCCTTATGTCTTTGGTTGCTAGAATGATTATGGTGAAGCAGCTGTTTTTTGCCGATGAGATCTTTCTGCGCTGCCTTTATTATGTCCGGGCTTTGTGTGAAGCTGCCAGCTCAAGCAATGGAGGTTTAGGAACAGAAGGGAGTGCCATTGCTTTTTTGAAAGTAAGTCTGCTTATAATGTTGCGAGTTTAAAACGAGACATGCACTCAAGATAAACATTAGTCTACTGAATTATACATCTGAAGATTCCCTTGATCCTTTCCATCATGTAAATCTTCTTCATCCACTCAGCAATATTTCCCCTAGATAGATGCAAAATGTTGGAGTAATTCTGTGGGTCAGGGAGCACCTCTGGAGAACTTGGATGAATAGGTGACGTTTTGATCACATCTTCCCCTCCCCACCCCTTTCAGCCTTCTGCTGAGTCTGTTCCCTCCGAAAATCCTTGGTTCCCATCCAAACCACCACCCGTCCCAGGTGCATTCTCCTGCAATCGCAGGAGATGTAACATCTGTCCATATACATATACTTTCTCCCTCAACTTCATCCAGGTTTTTCCTTCCAGGTGAGACAGAGTTTCACATGCACTCCTTTAACCTTACTGCACTCGGTGTTTCCGATGTGGGCTTCTGTACATTGTCCAGACGAAACATAGACTCGGAGACCGTTTCGCAGAACACTTATGCTCGGTGTGCCAAGGCCTACTTAATCTCTCGATTGCTAACCACTTTAACGCTCCTTCCCATTCCAATACTAACCTTTCTGATCTAGGCCTCCTCCATTGCCAGAGTGAGGCCACATGCAAATTGGAGGAACAGCACCTCATGTTCCATTTGGGTAGTTTAGAACTACAAGCACCTCTCTCCCCTTCCCCTTCCTCCTCTTCCTGCCTAAACGTCTGTTAACCAGTTCCACAGTTCAGTGAAATATCACCCTTGCTCTCACACCATCTCTAGCCAACAAGCAGCCATGAGGGAACCTCCTTCCCAACTACAATCAATCTAAAGGAGGGTTCCAACCCGAAACATCGCCAACCCTTGTTGTCCATTGATGCTGTCTGATCTGCTGATTACTCCAACATTTTGTGTCTATCTTTGTTATAAACAAGCATCTGTAGTTCCTTTTTATTACATTATTAATACTTCCCCTTGCCCCACCTTCCATTGCTGAAATCTTCATCCACTTTCCATCACCTTCAATGGTATTCCGGCTGGCCTTCTATTGTACAGTACTGCCCATGTCCTAACTCACATGGTCCTGTCTCTTCCCTGCATGCATCAAGTCCTCCCTGTCCCGCACACTGGGTGATCTGCAGATGAAGAATTCAACTAGTCATCTCTTCTCCAGATGATGCCTGAGATATTTCTGTGAAATATTCCACCACTTTCTTTCTCACTTTCAGCTGGACAGAAGTAATTCATACACTTATGATGATTTTGCCGAAATCCAGAGTGAACAACGTAAATATGCGCTGAATCAGCTTTGCGATCTCAGATACAAGATAATACAGTCTGTCAAGGAGGCCTGTTTGCAGGTAATTTTACAGCTAATGCCACCCTTCTTGCATGGCTTCAACTCAGAAAACACTCACAGCTGGTGTGATGTTTGGGTGGAACTCTGTGCTGTTACTGTACACTGTCATCCCGCTGAAAAATATTAAAAACATCATCTAGAGTCCCAGCAGGAAAAACACAATTATCAGCTCCTATCCTGAATCTCAATGGGAAAAGACCAGATGGCACAAGAGACTGCAGATGCTGCAATCATGAACTGCTGAGTTCCTCCAGCCATTTGTTTTTTGCCATTTGCCACTTAGCATGTTTCACAATTGGTGCATAATGTATTGTACTCCATTTGCCCATCTTTGCTCCATTCCCTTAACCAAAAAGGAGGAAGCCAAAATCATAAACATTGGGTCTCATGTGTGAATCTGACTGAGAAATCGGAAAAAATATGTTTACTCTGTAGGTGGTAAGAATGTGGGATTCATTCCTGCCTGGGATGGTTGAGGTGGACAAATGTGATTCATTGAGAGAGTTGAAGATATAGAGGAAGAGGCAGCTTGAGCATTAACACTGGCATAGACCCAGCACAGATGATTGGTCTCTAAGGAGCGTAGAACTTGAAAAGCTAAAAATCTGTGATAGAAGAAACATAGCCAGAGCAACTCAGGAGTACCATGTCGATTTGAACACTCAAGGCAGAAGTCCCTTATCAGAATAAAGCTTTGATCAATCGCCTCTATTTTTTCCTCCTCTTCTTGTCAATTTCTAACATCACACCCATGCACACTGCATCCAAGGTGAGGCTGAGTGGGGAGATAGCAACACTATCCTATGCAGTCTGGGTGAAATTTGAGATCTGGTGGGTAGGATCTCTCTGTTGAGAGTGCAATATGTACTTCCAGGTGAGGTACAGTGCACCAGGACCAGAGCAGGTGGTACGTTATCCCCCTGATGTGGACAAAATTGTCACACAGTACGGCTTTGGTGTCTCCTATGTAGAGGAGTGAGCACCAAATGCAATACAAGAAATTGGACGGTGCAAATAATTGACTGCTTCACCCAATTGGAGTTCTTGAGTAGCAGAAAGGGAAAGGGTAAACGTAAAAGTCGCAAGGGAATGTGTTGTGAGAAAGAGGAGCTTATTGGAGGCACAAGAGTGGACATTGAAGGAAACAATCCCTTCTGAAGGTTGAAATGAATGGAAAGAGGAAGGCTTTTTATATGTCAGTTAAAAATGAGAGGGTGACCAGACAGAAGGTAGCACCAGCTCAAAGATAACGGAGAAATATAGAAAAAAACAATAGGTGCAGGAGTAGGCCCTTCGAGCCAACACCGCCATTCAATATGATCATGGCTGAAAATCAGTACCCCGTTCCTGCTTTTTCCCCATATCACTTGATTGCTTTAACCCTACGAGCTAAAAACAAACCGCATGCTTCCAGACGAAAGTATTTGTCATCAAAAAAGCCCCAAAGGTAATATCCGCAGAGAAGAAGCGCTAACTCCACTGCTCCGGGCCGGTGTCCCATCAGTCCAGGCATGTCGGTTAACCCGGCGGGACAGGCAGAGTTGAGCTGGAGGTAGTGAATCTATGCTTGGAGTCAAAGGATGAAAGTAAGGTATTAAACAAATGCTTTGCATCTGTATTCACATGCCCCGTCTACACTAGTCCCACCTAGCTACATTTGGCCTGTTTCCTTCTAAACCTATTTTATCCATGATCAGCCATCTTCACTATAATACCACTCAGTTTAGCATCATCTGCAAACTTACTAATCATGCCTTGTACGTTCTCATCCAAATCATTGATATGGATGAGGAGCAGTAATGGGCCCCGCACCGAATCATGAGGCACACCACTAGTCATGGGCCTCCAGTTGGAAAAACACCCTTCCATCATCACCCTCTGCTTCCTCATAACCTTCTACTTCCAGTCGTGACATTCATAGAAGACAGAAGGTTGTGATGGAAAGCAGATATTCTGGCTGGAGGTCTGTAACCAGTGGAGGTCCACAGGGATCTGTGCTGGGAAAACTGCTGCTTGTGATATATATAAATTATCTAGATGTGAATGCAGTGTGGTTAAGAAGATGTATGATATGCCTGCTGTCACTGCTAGATGCATTGAATATAAGAATCGGGAAGTCATGATGTAGCTCTATAAGACTTTGGTTCTGCCGCATTTGGAGTATTCTGGTCATCTCTACAGAAAAGATGAGGCTTTGGAGAGGATGCAGAGAAGGTTTTCCCAGATTACTGCCTAGCAATTAGAGGGTTTCATGTCCAAGCAGAGGTTGGATAGACTTGGATTGTTTCCTTTGGAACTCGGGAGGATGAGGGGAGACTTGATCGAAGGATATAAAATCATGAGAGGCATAGATAGGGTAGGCAGAACTTTTTTCCCAGGTTGGAAATATTCAACACCATTCAGCACAGGTGAGAGGGGGAAAGTTTAATGGAGATATGCGGGGCAGGTTTTTTAAACAGAGTGTGGTGAGGGCCTGGAATGCGCTGCCAGGAATGGTGGTAAAGGTAGATACAATAGTGGCACATAAGAGGCTTTTAGATGGACACATGGAAGTGGGAGGAACAGAGCAATACGGACCAGGTACAGCCAAATGAAATCAGTTGACATTTAAGCACAAACGTTGTGCAGTACTTGTTCTATGTTCTGTTCTCTGTTTTTATTTCAGATATCCAGAATTTGCATTTTTTAAAATCATTTTCATCATATTGGAGTTGATGTACTGTAACTCTTACTTACATTTTTCAGTTTGAAATGTATCAGGGGCATAGGAATATGATAAAAGTAGATAGCGTGGTATAAAAAAACACATCTGGCACGCTTGCCTTCATCAGTTGGGGCGTTGACTATAAGAATCATTCAAGAAGAAGTCATGGTGCTTCATAAAACATTGGTTAGGCTGCATCTGGAGTATTGTTTGCAATTCTAGTGATCCCATTTCAGGGATGATGGGGAGGGGGATGCTTTGGAAAGGGTGCGTATGTTTTTTTTACCAGGATGCTGTCTAGATTAAAAGATTATTAGCTGGAAAGAGAGAATGGACAAACTTGGATGTTTTTGTTTTCTCTGGAACGTCAGAGGTTGAGGGTAGAACTGATCGAAATGTATAAATTTATGAGAGGCATGGATAGAGTAGACAGTCAGAATTTTTTATCCAGGTGAAAATGTCAGTGACGAGAGGGCGTAGCTGTAAGTTCAGACTGGTAAGTTTAAAGGAAATGTGCAGGGAAAGTTCTTAACACAGAGAATGGCGAGTGCCTGGAATTGAGGAAATATTATATAAATTGAACTGCTCGGATAGTGACTTTTATATAAGCTAGGTAATTTGCAAAAGAAAAGCTTAAGGTTTTCCTAACGAAATAAAGTACAAAGGGAAAGATGAATCAAAACATGGAGGCCTGAACCTGAACCTGCTTAGCTTAGTTTATTGCTTTGAGGCAATTGTATCGCTGGAGGAAATTGTATTTGGTATGATTGTGTTGGAGAATGGATAACTGAATAAGGGCCTCTTCTTAGGCCAGAGGTCAACTGCTCTTTCCTCTATGGCACTGTGAGGTTTATGCTGAGTTGAAACATAATTCAAGGCTGAGAGATAACAGGCCCTGTAGTTAGCCTTGGCTTTGTTGAATTAGGATGTATGTGAAGAGGAGTAGTTGCTTGGAGAAGACGATAATTTGATTGATGTAATGGTCTGAGTTGTGAATTTACGCTTTGTTCTGTAATATTTGTAAAAAGCCTTGTAGATAGATTGGAAATACAGCTCCCAGAGATAGAAGGGAGGGGGCTGCAAATTAAAATTGAGCTGTATCCTGGCACCAACACGTAAGTTGACAGATTTACGACCCATGTATGCTTGGTTGGGATGTGTGTGGGTTTTGAACTTAGAAAGTGTAATTCAGCAAACTTATATAATTAATGTTTTAAAGACATAGGTAATAGTATTTCAAACTGTGAAATTGTAGTAACACAAATTATGAAATGTATTGTCTTAGTAGGAATGTAAACATTAGACATAGAAATTGTTTAGATTTATAGAAATATCTTTCATCTTGGTATGGGAAGTGTGCATGACTTGTGTGATTATTGTATTACATACGTATCTTATAGTTTGAGGAGTGGTCTTTGATAATTGGGCCTACTGGGGTTTTGCTGTGTTGAAATAAAATAATTCTAAAAGCAGTTATACCACAGGCAAACAAAGGTTGTAATGAGGCCAGGGAAGGAGGAACATGTGACTGATGTTGTAAATCACCAGAAGGACTCAGATGATTGGTTACTAGCGTGTCATGTCCTCTGTATCTGAAATGTCTAATACCTATATAAATGACATGAGTTTCTATCAACGTTACTCCTCTCTGGACCCACCCCAGAGCATCAGCTCTGTGTTGGAAGGTTCAAGAGACTAGTCTCAGCTGAATAAACAATTGATTTTAACAGCAACAAGTGTTTGAGTCAAGTTGACTTTAGATTGACAAAATAACTCAGTTTTACAGAATTCGCAACCTGATGGTGGAAACAGATATGATAGTGAAGTTTAAAAAGCTTTAGATAGGCACAGGAATGTGTAGGTAATGGAGGAATATGGATCACGTTAAGGTAAAAACGATCAGTTTAACTTGCCATCATGTTCGGCGTAGCCATTGGGGGACAAAGGGCCATTCTTGTGCTCTTGTGTTCAATAGAAACATAGAAAGATAGAAAGATAGAAATTAGGTGCAGGAGTAGGCTATTCGGCCCTTCGAGCCTGCACCGCCATTTAATATGATCATGGCTGATCATCCAACTCAGTATCCCGTACCTGCCTTTTCTCATACCCTCTGATCCCCTTGGCCACAAGGGCCACATCTAACTCCCTCTTAAATATAGCCAATGAACTGGCCTCAACTACCCAATGTTCTATGTTTCTATGTAAATGTTATACCAGCGTGAAATCTGATGTAAAAAGACATTGGACATATATGGCTAGGAAGGGTCAAGAGAGATATGGGGCAAATGCAGGCAAATTGGACTAGCGTGGTATGCCAACTTGATCGGCATGAACAAAGTGACCAAACGACTTGTTTGAAACACACAGCTGTTCAGGAAAGATAAGCAGTTAATGGTTCAAGTAAATATTTTGAAGAACACCAAGAGTAGGATTAAGAGAAGGTTAAATGATATCTTGAATTTGTTTTGTGTATATTAAGATCACAACTGAACTTTTACAATGAATTCCATTTCTCTGCTGAGTTCCCACATGTCCGGATTCCCTGAGTGTAGGAGTCCTCCTGGAATACAAAATGTCACTGTGTAGCCTCTCATTTGTTTTAAATGACGTGTGGTGTAGTCCTCCAGTGGGCTGACCAGACATTTACCCCAGTTACATTCCTTTTCAGTCACAGGGTCTGTATCTTCACTTCATTTTCTCAAATGAATATTGAAGTGGAATTTCTGATTCATGTTTGTTGTTTCCATGCTCTCTAACTGCAGAAAGCCTTGGTAGCAGGATTTGGGAGGTTATACACAGCAGAACCCAGCAATTTGCAAGAGAGACCAACATTTTCTGAGATTGTGGAGTCAAGACCCCTCCGTGAATACTTCATCAGGTTCCTGAAGCTGGTGGACTATCTCTTCCAGGAGCTTCTCTGTCGATTGGTGAAAACCGCAGTCCAGCTACTACTTGAAGCTCTGTCTGCTTCATATGCAGTGACTTCAATAGAAGCAAGTAGGAATGAGAAATTGCTGAGGTGAGTGAGTGCTTCGATCCCAGTGCTCTAGCACTGACCTGGTTAGGCGCTATATAAAAGACAATGGAACTAGTAGGTATTTGAATTGAAAGAAAGTGTCCCACAATGAACTGAACTAGGCTCCCAACGTCACAGCGTTCGTTAATGACTTAGATGACAATAGGAAGTCATAGATCAATGTTTGCTGTTGACACAAAGCCTGCTGGCATATATAATGCTGACAGGATCACACAATTACCAATGATAAATGAAGTCAGCAAGGAAAGCTCAGATAGATGAATTTTAATGCAGCTAAGCACGAGGTCATCTATTTTGGACCTGCATGTACCATCAATTCTTTTTTACCCAAAGTATCTCAAAATAATTTTCAAACTCCAAAGTGTTGGTTCCCATAAGAAATTCATTGTGACATGAAGAGCAAATTTTGAAATATAAGAATGATGCAAAACTATGCTGTTAAAATAAAAAAGATATAGAACATTAAGTGAAATATGATAAAAAGTTTCTGAGTTCATTATTAATAATTCTACGATTACAATACATTGTAATGTGGATCTAGCTGCATTTTAACATTATGACATTATAATAATTTGTCAAATAATTAAAAATAAATTACAATTAATTTTGTCATTAAAAAAATAATTATAAGTGCTGTAATCAACAACGGAAGCCAATATTTTTGAACAGTGCATAAGAAACAGAGAGAAAGTGGTGAGGAGAGAGAGAGTGAGGGATGCAGAAAGAGAGAAAGCAAGTAGACATAAAGAGAGCATGTGAAAAAGGGGAAGGAAAAAGGCAGAGGAAGATTGCGGGAATGGAGTGAGAGTAAAAAGAGAAACATCTGGGAGGTGGAGAGGGGAAATAGGGTTTTAGAGAGAGAGGGAATGGAGTAAGAGGGAATTAGAATAGCGATGGAAAGGGATTGAGGTTCAAAGGGATTGCGGTAATAGAAATGGAGAGGGAGGGTGTGTTGTGTAGGGAGAAAGAGTAAAGGTATATAGACAAGCGATAGTGTGTAGGAATGTGATGGTGAGTAGACAGAGGGAGGAGAGTTATTTGCTATGGAACATTCCTAAATCTAACCCTTGTTTGGTCTGAAGAGAGGGTATAGTGGGTAGAGGGAGAGTATGTGCGGGTAGAGAGAGAGAAAATAAAATGGCAAGGGGTAGAGGCAATGGTTTTAACGAACGCTCTTCAAAATTACATTTTTCACACAAGCTGCCCGGCCTGAGTCAGAATACAACTTTTTAATTTGCTGTGCCCTCCTTTTCTGAGGGTAGTTCAGAGCCAAACTCATTGTTTGGGTCTTGGCCACAATAGGACAGGACTGTTTGGAATAGCAGCTTTTCTCAATGAAGGGTGTGAGTGAACCAGTTGAGTTTTTTACAAGTCAACACTATTCATTAATTCTTTCTTAAATTTTTAATTCCAAATCATTTGCAATTGAAAATAAATTCCACTGCTGCCAGAGCAGGACAAATTAATCTGTGGATTGTTAGTCCCAGCTATAAGTTTATCCACTGTACTTACCCACTGTATCACCAGCACCAGGACTCCAGTGACAAAAGACTTTCTCCAAGGCAACATATTCCAACACACTGTTACCACACATCTAAGCAAAAAACAGTGGATGTTCCTGCAGTAAAGATTCAGATTCTGCTTCTAAAGCTTTGTTTGGAAAATGATGGTGTTTTTTTACAAGATACGGATTCCATGGGTACAAATTGCATAAGGCTCCAGCTGCATGTACAACTGTTGCAATTCTCCTTTCAGCACACTCACACATCAAATGAGGGTAAACTTGGACAAACGCCTACATAATGTGAGGACTCTGGCAGAGACTACTGCTCAAAGCTACAAAGCACAGCAAGAAGCAGACACAACTGAAAGGGAACCTGTCAAGCTTTCTAACCAAGATTTATCGGATATAGACCAGGTAAGACCATGAAAAGATCATGCAATGCTTTGATACTGCAGTGTACATGGATGTGTGAAGCCATGAGCGAAGGAGATCTGGCAGAGAATGTAATTCCTCAATACTGTGAATTCCGGAAGTGGCGGCGCTGCCTAAGCAGCTGTTGCACGCCTGCAGTCCGTTTGTCTTTTTTCTTTTTGTCTTTTTTTTTTGTGTCTTGTTAGGGGGTATGTTTTGGTTTATTTTTAGTTGTATATATGTTGGGGGTGAGGGTTAACTTTTTTAAATCTCTTCCTTGAATGGGGGCGCGACCTTTTCCTTGTCGTGGCTTTGTTTTGTTGGGGACTAACATCGTGGAGCTGGCGGCCTCCAACTGGAATCGATTTGATGGCTCTGGTCGCAAAGCCTGTGGACCTATGGAGCTGTCTGACTCCGGAGGCTTCGCCAGCTGTGGTGGCGCTGTGGCTGTGACCCGACTTCGGAGCTTCTGCCGCAGGCCCCTGTGGACGTTAACATCGGGAGCACGCAGGTCCCTGGTAGGAGACCGATTTTCGGGAGCTCCCACAACGGCAACTTCACCTCTCCCGAATCGCGGGGTTTGAATCAGCCTGTCGCAGGGCGTTTCATCGCCCAGCGCTGCTTAATCGGCTGCGGGACTTACCATCGCCCGCTGGGGGCTTTAACATCAAGAACCTCGATCACCTCGACGCAGCAGTTTGACGCAGCAGTTTGCTGGGAAGTTAGGAGAATAACATGGAAGAGATAAGACTTTTGCCTTCCATCACAGTGAGGAGGTGTTTGAAGATTCACTGTGATGGATATTTGTGTGAAAATGTGTTAATTGCGAGTTTTGTTTGTGTTTCTTCTGCTGTTATGACTGGAGGGAAATAAATTTTGTTAAAACTTTTGTTTGTTTGAATGACAATAAAAGGCATTCCATTCTAAATGGAGTACAATACAGGAAAATGTAAAATGTTTGTTTTGGCCAAAATTATAAAACAGGCATTTAAATGGTGAGGGATTACAGAGCACAGAAATGCAGAGGGATCTGGGTGACCTAGTGCCTGATGTGTGAAAGACATGTGTGCAGGTACGACAAATAATTAGGAAAGCTAACAGAATGTTATTGTCTATTGTTGGGGAATGGAATGCAAAAGTATTTCTTCAGTTATGTCGGGGATTATTACCACTATATCTGGACACTGTCTTCCAGATATGAATGCTTTGGAAGCAGTAAAGAGGAACACTTATTTATACCTAGAAAGGTTAAGCAACTTTATGACTGTATGCATTGGTATTTAGCTGAGTAAGAGAGGACTTGACCTGAGAACCTTTACAGGATGGATTTGGAGAGAATGTCCTGTGGAAGAATCTCAGACAACAGGCTACTTGATAGTCCGCTCCTCCCAATACTCGGCATTGACTGCGTATGTTCATGATGCACGAACTTGTGATGTTAAATACTGTCCCAAACATTCATTCTCCACTTTGAGTGGTCATGGATCAAAGGTTCCCAGTGATGATGTTGGACTTCTTCAAGGAAGCTTTTGGCTTTTATCTCTGTTTGGGAAGTTATGGTGTTGGATACAGTATATGTATGATGTGGCCTGCCCACTGTAACTGTGGAGTAACTAAGTGCTAAGTGCTGAAGCTACGAGTCTGGGAGAGAATGTTATTGGTTTCCTACTTAAAATCCTATTTAATTTGGAGGATTTTGCAGGAACGGTGTTGGTGGTAACATTCCCATGTCTTGAGGTGCCTGCTGTAGTATGGGCGTCTGAAATGTATGGGTGACAGTGGGGATAAGGAACATGAATCACTGCTTCCTGAAGGCTATGTGTTCTATGCCTGATAGCATTCTTAATATCATCATGGCCTGCGAAATACATGAGCGGCACAGTGTCGCAGAGGTAGAGCTGCTGCCTCACAGCGCCAGAGACCTGGGTTCGATCCTGATCTCTGGTGCCATCTATGCGGAGTTTGTACATTATCCCTGTGGCTACATGGGTTTTCTCCGGGTGCTCGGGTTTCCTCCCACATTCCAAAGACGTGCAGGTTTGTAAGTTAATTGGCTTCTGTAAATTGCCCCTGGTATGTAGGATGAGAGAGTGCGATAACATAGAACTATGGGTAATCAATGGCCAGCACAGACTTGATGGGCCGAAGAACCTGTTTCCACGCTGTATCTGTAAACTAAACTCAAATTGTTCTTTTAGTCAGATTTTTTTTTTGGAAGTATGCAAAATAAGGTGGCTTTTTAGATGCTGCTGTACTACTCCTGTTTTTAGACATTGTGGTAATACCTACCAACCAATCTAAAGTTTCATTATTCAATTTTATGCTACCTTAATATGTATCTTTCAATTCCATGGTCTTTGGTGGCTTCAACAGTGGGTAACACAAGGGCATAACACCCACCAGCACTTGGAATAATCATCGAATAAAGTGTGCAAAATGAAGTTTGACACTAATGCGTACACTAAAACTAGTAAATTTTAATTCCTGCACAATGCCCAAGTTTAACAGTCGGGCAAACTTTATGTTCCTTGGCAGAGTAAACGTATTGTTGGTCTATGTCTTGCTTTTTTCAACAAAGTTTACTCTTCCACAAAAAATTGCTTCTGCCCTGAGGCGACCATCAATAAAATCCACTGTTTACGGGTCAAATGAATACTAAATATGTAAATTTTTAGTGTCTTCCTAGATGTCAAACATGTTACGTGGCGCTAATTTGCTCAATGCATGTGTCAATTATCTTTATTCTGCAGGTACTCCAGGATGCTAAAGAACATACAAAGATGGTGAATTTGGCACCAACGTTCATTGTAAATTTGATACTCGACATTCCATCTAAATATATAATTCATCCCCGAGACAGCACAAAGGCCAAATGCCGAGCCAAAAATAACATGTGTATGATAAAATCCAAATTATCCTATGACCCGCTAGAGCTTTCCAATGTGTCTAGGGAAATGGAGTGCTCTCTCCTGGACACCACAGGTACAACTTAATTTCTGAAAAACTTAAGTACTGCTTTTACGTTCAACCAATAGCTCGAATGCCATAGGAGTGTGCACTGCAGTCACACCGTGGTTAGTTTAGTTTAGTTTAGTGATACAGCATGGAAACAGGCCCTTTGGCCCACTGAGTCCATGCTGACCAGCGATCAACCATACACTGCTTCTGTCCTGCACACTAGGGACAATTTACAGAAGCTTTATTAACCTAAAGTTTACAAGCATTTAGATGGACAAGGCTGATTAAGGATAGTCAGCACGGTTTTGAAAATGGTAGATCGTGTCTCATTAATCGGAGTTTTTTGAAGATGCAACCAAAAAGGTTGATGAGGGCAGAGCTGTACACGTTGTCATATGGATTTCAGCAAGGCATTTGACAAGGTCAAATGCCCACCAAGCCTCCCTCCTCCCCTCTGCCCTCATCAGAGCCCGAGTTTGACCCCAGATCTAACCCAGTCGGTTTTCACCATACCACCAGGCTCCTCTGGAAGGTTAGATCGCATGGGATCCCGGGAGAGCTAGCTGACTGGATAGAAAATTGTATTGTAGATAGTGAAGATGGTTATCAAAGGTTAATGCAGGATCTTGATCAGTTTGGCAAGATGGGCAGAGGAATGGTTAATGAAGTTTAACGCAGATAAATACAATGTGTTGTAACCAAGGCAGGGCTTTCACAGTAAAAGGCACGGCTCTGGGGAGTGTTGCAGAGCAGAGGGATGTAGGAGTGTTGGTACATAGTTCCTTGAAAGTGGCATCAGAGATACATAAGGTGGTCAAAAGGCTTTTGGCACATTGACCTTTATCAATCAGGTTTCAGTATAGTAGATGTGGTGTTATATTACCTACAGCTGGTTAAGCTTCATTTTCTGTATTGTGTTATGTTTTGGTCACCCTGTTGTAGGAAAGTTGTTGTAGAGCTGGAAATAGTGCAGAGTAGATTGAAGAGGATGTTGCCTGGACGTGGGCCTGAGAGGTTGGACAAGCAAGGATTGTATTCCTTGGATCGTAGAAGGATGAGGGGAGATTTTATAGTGGTGTATAGATCTTAAGGGGAATGGATAGTGTAGATACACAAAGTATTTTACCCAAAGTATGGGAATCAAGTGCCAGAGTACATTGATATAAGGCGAGAGGGGAAAGATATAATAGGAATCTGAGGGGCATCATTTTCAAAGAGGAAGGTGGGCATATGGAATCAGCTGCCAGATGAGTTAGTTGAGGCAGGAATTATAACCATATTCAGAATACCTTTCATAGGGAACATGGATAGGAAAGGTTTAGAGGCACACTATGGTATGACATCTTTGTAAGAGACAGGGTCAGAGGAGGTGTATTCCAAATAATTGTTGGATTTGCTCGGTTTATAGTAAATGTCTTGTTTGGAGGAGAGTTCTGTGGGGCAGGATGAGGCAAAAGCAATGTGTCTGCATTGTACTGCCCCCATGTTTTCTCTACGGTATGCCCCCCAAGCCTCCCTCCTCCCCTCTGCCCTCATCAGAGCCTGTTTAACCCCAGCTCTAACCCTGTTGGGTTTTCAACATACCATCAGACCTTCCTCGTTCCAATGCAGAATGATCAGTCCTCAGTATTGGCCTTACCTTTGTAACCCTAAGACCACTCCACAGCGAGTTCTGAACCTGTCATGATGTTGAGCTTGGGCCTTTTTCTCTGGCAAGGAGTCCTTGCTTCCAAGTGACGACCCCTTCTCCTGGCTCCATCACTTCTCCTTGTGGACTCCTCCTTCCAGCCATCGAACCTTCTCTGGACCTTTTATTTCCAACTACCTGTACTGTCACAACGTCAACCATCTAATATTCTCCAATCCCCTTACTCACTCCAATCTTACCCCTTCTGAACCACAGCCCTCAGCTCAGTCTGTAACAATCAAAAAATTGCTATCAAACCCGCTAACATGGTAGGTGCCACTGTAGTCTGGCAGGTTGACCTCTCTGTGCTGAGGCCAGGTGCCAGCTCTCAGACACCTCCCTATATCTACCTCTTGACCATGATCCCACATGTGAACACCAGGCCATCATCTCCCAGTTCATTACCAATCTCGTCACCTCTGGCAATCTCCCCTCCACAGCCTCCAATCTTAGCCTTGTACTGCCCGATTCCTTTTTCTTCCCAAAATCCACAAACCGAACCACCCTCACAGAGCCATTGTTTCTGCCTGCACGTGCCGCACAGAACTGATCTCCAAATACCTTGATTGCATCTTAGCCACTTGTCTAGTCCCTTCTTTCTAACTTTCTGGCGCCTTTCCCCACAATGACATTTTTTTATTCTGCTGTGGGGGGACGTTTGTGTTGAACTCTATAATGGTTTGTGTCCATTATTTATTTATTTTTTAAACATTTTCTATTGTTTGTATGGAAGCTTATTATTCATTTTATGTAAAGCACTTTGGTGTCAATGCGAGTAGACTTAAAATGTGCTATATAAATAAAACTTACTTACTTACTTCCGATCTACATCTGAGACAACACACATGTCCTTCAACTCTTCAATAATTTTAAATTCTGAAGCCCACATTTTTACCATGGATGTCCAGTCCTTTTACACTTCCATTCCTCACCAGGATGGTCTCAAGGCCCTTGGGTTTTTCCCTGCGCAGAGACTCAATAGATTTCCCTCTACTAACACTGTCCTCTGTCTGATGGAACTTGTCTTCACCCTCAACTTACCGTTTCACTCCTCTCACTTTCTTCGTTAAATAGGCCCCAAATTTACAGTTACACCACCCTCCAATGTTTTCTCTGCTCCATAAACAACTGCATTGGGGTTGCCACCTGCACCCGTGTACAACTTGTTGATTTCATTAACTTTACCACTAACTTCCACCCTGCCATCACGGACTATCACTGACACCCCCCCCCCCCCCCCCCCCCCCCCCCCCCCCCCCCCCCCCCCCCCCCCCCCATTCTCGATCTCTCTATCTCCATTATAAGACAGACAATCAACTGATGTCTACTACAAACTCACCAATTCTCACAGTTATCTGGACTGAGCCTCCTCTCACCCTACCTCTTGGAGAGACGCCCTCCACTGCTCTCAATTTCTCCGTCTCCACCGTATCTGATGCCAAGATGAGGCTTTCCATTCTAGGACATCTGCCATGACCTCTTTCACCAGTAAACATTGTTTATGAGGTTGTAGTTCTTTCGCTCATCCGCTTCTGCTCTGCATCTCATAGTTCTGTTCTCAATCCCCCTCCCACAAGACAGAACAGAGATAGAGTTCTCCTGGTCCTTACCATTCACCCCACCAGCCTATGCATCCTATACATCATTCTCAGGCATTTCTGCCACTTTCAATGTGATCCCGTGACCTCCGTTCCACCTCTTCCCTCACATCCATCCAAGGATTCCAGCAGTTCTTCCAGGTGAGACAGAGGTTCACATGCATAACCTCAACTACTTCACTCGGTGCTCCCGATGTGGGCTCCTTGCCACCAGCAAGACCAGTTGTAGACTAAGTGACCATTTTGCCGAAACTTGGGCTCATTTCGCCAGGGCCTGCTGGATCTCCCGGTTATTAACCATTTTACACTTTCCATTACCTCTAAAGACCAATTTCAGCCAATGTAAAAACATAAAACGGACCAGGAGTACCATAGGTGAAGAGGACTTCTGAAATATTGGTTGATTTTTCCATGTGTGTGTTTGTATTTCTCAATGAATTGATTTGATCATTACTTGGAGCATATGGAAGAATGTGCGTTGCTACGGATGTGTGTGTTGATATGGGAACATCTGGTTAAGCGTGTTAGTCTGGCAGGGTGTCTAACAGACTGTGAGAGTATTTGCTGGTCATGGGGTGCACATGTTTTGGTTTAAATGTGTGTGCTTTGGTGTTGAGGTATATATATGTGTGCTTGAGGGTCGGTGGATTGGATCGTGTATGTTTTTGTGAGAGGGTTTATGCTGATGTGATTATTTTAACCATTGACTGACCGAACACAAAAAAGAAGCTTAAAATCTATTAATAGATTATTTAGTAAGGAGCCGTGTGACTTACAATCAATGCAAATCTTTGTTCCTGGAATATGTTTATTTTTACAGAAAGTGACATTGACATTCAGGAAGACATCGATGGGTAAGGAAATAACTGCTTCATAAAGCATCTTTAATCTAAAAAATGTGTAGCATTATTCAGCTGAAGAGTTCCCAAATTGGAGGGTTTTGTGGGTCATGATAATGGCATTTAGAGGAGGAGGAGGAGATTTAAGTATCAGGGGTTGGAAGGTCAGAGGTTGTTAATGAGATAGATCAGTGAGAGATGAGCAGTGATTGATGGGTTGTCTGTTACTCATCCAACCTTTCCCATTTGCTTTCAGTGTCCCTTTTATACCACATGCTTCAGTTTTGCTAATATGTCATGTGGCTTGTTATCAAAAGCCTTCTGACGATGCATCGACTGCATAACTCTTATTAACTTTATCTGTTAGCTCATCAAAGAGTTCTATCATATTGGTTAAACATAATTCATAGTGATAGACCTATGGAGTCATACAGAGAGGAAACGGACTCTTAGGCCCAACTCATCCACCCCGAACACGATGCCATCTACACCTGTCCTATTTACAGTTGTCCCTTGAATTATTTCTTATCTGTTTCTGTCCAAGTATCTCTTACATGCTGTTATAATACCTGCCTTAACCACTTCCTATGGCAGCTTTCCATATACCTCTCCCAATCTCTTTTAAAATCTTTCCTCGCTCACCTTAAACCTGTGCCCTCATGTTGTTAATTCCTCAACCCTGGGGAAAAAGGCTTTATATATTAACCGTAACAAATGCCTCTCATGATTTTATACGCCTCTCTAAGACCACCTCTCAATCTTCTACATTCCGAGGAATACAGTCCCATCGTGCCCAACCTCCCCTATAACTAATTCTCTTGAGTCTAGGCAACATCCTCCTAAATCTTTTCTTCTCTGCACCCTCTCCAGTTTAACGGCATCATTTATGATTACCAAAACTGAACACGATACTCCAAGTGTGTCCTCACTAACATTTGGTACAATACAACATAACATTCAATTTCTATACTCAATGCCCTGGTCATAGATCTTCAGTCCATAAAACCTCTACCAGCTGTGGCACATTGGCTGTGATATAGGTTTAATGGCTTCTGTAGAATTGCCCCTCGTGTGCAGGAGGTGGGTGACAAAGTGGGATAACATAGAACTAGTGTGACCGGCTTTGATATGGTGGGCTAAAAGAACTGTTTCCATGATGTATATATAAACAAAACTAAACTAAACAACCTTCCACCATCACCTTCTGCTTCTTTCCACCAAGCCAATGATTTATCTAATTAGCTTGCTCTATCTGGATCCCATGTGATCTAACCTTCCAGACCCACCTTATCAAAGCTTGAAGTCCATAGAGACCATGTCTATGACCCTACCCTCATCTACCTTCCCAGTTAATTGAAGTCGTGAGACACAATCTCCTATGCACAAAGCCATGCTGACTATCCCTAATCAACCCCTGTCTTTCCAAATATACATATACCTTATCTCAGAATCCCCTCCAGTAACTTACCAATCCTTTTTTAACAATGGAGTAACGTCCCCCTTTCTCCAGTGCTCTGGCATAGTATTATTGGATTATTTTTGGTTCTGATGAGCCAATAAAATACATTGGATTTGTGTACCATGCATGTTTTTATCTTCCAGGTCAGACTATAAAAAGCGTGCTCAATACATCTTGGTACCTACTTCAGAAGATCTGCTGGAACAAATACATAACATGGTCGGATTACTGGAAGAGGTTGTTGGTAAGGCACCAATGACCATAAAATGACATTTCAAATGCTAAATTAATTCACAGAATATGTACTCACATGGGAATGGTGAACGGGTAATTTATTTGTCAGTTAAGAAAGTGAATTGGGCACTTCCCTTTGTTTAGTTTAGTTTAGAGATACAGTAAGTAAACAGGCCCTTCAGCCTACCGAGACTGCACCAACCAGCGATCCCAGCACATTAACACTATTGTACACACCCTAGGGACTTTTAATGCAATTTTACACTTATAATGGCAAGACAACGATACAATGGTTCAACGATACAATGGTTCAACGATACTCGTATGTATCCAGGTACAGTGAAATTCCATTTTTTTTGCATACAGTTTAGTAAATATGTTACCATACACGGGCACAATCATAGTTAAGTACAAGAGTGTAGGAATAGTAGATTACATTGAGCAGCACACAAGAATCACCACATATCCAGTGCCATTTTGTATGATTCATATCCAAAGTTTAAAAAAAAGTGGTATCTTAACATGGCCATAAAGGCCCATTTTGCTGGTGGCAGCAAAGTGGCAGAGTTGCAGGGTCGGCCTGGCCAGGCAATGTTGTTGGTGTGCCGCATTGCTCTGAGCTCTTGTAGGCCCTGTCCAATCCAATCTCGCAGCTTCTTAAAGCAGCGTGTGATCCACTTAATCAGCGCTGATGCCTTGATCCACGAATGTACCATCCCTCGCTTCATGTCGCCACTGTTCAGCCTCCGTACCTTGGGCACTGATCGCATTCAACAGAGCATTCAGAGCATCTTTGAGGGTGCAGGAGAGAAGACCCCAGCTTGCTTACCAGCGCTGTTGATTTCTTGCGTCTGCTGCCATCATCATCCTGAATGTTTCTGAGCAAAGAGATTTTGCTCATAATATCTAAACAAAAAAAATATATTGGAGGCAGCCTGACTGGACTATATAAGCGGGGATTATTTTCTCAGCAGGGATGGACACGAAGGGGTGACCATTATAAAACCATGAGAAGCATGGATGAAGGTGAATGGTCTTCATCTTTTTCCCAAAATAGGGAAGTCTAAAAGTAGAGAACATAGGTGAAGGTGAGAGGGGAAAGATTTAAAAAAGATCCGAGGGTCGTGTTATTCAGAGTGCAGTGAGGATATACCAAAGACAGTGGTAGCGACTAGTACAATTACAATGTATAAAAGACTTAAACAGGAGCAGGTACAATCTTGCTTGCAGCAGCATGGCAGACACATTGATGTCAATGATGTAAGACAGTGGAAAGAAAAGAGCTGCGCAAAAACAAGAGATTAGTGCAAAGATACAATTAGAAAGCATGTCCATGGTAATGAATTTCTCCCCATTTGGGGTTTAGAATTCTATATATATAACTCTGTTCGTATGTGTTGGAATGACCCAACCTTGATGCAACCAATCAGGATTCTAGAGGGTTGCAGGCCAAATGTAGGCAAATGGAACAAGCTTAGATAGGCATCTTGGTCATTCTGGATGAGTTGGGCTGAAGGGCCTGTTTCTGTGCTGTGTTGTTGCAATGATTCTATGACTAATTCCTCTGATGAGAGGGTTTTCCTACCAGCATTGACTAAATAGCTTGGGACTATACCTTGGGGTATAGAAGAATGGGAGGCGACTTTATTCAAAAATATAACATCCTAAGGAGGATTGTCAGGCTGAATGTTTCGATGTTTTCACTAGTGGGAGAGTCACGATGAAGGGGATGTAACAACATGATAAGGGGCTGGTCATTTACAAATTAGGCAAGTAGAATTCCTTCCAGTAATGGATGGTGACTCTCTGGCATAGTGAAATCGACCCCCACCAATTCGCCTATCGCCAAAACAGATCCACAGAAGACGCCATCACCGTAGCTCTCCACTCTGTGCTGAGCCATCTGGAGCAGGGGCAGAGCTACGTCCGGATGCTCTTTGTGGATTTTAGTTCAGCCTTTAATACAATCATTCCGGACATTCTCATAGGTAAACTGGTCACTCTCGGCCTCCCCACTGTCACATGTGCCTGGATAAAGGATTTCCTCACCAACCGGCCCCAGACTGTGAGACTCGGCCCCCACCTCTCCTCCACTCGCAGGTTGAGTACCGGTTCCCCACAGGGCTGTGTGCTAAGCCCCCTCTTATACTGTCTCTACACCTACGACTGTAGTCCGGCCCACAACAACAACCGCATCGTCAAATTTGCTGACGACACTACTGTGGTCGGACTTATTTCGAAGGGAGACGAGGCAGCCTACAGAGAGGAAGTCCTGAAGTTGACAACCTGGTGCTCAGAAAACAATCTGGCTCTGAACACCAGGAAAACAAAAGAGCTCATTGTCGACTTCAGGAGGCACAGCACCGACTTAGCCCCCCTACACATCAACGGCGAGTGTGTGGAGAGGGTCAACACCTTCCGGTTTCTCGGTGTCCATATCGCTGCTAACATCTCCTGGACGGACAACACGACAGCGATCATCAAGAAGGCTCAGCAGCGGCTGCACTTCCTGAGGGTCCTCAGGAAGCACAACCTGGACTCTAACCTGCTGCTGACCTTCTACCGCTCGTCCATCGAGAGCCTGCTGACATACTGCATTACAGCATGGTATGGCAGCTGCACCATGGCAGACAGGGAGAGGCTTCAGAGGGTAACCAGGACAGCGCAGAGGATCATTGGCTGCCCTCTCCCCTCCCTGATGGACATCTACACCTCCCGCTGCCTTAGCAGGGCAAAGAAGATCATCAAAGACAGCTCCCATCCTGCGTTTGGACTGTTCGACCTGCTGCCCTCTGGAAGGCGCTATAGGTGCATCAAATCCAGGACAAACAGACTCAGGAATAGTTGCTTTCCGAGAATTATATCTACCATAAATTCAAATTCACACATGCACTGACTACACCGCCCAACACGGACTTCCATCTGTATATATGATATATGTATATATGTCCCCCCCCCCATCTCCCTTCTGTTTTTTTGTTTTTTCTGTTTCTTGTTTTTTGTGCTAAATTGTATGTATGCACTGAGTACGAGCAGCTTTCAGTTTCACTGTACATGTATAGTGACAATAAATGGCATATCATATCATAGAATTCCTTCCAGTAATGGATGGTGACTCTCTGGCATATCAATCCCCGGTGGGTGTGGAAGCTAGATCTTTCCATTTTCATTTGAAATGGAAGCAGATAAATATTTGATAGATCGAGGAATAGGTGGAGAAACTGCACATATGAGGAGTTAAGGCCAGGGTAGATAGGCTGTTATCATATTAAATGGTAGGCTGGAAAGGTCTGATGAACCACATTTGCTTCTATTTTCTCATATTATTGTGACAGCACAAAGAACGTAGAACTGTACAGCACATGATGGCAGGTTAAATTGATCTCATCTGCGTGTACATTTTAGTTTATTGTCACGTGTACTTTTGTGCATGCAAAATAGTCAGCAGAAAGACTATAATGATTACAATTGAGCTGTCAATAATGTACAGATACATGTTGAAGGGAATAACATTAAAGGGCCTGTCCCACGAGCATGGGACTGCATGCGGCAAGCACGACCTAACGTGGTTGCTTGGGCTGTACGGCCTCACGGGGCCGGTCCCACTTCGATCGCCAGAGCCGTATGGAGTTGTGCGGAGCTGGTCCCAACATCGCGCGGGGCTCCGAAAAACTGACAATGTTCAGAAATTCCGCGCGGTAACGGCCTGCCGGCCTGCAGCCAACTCGACGCCGTACGCAGCGCCTCGACGGGCATACGCAGCATCTTGGCGCCGTACGTCACTCGCGAACGTCCCGTGGACTTCGCTCGAACTTCATGTCACTCACACGGCCTCCGCGCGACCCCCGCTTCTGGTTTGGTCACGCTCGCCGCATGAAGTCACATGCTCGTGGGACCGGCCCTGTATGTGGATCACTTAACCTCCGTGCGGCCCCCGCTTCCGGTTTGGTCGCACTTGCCGCATGTAGTCGCATGCTCGTGGGACAGGCCCTTTAGTGAAAGGTAAAGTCCAGTAAAGTCCGTTTAAAGATAGTCCGAGGGTCTTCAATGAGGTAGATCGGGACAGCTCTCTAGTTGTGCCCCCTCTCACCTTATAGCTATGCCCTCTAGTGTTGGACATTTCCACTTGCGATAAACGTTCTGACTCTCATAATTGTATGTACTTCTAATGAATCTCCCCTCAACCTCCAATGTTCCAGAGAATGAGAGTTCATGAGAAACAGCATGTTTAGTATCTCTCTACGTGTAAAGTTTTTATCATTCCCTCATCAATAAACCACTGATGTGAAATCAACCATTGCCATTTTAGCCAAGCTGGTTGCCTTTACCGATGAGCCCCGCTTGTCTATGTTTAACTCGCCGTCTGTGTACGAACTGAAGCTCTCTGATGATCGGGAACTGGAAGCAAAGAGGACAAAGCAACTATCACTCGACTCCAATATACTCTTTGGTCAAGATCCAGTCTACCAACAACAAGTAGGTTGGGCGTCAGCCCATCAGAAATTATCTGAGTGATTTTTAATTTGGTTGAGTTTGTGGCATTTTATAAAGAGAATTGACAAATTAAATAAAAATGTACAGATAATCTATTGCACTAGTGCATAGTGGACTGAAGGGGCTATTCCTGTGCTGTAATTTCTATGAAGGCTCCCAAAGTATACAGTTGGATAGAGGTCAGCAACAAAACTGGGCAAAGATATGGCATATTAAGATTAATCCGAGCAAGTGTGAGGTATTGAATTTTGGGAGGTCAAATGTAGGGTGAATTACCAGCATTGGTGTACCGAGGTCCATAACTCTCTAAAAGTGACAACACAAGTAAATAAGAGTGGTATGTTTGCCTTCATCGGTCAGGGCATTGAATCTAAGTTTGAATCTTTATAGGACTGTTTTGGCCTTGTTTGGAGTATTGTCTACAGTTCTGAATGCTTTGGAGAGGATACTGCCTAGATTATAGGGTATTAGCATAAGGAGAGGTCGGAAACACTTGTATTGTTTTCTCTGGAGTGTCGGAGGCTGAAGTGAGACCTGATGTACCAATTGTAACATATTTATCCTTGGCTTCTAGCTTACGGAGCTGCAAAATTTGATAAGTGACACCATGATGGAAGTAACACAGTTCAGTAAAATGTTTGTGCAATACTGTGTCATGGTGGATCAGGCCATGGAGCTGGACCTTGAGGCTTCATTAAATCAGCAGGTGTGGAGCCCATTGGAATTCAGGAGCATGTTAGAGGTGTACACTGAACACATTATGGACGTAAGGAACATGACTGTGGAACGACGGGTCCGTTTGGTGAAGGTGGTAAGCGAACAGTACCAGGCAGAATGTCTGCCCTATTTGGAAGCAGTGATCAATGCAATGCACAATCACCTGAAGACGACTGCTTACAAGAAAACTGCTGGGCTGCTAAATGTGAGTATGTGCTTGTTTTCCTCTCTTGCAATTTATTAGCGTGTCACCATTGTTAAGGTTCAGATCACTGTTGTCAGAGACCTGCAGGGTAAGCTCTCTGTGTGGACACTGGGACTCTGGCAGGCCTATATGCTTGCATTTTCCCGTAGACCATGATAATCAGCGACACTGATTCATCCTTTTCTTGATCGGAGGGTACCTGGATGTCATAGAACAGCAGCCATCAACCTGTTCATGGAATTGGGTATGGTCCTGGTCACAGTGGGACAAAGTTCTTCGAATCAACTGCTCATGCCGACCAAAATGCCAAATCTACATCTGTCTTATCTGTCTATGTTTGCCTCATATCCCTCTAAACTTTTTCTATCCACACACCTGTTCAAATGTCTCTTAAATGTTGTTATAGTACCTGCCTCAACGACCTCCTCTGGCAGCCTGTTCTATATACCCACTGTTTCTGTTTGAAAAAGTTGCCACTCAGGTTCCTATTAAATTTCCCTTCTTGCCTTAAACCTATGTCCTCTGGTAATTCCCAACTCATCTACGTGTTCATCTACCCTATCTATTCCCATCATGATCTTATACAACTCTGTAAAATCACCCCTCATCCTGTGCTCCAAGGAATAAGGTCACAGCCTGCTCAACCTCTCCCTCTAGCTCAGGCCCTCAAGTCCTGTCAGCGTAGATTTTCTCTGCACTCCTTCCAGCTTAACATCTTCCCTATCGCAGGGAGACCAAAACTGAACACGATCCTCCAAATCTGGCCTCACCAACGTCTTGTACTGATTGATGAAGGCAAATATGCCAAAATCCTTCTTGACCACCCTGTCCACTTGTGATGGCACTATCAAGCAACTACGTACCTGCAAAAAAAGTTTTTGGCATATTTTTCGTTTATTGTTCTTTATCTCTCTACATCATTTTCTATATCTCTTGTTTCCCTTTGCCGTGACTTTCAGTCTGAAGAAGGGTCTCGACATGAAATGTCACCCATTCCTTCTCTCTAGAGATGCAGCCTGTCTCGCTGAGTTACTCCAGCTTGTTGTGTCTATCTTTGGTTTAAACCAGCATCTGTAGTTCCTTCCTACACAAATAGGGAAAACAGTCCACTAAGAGCATTGAGCACAGAAACGTATAGTACAGGAACAGGCCCTTTGGGCCACAATGTCTATGCCAAACTAGAAGCCATGATCAACTGTTATCTGCATACACATAAACTATATCCCTCCACTCCCTGTGTATCTACATACCTATAAAAAAATCTTCTAAATGCCATTATTGTTTCTGCCTCCACCACCAGCTCCACCACATCCCCTTTAAACTTTGCCCCTCTTACCTTAAAGTTATGAGTGCTATAATTTAGCATTTCCATCCTGGGAAAATGGTTCTGACTGTTTATCTATGCCTCTCTAATTTTACATATTTCAATAAGGTTTCCTCACAACCTTCAACGTTCCAGAAAAAACGACCCAGGTCTGATGTAACTAGGAAAAAGGACAAGGGAGAGCCAGTGAATGTAGTGTACCTGGACTTCCAGAAAGCATTTGATAAGGTCCCATATAGGGCAAAATTAGGGCACAGGGTATTGGGTACCGCAAGGCTCAGTGCTGGGACCGCAGCTATTTAAAATATACATCAATGATTTAGATGAAGAGATTCAAAGTAACATTAGCAAATTTGCAGATGACACAAAGCTGGGTGGCAGTGTGAACTGTGAGGAGGATGCTATGAGAATGCAGGGTGACTTGGACAGGTTGGGTGAGTGGGCAGATGCATGGCAGATGTAGTTTAATGTGGATAACTGTGAGATTATCCACTTTGGTAGCAAAAACAGGAAGGCAGATTATTATCTAAATGGTGTCAAGTTGGGAAAAGGGAAAGTACAACGGGATCTGGGGGGTCCTTGTTCATCAGTCAATGAAAGTAAACATGCAGGTGCAGTAGGCAGTGAAGGAAGCGAATGGCATGTTGGCCTTCATAACAAGAGGAGTTGAGTATAGCAGCAAAGAGGTCCTTCTGCAGTTGTATAGGGCCCTAGTGAGACCACACCTAGAGTATTGTGTGCAGTTTTGGTCCCCTAATTTGAGGATGGACAGTCTTGCTATTGAGAGAGTGCAGCGTAGGTTTATAAAGTTAATTCCCAGGATGGCAGGACTGTCATATGCAGAAAGAATGGAGCGGCTGGGCTTGTATTGTACACTCTGGAGTTTAGAAGGATGAGAGGGTATCTTATTGAAACATATAAGATTATTAAGGGTTTGGACACGCTAGAAGCAGGAAACATGTTCCCGATGTTGGGGGAGTCCAGAACCAGGGGCCACTGTTTAAGAATAAGGGGTAAGCCATTTAGAACGGATATGAGGAACCACTTTTTCACACAGAGAGTTGTGAGTGTGGAATTCTCTACCTCACAGGGTGGTGGAGGCCGGTTCTCTGGATACTTTGAAGAGAGAGCTAGATAGGGCTCTTAAAGATACCAGAGTCAGGGGATATGGGGAGAAGGCAGGAATGGTGTACTGATTGAGGATGATCAGCCATGATCACATTGAAAGGCAGTGCTGGCTCAAAAGGTTGGATGTCCTACTCCTGCACCTATTGTCTATTGTCTGTTGTCAACCTTTAGCTATTACCCTCTAATCCATGCATTATTCTGGTAAATTAAAAGACGCAAGGTTGCCTATCTATGTTCTCCAGACTGATCCGCTGAGTTACTCCAGCACTTTGTGTCTTTTTCTTTGTAAATAAGCGTCTGCAGTTCCTTGTGTTTCTATCATTCTGGTAAACCTCCTTTCCTCCTTTGCACCGTTTCTAAAGCCTCTACGTCCTTCCTTAATGGGGCGACTTGAACCACATGTAGTACCCACATGCGGCCTAATCAAAGTCGTACAAAGCTGCATCATGACTTCCTGACTCTTATATTCAATGCATTGACCAATAAAGGCAAGCATACCATATGCCTTCTTTACCACTGTCTACTCGTGTTGCCATTTTCAGAGAGTTACGGTCCTGGGCCCTGAGCTCCCTCCGCAAGTACATCAATGCTGTTAAGGGTCATGGCATTAATTGTATATTTCCCCCTAATATTCAACTTCCCAAAGTGCAATAATTCCTACTTACTTGGTTTAAACTCAATCTGCAATTTCCCCGCCTTTTTCAGTAGCTGATCTATATCCTACAGTATACTTTGATGTCTTCCTCAGAGTCCGTGACCCCCAGCAATCTTGGTGTGGAACCAGGCTGGTGAACCCAGCCCACTGAGTCCAAGCCAATCATAGAAACATGGGAGTCAAGGAAAGAGCGTTCACATCGCGGCCCTGTTTCCATCAATCTTTCCACCACCATGCATAAGAAATGCAAGACAGACCATTGTACGCAGGTGCCAATAAGTGTGTTGTGCTCTAGCTGAACAACTTCCAATCTTGTGTGTAGGCTCGATAAGAAGATAGAAACATAGAATCAGAGAAAATAGGTTCAGGAGTAGGCCATTTGGCCCTTCAAGCCAGCACCGTTATTCAATATGATCATGGCTGGACATGCCAAAAAATCAGCACCTGCTTTCTCCCCATATCCCTTGATTCCATTAGCCCTAAGAGCTATAAAAACTCTCTCTAACAATCCAGTGAATTGGCCTCCACTGCCTTCTGTGGCAGAGAATTCCAGAGATTCACAACTCCCTGGGTGAAAAAGTTTTTCCTCATCTCAGTCCTAAATGGCCTACCCCTTATTCTTAAACTGTGACCCCTGGTTCTGGACTCCCCCAACATCGGGAACATTTTTCCTGCATCTAACCTGTCCAATCCCTTAAGAAGGTTATGTTTTTATAAGATCACCTCTCATCCTTCTAAATTCCAGTAAATACAGGCCCAGTCGATCCATTCTTTCATCATCAGCAATCACCCATGCACTAGTTCTATGTTATCTCAGTTTCACACCCTGCACACTAGGGGCAATTTACTGAAGCCATTTACTACAATTTACTACAAACCTGCATGTCTTTGGCATGCTGGAGGAAACTGGAGCACCTGCAGAAAACCCAGGCGGTCACAGGGAGGATGTACAAAATCTATATAGACAACACCCATAGTCAGGATCACACCCGGGTCTCTGGCACTGCAAGATAGCAACTCTACCACTGCACCACTGTGCTGCATTTGGAAGAGAATGGGCTAATTAAGAACAGTCATTATGGCTTTGTATCTGGCAAGCCATGTCTTGATTATAATCGAGTATTGGTGAGGTGACAAAGGTGATCGATGAGGGTAGGACGTTGATTTGTGTCAAATGGCCTGTTTCTGAGCTTTGATTCTTTGCAGCTCACATTGTAGCCCTTGGAGACAGCTCTTTCTTCAGACCGCCGCCACTGACGAAGACGCACAGAATGTCGTTGGCATCGGTCTGAAGAAAGCCCTGTCCATTGAGGCTTGCGGACCATGCGGTGGGTGAAGAAGAGCTCTCTGGTGCAGACCTGCGGCATTTCCACCTAGTTTTACAATGAAACTACACAAAGTGCTGGAGCAACTCAACAGACTAAATCAGGCTGAGGAAGGGTCCTATCTATGTCACCTATCCAAGCTCCCAAGCGCTGTGGCCTGACCCGCTGAGTTACTCCAGCACTTTGTGTCTCATTATGTATCATCTGCAATTATTTGTTTCTGCTACATATAATTAACCCACAAACCAGCAGGTAAACATCGTACTCAATTACAACAGATTATCTGCAATAATGGACACCATTCCCTCACCTATGGTCCGTTATAACGGGGATTTACTATATATGGATGAGTATGTGAATAGACAGAATCTCTGGACCAAGCGTGTGATAGTCCACTTATTTGCAAAGTTTTCTTTCACAAGGCTTTGAGAACTGTGTGTGAATGCATGAGCTCAACATTATTATTTTTTTAATTTTTAGATAATTGAAGAAGCTCAGCAGAAGCTCAGCAAGGAACCAGAAACCATTGATCTGTTTGGAGAACACCTGATATTCCTTTCTCAAATGGAGGTGGAAATGCCCAGATTGGAGAGAGACTTTCAAACTCTGACTCAGATGTATGGTATTGCCAATGAGTATGATGTCCCCATCCCTCCTGAGGAATTTGCCCTCTATCAAATCCTGGTCCCCAGCTTCCACAGCCTGAAATCCAACCTCCTCTACTTTGAAGCCTTAAAAGACAGCAACATCAAAAAATTCAGTGCGGACCTGGAGAAAGACATCAGTAACCTTTACTATGAGTTAACACAAATTAAATATAAGGTAATGGCCCGGAGAATAGGGTATGAACATAGAAACATAGAAACATAGAAAATAGGTGCAGTAGGCCATTTGGCCCTTCGAGCCTGTACCGTCATTCGATATGATCATGGCTGATCATCCAGCTCAGTATCCCATCCCTGCCTTCTCTCCATACCCCCTGATCCCTTTAGCCACAAGGGCCACATCTAACTCCCTCTTAAATATAGCCAATGAACTGGCCTCAACTACCTTCTGTGGCAGAGAATTCCACAGATTCACCACTCTGTGTAAAAAATGATTTTCTCATCTCAGTCCTAAAAGACTTCCCTCTTATCCTTAAGCTGTGACTCCTAGTTCTGGACTTCCCCAACATTGGGAATAATCTTCCTGCATCTAGCCTGTCCAACCCCTTAAGAATTTTGTAAGTTTCTATAAGATCCCCCCTCAATCTTCTGAATTCTAGCGTGTACAAGCCGAGTCTATCCAGTCTTTCTTCATATGAAATTCCTGCCATCCCAGGAATCAGTCTGGTGAACCTTCTTTGTACTTCCTCTATGGCAAGAATGTCTTTCCTCAGATTGGGAGACCAAAACTGTACGCAATACTCCAGGTGTGGTCTCACCAAGACCCTGTACAACTGCAGTAGAACCTCCCTCCTCTCTTACTCAAATCTTTTTGCTATGAATGCTAACATACCATTTTCTTTCTTCACTGCCTGCTGCACCTGCATTCCTACTTTCAATGACTGGTGTACCAAGACACCCAGGTCTCGTTGCATCTCCCCTTTTCCTAATCGGCCACACCGAACGGTGTGGTGGTTTGAAAATGCTGCTTTCATGATTGGGTTTTACATTTGAAACAACAGTTTTGGAGGAAAATGGATGTGCAGCCAAATGGAAAACAACCAGCAGGTGCAAATCAGCAGAGACTGAAAGACATTGTGTTGAATTTCTACCTAAATTAGAATAGTGGAGATCCCACAAAATCATACCTGATATTTTGAGCCATCCCATCGCCTGAACTCTGGTTCCCTGATTTCCCTCTGTGTCACTTGCTCTCCTGGATCTATGCAAATTACCATAAGTAATAGAAAGTAAGGAGGCTTACCCCAAGATGGATACATGGAACAGTCCTTGTTTTAGACCTATTCAGGGCCCCCTCTTCATGCTTTTCTGTTACACTGATGACGTCAATGGCGCTGCTCTCTGTATTTGCATTGATTTTAAATTTCACTTCCCCTGCAGCTAATTTCTGCTTTCCTTTTTACAGGGTCCATATCTGACAAGGTTCCTTTTCTTGACCTCTCAGGTGATAGGTTAGTTACCAGCTATCTCAGTTGCACATCCTTCCACGCTAATTCCTGTAAGGATTCCATGCCATTCTCCCAGTTTCTCTGTTTCCATCTCATCTGATTATCCACACCAGAGCCTTGGAGATGTATGATGTTTTAGCAGTTTGAGTTGGTTTCCAAAAGAGCATTATTTAGCAATGTTACAAAATTTTGAGATTTTAAAAATCAAGTCTGCAATTTATCCCATCAGATAAAGCATAAAAAGAAGTTTAATTTGACACATAATTTACTTTCATAACTTCAGTATGAAAAAGGTTATGGCCATTTTTATACTCGGAAATTGTTCTTAAAACGCAAAAGCTGTGATCAAGAACAGTCTAAAGCCCATAACTTTATTAAAAATTAAGAGAACTGAAATAAATTTTCAGTTATTATAGATTGAAGCATTCTGAAACAAATATTAAACAATCTTACTTGGATGACCTGAAATTAAAGCATATAATTAGTTAGTTACCCAATTGTAGCTAATTCCAAAATTCAATTACTAGATCGAAACATCTATCCATTTCTTAAGGAAAGATTAACATTTTTAAATAGCCTGTGTCCAAAGAACGTTCACACAAGAATTCACAATAAAACATGATTTTTAAATCTCATTGACATTAATTTATAGGGATTTAGTGTTCAATTGCTGTAAATTAATGGCCATTTAAATCAGCTTGTGTGTGGGATTCTGTGGAACGCGCTGGTTTGGAACGCTGTCATTGCGGTGGATTTGAAGCCCATATGGCATGAAAGATACTGCGGGATTGAATGGGCCCCCAAGTCAGCTACTCGCAACATAAAATTTTGTATAAAGGGATCTTAAGAAGCCCTTTTTAATGTAAAAATAAACAACCTACCTTGCCATGTCCCCTACATGAAATCCGTCCTGTTGTCGGGCTTCGCGGCTTTAGAGGATGATTTTTAATTTACTACTAGACCAAGTGCAGACCCGTTGGGTCTGTTTTCCCCAGCGCGCGTTTGTGGGGTGGTGGGGGCGGGGGATAGGGGGCTGCGGCATCACACTCACACTAACCACCCCCCAAACACACAGGTGGGGGGAGGGGGGGGAGAGGGAGACGTGGTGAGGGGAGGGTGAGAAGAGGGGAGGGAGGGGAGAGGGGGGGAGGAGGAGGAAACGGGAGAGATTTGGGAGGGAGAGGAGAGCGGGGTAGGGGGGAGAGAGGGGGAGGGGGAGGAGAGTGGGGAGTGGTAGGAGAACAGGGAGGGCAGGAAGGGGGGGGAGAGGGGTAGGGGGGGTGGGAGAGGGGTAGCCGAGAGTGGTGCAAGAGAGAGGGGAAGGGGGTGGGAGGGAGATGGGGGTGAAGAGGGGGGGAGAGGGGGAGGAGGGAGAGGGGTGAGGAGAGAGGGATGGAGAGGGAGATGGAGAGGGGGTGGGGGAGGTGGGGGAGAGGGGGGGGGTGATGAGAGAGGGGTGGGGGAGGGGGGGTTGGAGAGAGGGTTGGGGGAAGGGGGGGAGAGAGGGAGGGAGGAGGGTGGGGAAGGAGGGGGAAGAGTGGGTGGAGGGAGGGGGAGAGTGGTGGGGGGCAGGTGAAGAGTGGGGATGGGAGGGGGAGGGGGAAAGAGGGGAAAGTGGTAAGGGAGGGGGAGGGTAAGAGTGCGGAAGAGGGGCAGAAGGGAGTGGTGGAAGAGGCAGAGAGGGGGGGGGGGGAGAGAGAGGGGTGGGGGTTGGGGTGGTTGGGGAGGAGGGGAGGGGTGAGGAGAGAGGGAGAGGGGAGAGAGGGCGGAAAGGGGGAGGAGCGGAGAGAGGGGCGTGGGAGGGGGTGAGAGAGGGTGGGGGGTAGGGGGGAAAGAGGATGGGGGGGAGAGGGGAGGGGCAGATGGAGGGAGGAGGAAGATGGGAAGAGTGAGGGGAAGAG
This sequence comes from Leucoraja erinaceus, assembly GCF_028641065.1. Classification (NCBI taxonomy): domain Eukaryota; kingdom Metazoa; phylum Chordata; class Chondrichthyes; order Rajiformes; family Rajidae; genus Leucoraja; species Leucoraja erinaceus. The sequence goes on from NC_073381.1 coordinate 93,575,509, forward strand.
TGTGGAGGGAGGGGGGAGAGGGGTGGGGGGAGAGAGGGGGAAGAGTGGAGGGAGGGGAGAGCAGAGCAGAGAGGGGGAAGAGTGGGGAGGGAGAGGGAAGGGAGGGGGTGAGTGAGAGGGGGGGGGGGGAGGGAGATGGGGAGGTGTGGGGGGGGGGGGGGGAGATAAGTGGAAGAATGGGGATGGAGAGGGAGAGGTGTAGGGGGGGAGTGGTGGAAGTGGCAGAGAGGGAGGGGATGAGGGGTAGGGGAGTGGTGGAAGAGAGGGACAGAGGGGTAGGGAGAAGGGGGTGGGGAGAGAGGGGAGCGAGGGTGGAAGGGGAGGGGTAAAGAGATGGGGGGGGGAGGGAGGGAGGGGGGGTGGTAAGGGGGAGAGGGGGGAGGGGGGGAAGGGAGGGAGGGAGGGTGGGGAGCGGTGGGGGGGGTAATGGAAGAGGGACAGGGGTAGGGGGGGGGGGAGAGATGGAGAGGGGTGGGGGAAGAGAGGGAAGGGGGCTGGGGGGGGAGAGGGATGGGGTGGGAGCAGGAGGGGGAGGAGATGGGTGAGGAGAGGGATATGAAGAGGGAGGAGGAGAGAGGGATGGGGAGGAGGAGAGAGGGAGGGAAGGGGGGGAGAGTTGTGGGGGAGAGGAGGAGGGAGATGGGGTGGGGAAGAGAGGGATGGGGTGAGAGGAGAAGGGGAGGAGGAGAGGGGGGTGTGGGAGGGGAGAGGAGAGAGGGGAGGTGGAGGTGTGGGTGAGGGGGGAGGGGAGGGAGGGAGGGGGGGAGGGTAGGGGGAGGGAGAGAGGGGGGAAGAGTGTGGAGGGAGGGGGGGAGAGTGGGGAGGGAGAAGGGGGTGGGAGGAGGAGAGGGAGAGAGGGGTGAGGAGAGGGAGATTGAGAGGGGGAGGAGAGAGGGGTGGGGGAGTGGTGGGAGGAGAGAGGGAGGGGGAGGGGGAGAGGTGGGGGGGGGATGGTGAGGGAGGGGAGGAGGGAGATGGGGGGAGGGGAGGGAGGGGGAGAGGGGTGGGGGAGGGAGGGGAAATAGTGGGGAGAGTGGAAGGGAGAGGGGGTAGGGACAATCCATCTGGTTCCCCATTCCCAATGACCCCCAATCCTCTTTCTCTATTCCCACACACGTGATGACGTGCTTCAACACAGGCTGCGGGGGTGGGGGCCTGGGGCTGGGGCCGGTGCAAATGCATATGTAAATGGATCCATTCCGATTGGACATCTGTGAGCATTGGGCATTGTGACATCACACGATGGAACGTTCACCAACATTCTATGGGTGAGAGCTGTTTTGTTTTTTGGGGGGGGGGGGGGGAGAGAAGGATTTTATTAAAAATGCGTACATAGGCACAACGAAATTTAATCAAGAATGGATACTTGGAAGGAAAAGTGACATCTCTACCGAAATGGAAAAAATCTTGGCGTTTCTGCGTGTGGTGTTGGCGTAGCAATGAATCAAAGGCCGGTACCCACAAGACAGCCAGAAACACGCACATACACACATCCAGACACAGTTTTAATATATACTAGACGAAGTGCAGACCCGTTGGGTCTGCTCCCCCAATGGTGTGATCCCCCAACCCAATATTCCACCATGCACCCGTCTCCTCCAATGGAACTGAAGCCGTTCTCAAAAGTAAGATTCCAGCACTGCCCTGCCTCTTTAAAAAAAAAATCCAATGGCACCTCCCCTGCCTGCTGCAGCAGTGAAAAGTTCAGTGTTCCTGTCTTGCAACTTTGTTTCGAAGTGTGTTGGAAGCTGACATGTAAATGGAGAAGCCTGTTTATTTTTGAAATACCTGGGGGTGGGGGGGGGGGGGGGGGGGGGGGGGGGGGGGGTGGAGGGGAGAAGGATTTGATTAAAAAATGTGTACTTCAACACGACGAAATGAAATGAGGAGCGGATACTTAGAAAGAAAAGCGAAATCTCTACCGAAATGGAAAATATCTCGGAGATTGAGTGTCTGGATTGGGCGTGGCAATGAATCAAAGGAAGAAATGCAGCCGGCAGCCGTACATGCAAATGAATCCATTCCGATTGGACATCTGCGAGTATCGGGCACGAATCGAAAGGCAGGAAGGGCGCCGGTCGGCAGTCGGTCAGATGGCCCCAGAGTTTTAAATGTATAAAGATAGACAGATAACAATTAAATTACCCAATTTAGTTTAAAAAATACCTGCAGCGAACGAATTTCGCAGCAATTTTTCGTCAGCAACTAGGTAGGCTGAACAACATCGATTTCAACAGCCTAGAGAAAATCGCATTTTAAACCCGCCCCCCTCTCAAAGGCGCCAAAGTCGCGCACACGGGCAGCGGCAGAACTGCAGTACCGCTGAAGGTAAGTTTTGTAACATACCTACTTTATTGTCAAAGCGGTGGAAACAACGACGATCATACAACAGCTAAACACAAACGATCTTACCACAACGGTGGTCGAAAAAGACTGACTTTTCTGGGTCTTGCCCAGAAACCGCGTGAAAACAAAACCCCTCACCGGACCGAAGTAGCCGACCGCAGGGTTCAACTACCCACAGACACCAGCAGGCTCCGCTACAGGACACCCCCCCAGAACCCGAGGTACGAATCTGAACAGGAACCCGGATGGAACGACCAGAATGTGTGGTTCGTGAAGGTGGGTGGGCGTAACATGGGGGCCGGCGAAACAAGGCCGGGTGTAGGCAAAGATGCAGAAATAACAGGTAGAGGAAACAGGCGTACTCAGTACGGGCGGAACAGCCGGCGGATGACCTCTAGGTTGCGGCGCAGCAACGACCACCGGGCTGTCCACATCGATGTGGGTGGGTTTGAGCTGGCCGACGGAGACGACCTCATCCCGGCCGCCCATGTCCACTGTGAACGTTGCGACCCTAGCTCGCAGCACCTGGAATGTCGTATGGTGTAACCGGGCACCACAGAGCTGGGCTATGGCAGCCCACAAGGACATGGTGAACTGGGTCCCCCAGTCGGTGGAAATGTCAGAGGGCACCCGGAACCGTGGCGATCAAGTGGGCCACCATAGCCCTGGTGGAGGCGGCAGTGAGTGGGATCGCCTCTGGCCACCGCGTGAAACGGCCCATGATGGTGAGCAGGTGGGCAGCACTGAGGGACTGTGGCAAGGGACCTACCAGGTCGACATGAACCTCCACGAACCTACCCTCGGGAACCGCGATCTCCTGCACTGGGGGCCGCACATGCCACTGGACCTTGGAGGTCTGGCAGGAGATACAGGCATGGGCCCAGGCAGCTACGTGCTTACGGAACCCGTGCCAGACTAACTTAGCCGCCATCAGAGCGGCCGTCGCTCGCCGCCTTCTTCAAGTAATGGGGACAATCGGGCGGGCGCGACCCGCGGATACGTCGTTCAGGACCGTGGTGCCTGCCGCTCCGCAAAGATTCCATACCGGCGTCTGCCCGCTGCACTGATGCCAGCTCACTGTAGACAACACCATGGTCGAGGGCCGAAATGGAGCGGATGGCGGGGTGGGACAAGGCGCCAGCAACGACGTTAAGTTTCCCCGCGACGTGCCGGATATCGGTCGTAATCTCCGAGATGTAGGCAAGGTGCTGCTGCTGACAGGCAGACCACGGATCCGCGGTCTTACCCAGGGCGAAAGTAAGGGGCTTGTGGTTCGTGTTCGCAGTGAACGCCCAGCCCTCGAGGAAATACCTGAAATGCCTGACGGCCAGGTACAGCGCCAGAAGCTCGCGATCGAATTTGCTATAGTTGCATTCTGGAGCCCGCAGCTGCCGGCTGTAAAAAGTCTATGGCTGCCAGCGGCCGTCACGAACTGCTCCAGTACACCATCTACAGCAGCATCCAAGACGTCAACTGTGAGCGCAGTAGGGACGAAGCAGGCGGGTGCACCAACATGGTAGCATTGGCCAAGGTTGCCTTGGCTCGCTTGAAAGCCGCATCTGCTTCCTCGGACCACACGAGATCACGCGGTTTACCCGTCAGGCACCGGAGCAGCCGCCGGCACGAAAAGGTGATAAAAATTCACCATGCCAATGAACTCGTGTAGCCCTTTCATGGTGAGTGGCCGGGGGAACTGCCGAATGGCCGCGTCCTTTGCGGGGAGCGGGGTAACGCCCTGCAGGGTAATGTGATTAATGAAGGGGATGAAGCCGAGGCCAAACTGGCATTTTGCGGGGTTAATGACGAGGCCGTGTTCGCGGATGCGCTGAAACAAAACTAGGAGGCGGGCGACGTGCTCCGCTAGCGAGTCGCTGGCGACCAGGATGTCGTCCAAATAAATGAATAGGAAAGGCAGATTCTGACCGCCCTGGTCCATCAGCCGCTGGAAAGCCTGCGTGGCGTTCTGCAACCCGAAAGGCATCCAAAGCCATTCGAATGGGGTGATCATGGGGGTTTTCAGAACATCGCCGGGGTGTACAGGAATTGGATTGTAACCCCGTACGAGGTCAACCTTGGAGAAGAAAGCAGCGCCCTTGAGGTGCCCGGAGAAGTCCTGAATATGAGACACCGGATAGCAGTCCGCTGTGGTCATAGCGTTGAGGCCTGGTCACTGCATGATCTCTACCTCCCAGATGCTTTTGGGACCATATGCAGTGGGGAGGCCCACGGACTGTCGGACCGCTGGACAATCCGCATGTCTTCCATCAGTTAAAATTCATCCCGGGCGATAAGCAGTTCGTCTGGCGGGAGGCGGCGCGCCCGGGCATGCACCAGAGTGCCCTTGGTGCGGATGTAATGCACGACTGCGTGTTTGGGTGCCGCCCAGCTGAAAAGGGGCGTAAGCAGCTCGGGGAAATCTGAGAGCAGGTCAGTGTAAGGACCGTCGACTTCTGCGATGCCGTTAAACTGCTGGTCGGATGGGGGCGGGGTCCACAGCACGGTGGAACCGATGGCCGGTCGCGGAATCATGCAACTGCCCCCCAAATCCACGATGAGGGAGAACGCACGTAGGAAATCGTCTCCCAGGAGCGGCAGAGCGACGTCCGCCACAATAAACGTCCACTCGTACTGATGGGAGTCAAAGGTAAGTGCAAGGGTCCACGTACCGTACGATCGGATGGTGCTCCCATTAACGGCAGTGAGAACGTGGCCCCGCTTACCAGCATGAGTGTTGCGCCCGGTCGGAGGGAGGATGCTGACGATTGCACCGGAGTCCACTAGGAAATGGCGGCCAGAATGGGCGGTCGCGGATGTAGAGGCGGTTGTTAGGGCCGATCGTGATCGGCCAAGGCATTTCCCTGAAACGTACAGGGTGGGCGGCAGCGTTGAGCCTCCACGCCGTAGCGGAGGTGATATTAACACCAACGGTGCCTACCGCTGGTTCCAGATTGCTGCGGCGGCTCTGTGATGGAATTCGTGGGCGGGGCCTCGTTGTAGTCCCGCTGAGGTGAATGGCGCGCTGGTGCGGACATGTGGTTAATGGTGCCGCCATCTTGATGATCCATCAGCCAGAGCTAGTCGGCCCGTTCGGGAAGCTGCTGAGGGTCGGCGAAATCCGCGCCTGCGAGCATGAGGCGAATATTGTCCGGCATTTGCTCTATGAATGCTTGCTCGAACAACAGGCATGGGCGGTGGCCGTCCATTAACGCGAGCATCTCGATCATGAGGACCGATGGCCTGCGATCTCCTAAACCGTCCATGTGTAAAATGCGAGTGGCCCGATCCTGGTGGCTGAGCCCGAATGTGTATAGTAGAAGGGCCTTGCCGCCGTCGTACTTGGCGGTGGCGGGTGGGTGCTGCAGAAAAGGCAGAAGACGTGAGGCGGACTCCTGCGTCAGGGCTCCCACCACATGAAAATATTTTGTCTCGTCTGCGACGATGCGGCGCAGGTGGAACTGTGCTTCCACATGTGCAAACCACACTTGCGGTTGCTGAGGCCAAAACACCGGCACCTTGAGGCTGACGGTGCTCTGATGGGCGTCGGGAACAGCGGCGGGCACTGCATTGTCCTGCATAATGCCGTCCAATTTCAATTCGGGGTCACCAATTTAGCAGATTGTGACGATAGTCGGTTTCCAAAAGAGCTTTATTGTCAAAGCGGTGAAAACAACGATGATCGTACAACAGCTAAACACAAAACGATCTTACCACAGCGGTGGTCAAAAAAGACTGACTGGGTCTTGCCCAGAAAACGCATGAAAACAAAACCTACAGTCTCCTGACCGATGTAGCCAACCGCAGGGTTCAACTACACCCAGGCACCAGCAGGCACCGCTACAACATTGTAATTAATTTTTTCCTGTATAGACTAGTCAAAAGAGAACTTGTTGCGTGCGGGGACATGTTCCAGCAGGCGTAGGCAAGTATTAGTAAAGGGAAATTGATTGGATCTTTGTTGGAAGAAGAGCCAGAGAGCCTTGAGACCTTCCTTTTGCATGATGGTAGTGTATAAATGTGAGGTTACCCATTTTGGTGGCAAAAACGGGAAAGCAGGGTTCTAAACTACAGCGAGACCTGGGTGTCATGGTACACCAGTCATTGAAAGTAGGCATGCAGGTGCAGCAGGCAGTGAAGAAGGCGAATGGTATGTTAGCTTTCATAGCAAAAGGATTTGAGTATAGGAGCAGGGAGGTTCTACTGCAGTTGTACAGGGTCTTGGTGAGACCACACCTGGAGTATTGCGTACGTTTGTTGCTGAGGAAGGACATTCTTGCGAGGGGACAGAGATGTTCTGATTCTGGGCGTAGGACTGTCTTATGAAGAAAGACTGGATAGACATGGTGTATACTCTAAAGAATTTAGAAGATTGAGAGGGGATCTTATAGGACTTCTTTGTTGATGAAGGAAGATTGCCAGAGACAAGCCTTAAGGATAAGGGGGAAACTTAAAAACTGAGATGAGAGAAACTTTTGCATGATGGTGAAGTGGTATAAAGGGTAGTTGAGGTTCATTGGCTATATTTAGAGGGAGTAGATTGGTGGCAAAAGGGGATCAATGGGAGAAAGGCAGGACGGGATACTGAGTTGGATGATCAGCATGATCTGATGGCGGTGCACTCGAAGGGCCGAATTTACTCCTGCACCTAATTTCTATGTTTCTATAGGGCCTAGATGTCCATGATAAAGATGAAGCAATGTGGAACAGGCAACTGAAAATTATCAAAGAGTTGAAGGGCGTGTGACATGTCTCGGCTGTAGGGTGGAAGAGACTGGACATGGGGGGAATAGAATCAAGATATTTGGAGATGAGTTCAGTGGAGCAGGAACAGGCAGAAATAGTAGGTGTGCCAGGACAGTCTTGTTTGCAGATTTTGGGAAGGCGATTGAAACATAGAAACATAGAAATTAGGTGCAGGAGTAGGCCATTCGGCCCTTCGAGCCTGCACCGCCATTCAATATGATAATGGCTGATCATCCAACTCGGTATCCCGTACCTGCCTTCTCTCCATACCCTCTGATCCCTGTAGCCACAAGGGCCACATCTAACTCCCTCTTAAATATAGCCAATGAACTGGCCTCAACTACCCTCTGCGGCAGAGAGTTCCAGAGATTCACCACTCTCTGTGTGAAAAAGGTTTTTCTCATCTCGGTTTTAAAGGATTTGCCCCTTATCCTTAAGCTGTGACCTCTTGTCCTGGACTTCCCCAACATCGGGAACAATCTTCCTGCATCTAGCCTGTCCAACCCCTTAAGAATTTTGTAAGTTTCTATAAGATCCCCTCTCAATCTCCTAAATTCTAGAGAATATAAACCAAGTCTATCCAGTCTTTCTTCATAAGACAGTCCTGACATCCCAGGAATCAATCTGGTGAACCTTCTCTGCACTCCCTCTGTGGCAATAATGTCCTTCCTCAGATTTGGAGACCAAAACTGTACGCAATGCTCCAGGTGTGGTCTCACCATGACCCTGTACAACTGCAGTAGAACCTCCCTGCTCCTATACTTAAATCCTTTTGCTATGAAAGCTAACATACCATTCGCTTTCTTCACTGCCTGCTGCACCTGCATGCCTACTTTCAATGACTGGTGTACCATGACACCCAGGTCTCACTGCATCTCCCCTTTTCCTAATCGGCCATCATTTCGATAATAGGCTGCTTTCCTGTTTTTGCCACCAAAATGGATAACCTCACATTTATCCACATTATACTGCACCTGTCAAACATTTGCCCACTCACCCAGCCCATCCAAGTCACCCTGCAGTCTCCTAGCATCCTCCTCACAGCTAACACTGCCCCCCCAGCTTAGTGTCATCCGCAAACTTGGAGATATTGCCTTCAATTCCCTCATCCAGATCATTAATATATATTGTAAATAGCTGGGGTCCCAGCACTGAACCTTGTGGTACCCCACTAGTCACTGCCCACCATTGTGAAAAGGACCCGTTTACTCCTACTCTTTGCTTCCTGTTTGCCAGCCAGTTCTCTATCCACATTAATACTGAACCCCCAATGCCGTGTGCTTTAAGTTTGTATACTAATCTGTTATGTGGGACCTTGTCGGAAGCCTTCTGGAAGTCTAGATACACCACATCCACTGGTTCTCCCCTATCCACGCTACTAGTTACATCCTCGAAAAATTCTATAAGATTCGTCAGACATGATTTAGCTTTCGTAAATCCATGCTGACTTTGTCCAATGATTTCACCACTTTCCAAATGTGCTGCTATCCCATCTTTAATAACTGATGTTTCCCCACTACCGACGTTAGACTAACTGGTCTGTAATTCCCCATTTTCTCTCCCTCCCTTCTTAAAAAGTGGGGTTACATTTGCTACCCGCCAATCCTCAGGAATTACTCCAGAATCTAAAGAGTTTTGAAAGATTATTACTAATGCATCCACTATTTCTGGAGCTACTTCCTTAAGTACTCTGGGATGCAGCCTATCTGGCCCTGGGAATTTAATGGCCTTTAATCCATTCAATTTACCTAACACCACTTCCCGACTAACCTGGATTTCACTCAATTCCTCCAACTCCTTTGACCCGTGGTCCCCTGCTATTTCCGGCATTTTATTTATATCTTCCTTAGTGAAGACGGAACCAAAGTAGTTATTCAATTGGTCCGCCATATCCTTGTTCCCCATGATCAATTCACCTGTTTCTGACTGCAAGGGACCTACATTTGTTTTAACTAATCTCACATTAACTTTTCACATATCTATAAAAAACTTTTGCAGTCAGTTTTTATGTTCCCTGCCAGTTTTCTTTCATAATCTATTTTTCCTTTCCTAATTAAGCCCTTTGTCCTCCTCTGCAGGTCTCTGAATTTCTCCCAGTCCTCCGGTATGCTGCTTTTTCTGGCTAATTTGTACGCATCATCCTTCGCTTTGACACTATCCCTGATTTCCCTTGTTATCCATGGATGCACTACCTTCCCTGATTTATTCTTTTGCCAAACTGGGATGAACAATTTTTGTAGTTCATCCATGCAGTCTTTAAATGTCTTCCATTGCATATCCACCGTCAACCCTTTTTCAATTAATTGCCAGTCAATCTTGGCCAATTCACGTCTCATACCCTCAAAGTTACCTTTCTTTAAGTTCAGAACCATTGTTTCTGAATTAACAATGTCACTCTCCATCTTAATGAAGAACTCAACCATATTATGGTCACTCTTGCCCAAGGGGGCACGTACAACAAGACTGCTAACTAACCCTTCCTCATTACTCAATACCCAGTCTAAAATAGCCTGCTCTCTCGTTGGTTCCTCTACATGTTGATTTAGATAACTGCATGTAGGTTTAGAAAACTATCCTGCATACATTCCAAGAAATCCTCTTCCTCAGCACCTCTGCCAATTTGATTCACCCAATCTATATGTAGATTGAAGTCACCCATTACAACTGTTTTGCCTTTGTTGCACGCATTTCTAATTTCCTGTTTGATACCATCTCCAACTTCACTACTACCGTTAGGTGGCCTGTACACAATACCCACCAGCGTTTTCTGCCCCTTAGTGTTTCGCAGCTCTACCCATATCGATTCCACATCCTCCAAACTAATGTCCTTCCTTTCCATTGCGTTAATCTCCTCTCTAACCAGCAACGCTACCCCACCTCCTTTTCCTTTCTCTCTATCCCTCCTGAATATTGAATATCCTTGGATGTTCAGCTCCCAGCCTTGGTCACCCTGGAGCCATGTCTCCGTGATCCCAACAATATCATAATCATTAATGACTATCTGCACATTCAACTCATCCACCTTATTACGAATACTCCTTGCATTGAGACACAAAGCCTTCAGGCTTGTTTTTACAACGCTCTTACCCCTTATACAATTATGTTGAAAAGTGGCCCTTTTTGATTTTTGCCCTGGTTTTGTCTGCCTGCCACTTTTACTTTTCATCTTGCTACCTATTGCTTCTACCCTCATTTTACACCCCCCTGCCTCTCTGCTCTTGTACCCATCCCCCTGCCACATTAGTTTAAATCCTCCCCGGCAGCACTAGCAAACACTCCCCCAAGGACATTGGTTCCATTCCAGCCCAGGTGCAGACCGTCCTGTTTGTACTGGTCCCACCTCCCCCAGAACTGGTTCCAATGCCCTAAAAATTTGAATCCCTCCCCCTTACACCATTTTTCAAGCCACGTATTCATCTGCAATATCCTCCTATTTCTACTCTGACTGGCCCGTGGTATTGGTAGTAATCCAGAGATTATTACCTTTGAGGTCCTACTTTTAAGTTTATCTCCTAGCTCCCTAAATTCATCCTGTAGGACCTCATCCCTTTTTTTACATATATCGTTTGTGCCAATATGCACCACGACAACTGGCTGTTCACCCTCCCCCTCCAGAATGTTCTGCAGCCGTTCAGTGACATCCCTGACCCTTGCACCAGGGAGGCAACATACCATCCTGGAGTCTTGTTTACGGCCGCAGAAACGCCTATCTATTCCCCTGACAATTGAATCCCCTATTACTATTGCCCTTCCACTCTTCCCCCCCCCCCCCATGTGCTGCAGAGCCACCCATGGTGCCATGAACTTGGCTGCTGCTGCATTCCCCTGATGAGCCATCTCCCTCAACAGTATCCAAAAGGGTATACCTGTTTAGGAGGGAGATGCCCGCAGGGGACTACTGCACTACCTGCCTATTGCTTTGCTCGCTATTGGCCACCCGTTCTCTTTCTGTCCTCTTACCTTTTACCTGCTGTGTGACCAACTCGCTGTACGTGCTATCCACGACTTTCTCAGCATCGTGGATGCTCCAGTATGAATCCAGCCGCAGTTCCAATCGTTCAATGCAGTCTGCCAGGAGCTGCAGCTGTACACACTTCCTGCAAACGTAGTCACCCGGGACACCGACCATATCCCTGATCTCCCACATGTTGCAGGCTGAGCAAACCACGGGGCCAATCTCCACTGACATATCTTACTCCCAAATTAACTGTATATTAAATATTACAAAACACAAAACTTTATCCGTTAAACTTTACTAATAAATACTGTACACTCGACTCCCAGAATCCTTAACCTGAAGGCAGAAATGTAAAAATGTAAACCCGGTCGGTCCTCTTCCACCAATCAGAGGCTTCCACCAGACTCCTTCTATGGAACGTTGCTGATTTTGGTGTCAGGTCCCTGGGCCTCTGTGAAAGCAAGCCCCGCGATGTATTTTATACATACAGCGCAGGTACTCCTCCCCTCGCACCAACGGCTCCCTGGGCCTTGACGCGGCAACGATAAGGTTGGAGGCTATGAAAGGGAAATGGCCAGAGCTGATGAGATTGGAAACAGTCTGGGAGATAGTGGCTTGGTGTTTACATGTGGGATCATAGTCAAGGAGTAGGTATTAGATGGTGTTTGAGAGCAGGCACCTGGCCTCAGCATGGTAGAGGTCAGCATGCCTTTCCACATTTCCACATTTCACTTCCAATTTAATGGCTACATTTCACCCTATCACAGATATCCCTTTTGTACCTGCCATTGCTCTCCTCGCCTTCTCTACCACTTTGTTTAGTTTAGAGATACAGCGCGGAAACAGGCCCTTCGGCCCACCAGTTCCGCGGCGACCAGCGATCCCCGCACATTAACACCATCCTACACCTACTAGGATCAATTTTTACATTTACCAAGCCATTCAACCTCTGAACCTGTACGTCTTTGGAGTGTGGGAAGAAACCGACGATCTCGGAGAAAACACACGCAGGTCAGGGGGAGAACGCACAAACTCCGTACAGACAGCACCCGTAGTCGGGATCTAACCCAGGTTTCCGGCACTGCATTCGCAGTAAGGCAGCAACTCTACCACTGCACCACTGTGAGGAAATATTTTCCTCTTTCTCAGTTCTTGGGCTGAAACTTGAACTGTTACTCTTTCCCCAAATGCTATCTAACGTGCTGAGATTTTTCAGCAATATTAATTTTTATTTCAGGTTTACAACAGCTGCAGTTTTTTTATTTTTTATTTTATGTTTGATATTGTCTTCTCTGATGGAACTTGGATGTCTTGCGCTGTTAATGTGCTGACAATAGATTGTGAACTATGTTTTGGTCTTTCAGGTGAGAAACCCCATCCTTCTCCTGGCCGAGACAAACCCAGAGAAAGCCATGAACATCACCAATCATCTGATGCTGGCAGTCTCTTCGATTTCTGGAAAGGCACGAACCTACAGCAACTATCACGATCGCTTCTGCAGCATGAGCACCCCAGAGAGCTCCATCAGCATCTCTTTAGGGGTGATGCAGAAGAGGTTGGGAGTGATGAACCGCCAGTCACTGAAATCACTGTTGTCTGAGACCGAGTATGAGTTGATGTTGAGGAAGCTGCTGTGGGAATCTGAGGTTGAATGGCAGAAGCTGTACACTAGCTGGACTAACACCTTATTTGATGAATTGAATGTAGATGCGATTCGAAAGGACGTCAACAGATTCACACAGACAATATACCTGCTGGAAAAAGGTCTGTGACACGCAATTGTGGTGCTGCCTCAGTCATTTGGACGCACTTCACTAAGCATCACATTGTGTGTCTGATGCTAGGGTTAAGAATACCTCTTGGGAGCTGGAGAGGATTTTGGAAGGGGAACGATTCAATTCTGTGATCTATGAGGAGAAGGGAAGCTGGAAATGGTAAAGAGAAGATTTACGAAGATGATGCCAGGACTCGAGGTTCTGAGCTATAGGGAGAGGTTGCGTAGGCTGGGACTCCAATCCTTGGAGTGCAGGAGGATGAGGGGTGATCTTAAAGAGGTGTATAAAATCATGAGAGGAATAGATCGGGTAGATGCACAGAGTCTCTTGCTCAAAGGAGGGGAATCAAGGACCATGGGTTTAAGGTAAAGGGGAAAAGATTTAATGGGCATCTGAGTGGTAACTTTTTCGCACAAAGGGCGGTTGGTGTATGGAATGAGCTGCGAGAGGAGGTAGACGAGGCAAGGACTATCCCAACGTTTAAGAAATCTTTGGACAGACGAGTTTGGAGAGATATGGAGCAAAAGTAGGCAGGTGGGACTAGTGTAGCTGGGACATGTTGACCGGTGTGGGTAAGTTGGGCCAAAGGGCCTGTTTCCACACCATGTCTCTATGAGAAACAATGGTACAGATAGGGTGGCGCAGTGGTGGAGTTGCTGCCTTAAGCGCAAGAGACACTGGTTAGAATCTGACTATGCGTGGTGTTTGCTTGCGCTCCCTGTGATGCACCGGTTTCCTCCCACTTCCTAAAGATGTGTGGGATTAAATTGCCATGAGTGTGTAGGGAGTGGATGCGAAAATGGGATAACATAGAACTAGTGTGAACAGGTGAGAAATAGAGTTGCTGCATTACAGCACCTGAGGCTTGAGTTTGATTCTGACTATGGGTGCTGTCTGTATGGAGTTTGTATGTTCTCCCTGTGAAAATTTGGGGTTCCTCTGGGCGCTCTGGTTTCCTCCACCATTCCAACAATGTGTAGGTTTTTAGGTTAATTGGCTTCTGTAAGTTGACCCATGTGTGTGGGATGCAAAACTGGGGTAATTAGTGTTCTGCAGATCTTTGGTTGGCACAGACGTGGTGGGCCGAAGGAACCATGAAGCATATGCCCACAGATTCTTATAGATAACATAAAAGCTCAGTAAGATGGTTCAAAAGACACATGGGATGCTTTCCTCTATTAACTGAGGATAGAATATAACAGCTGGATTAGTTAGTCGAATCTTGGGAACTGCATTAGTCTTGGTCATAGAATTACAGGAATAAAGTGGTAACACTAGAAAAAATTCAGAAAAGTTGGGTGAGGATGTTGCTGGAACAGAAACGTTTTAGTTGTAAGGAAAAATTGGATTGGCTAGACTTATTTTCTTTGGAACACATACCTCTGAGGGAGAATTAATTGAAGTGTGGAAAATTATGAGGGACCTGGCCGCATGTGTAGGAAAGACCTATTTTGCTTGGCTAACTGATCAAACACAAGGGAGCGTAGATTTCAAAGTGATTTTGTAGGAGGATTACTGAGGTGATGAGGAAACTGTTTCCACCAGGAGGAGGGTAATGTGCTGGAAATGATAGTCTGAAAGGTGATAGGAGTAAAAATCATCATCTTTATAATTTACTTTGACACATTCCTGAAAAGCCATGATCTTCAGGTGTTTTAAGATAGGATTCAGCAGTGAAGATATTTTTTAATTAATTACATATGATGGGCTGAATGGCCATTACACTTGTAAATGATATGTAATTCTATGAGTGCTAAACAATGGCTTCTTATTTCTCCGTTCCTGTATAACCGCAACCCATTAAGGTGCTCATGACAGGGTCAAAAGGATTCACATTTCAGATTTTTATAAACATCTGTAAGGTCTCCCCTCCTGTGTTTCAGTAAGTGAAAGCCCAACCTATCCAATCTTTCCTTGTAGCCACAACACTTGTTAATGTGGTGATCAGATCTATACACACTGCTCGTTATGTGGTCTAACCAATATTTTGTGCAGGTGCACCATAATGTTCCAACTCTTATAATCTATGCCATGGTCTGTGAAGACAAGCATACAAAAACACATATTCTGCTCTAGCCACTTTGTATTGCCACTTTCAGAGAGCAGTAGACTTGCACCCCAAGAACTCTCTGTCCAATAAAGCTCCTAAGGCCCCTGACATTTATTCTACATATCCTATCAGACCTCCCAAAGTGCATTACTTCACACTTGTCTGGATTAATTTTATCTGCCATTGCCTCGCCCAACCTTTCAGCACATCATTGTCCACTTGCATCCTTAGACAACCTTCTTGGCAAATTAATTCCCCACATAGGAAAGCTTACCATTACATTCAGCTACTGTCACCATAAAATAGTCTTTTGATGAAAAGCCCTGCACAGCAATGTTATTGGCAATCTAATGCTCTATTACATAGAAACATAGAAATTAGGTGCAGGAGTAGGCCATTCGGCCCTTCGAGCCTGCACCGCCATTCAATATGATCATGGCTGATCATCCAACTCAGTATCCTGTACCTGCCTCTCCATACCCCCTGATCCCTTTAGCCACAAAGGCCACATCTTACTCCCTCTTAAATATAGCCAACGAACTGGCCTCAACTACCTTCTGTGGCAGAGAATTCCACAGATTCACCACTCTCTGTGTGAAAAATCTTTTTCTCATCTCGGTCCTAAACGATTTCCCCCTTATCCTTAAACTGTGACCCCTAGTTCTGGACTTTCCCCAACATCGGGAACAATCTTCCTGCATCTAGCCAGTCCAACCCCTTAAGAATTTTGTAAGTTTCTATAAGATGCCCCCTCAATCTTCTAAATTCTAGTGAGTACAAGCCGAGTCTATCCAGTCTTTCTTCATATGAAAGTCCTGACATCCCAGGAATCAGTCTGGTGAACCTTCTCTATACTCCCTCTATGGCAAGAATGTCCTTCCTCAGATTAGGAGACCAAAACTGTACGCAATACTCCAGGTGTGGTCTCACCAAGACCCTGTACAACTGCTATTGTCAGTGCTAGACACAGTTTGTTGCGTGATCTCGATTCGTCCTTTCATTGTTAGATTCCTTTTCACTGTTGAGCTTTTCTTTCTCTTTTAGGATTGTCAACAAATAATATAGTTCCTCTTCTGAAGCAGGCAGTATTTGACTTCAAGGAGATGCTACCAGTTATTGTGGCCTTGAGAAACCCTTGGCTGGATTCCAAGCACTGGGAAAGCATTGAATACGCAATTGGGCGCTCAATCAAGGATAAAAACCTCATGCTGGGGAACTTCATGAAGCTCAGGGTAAGACTTGTCATGGAAGGTTCAGGGGGATGCGAGCATGACTGGAACTAGTCGCTGGATGTTGAGCCAATCGTCTCATTGCAGGAGCACACACATTGATGAGACTATGTAGAAACTCATTGTTCTTTTCATTCCCCTTCACTGTTCCTTCATTGAGTGGTGACTTTGATACCATCTTGCAACTGGTGCAGTCCTAGATGAGTGTTTGTTTTCCAAATATATTAAAGTATGGTATTATTTTTAAGTGTGCAGGGGCTGTGAACATAGTTGGCATTAGAGTTAATTGTACTTCGGAGTCACGTGAGTGACTTCGTGAAGAAGCCCGCTCAGGGCGCAGGTGCGGCATTACGCCAGCAAGTGCAACAGCGGCGGCAGCTGGAGTCAGGCTCTCCAGCTGCACTTTAAAAGCGCACGTTCAGGTAAGTGAAGGGTGCGTTGGGAACGGAGCGAGTAGGAGTTGGTTTTGTTTCAGGAAAACATGTCCCAACGTAAGAAACTCGCGACTAGAGCTGCCCGAGCTTTAACTCCGCCAGAGGAGTCTATTCCAGCGGGGCAGCAGCCAGCGGCACTACCGCTGGAACAGCGGTTTGAGATTCCTCAGACCGAGCCGGGCCCAGTCACGCCAGAGCCTACACGGCGGGCTGGGAAAGCCACCCGTAAAACTAACCGGCCGGTCGATTCCGATTCGTCGGAGGAGGACGTGTCCACCCCCAAGCAGGGGAGAGACAGCCGCTTAAGCTGCATCATGCAGCTGCTGGAGGGGATGGTCTACCGGGAGCAGCAGCGCTCTCGGTCAGACAGGACAGGCGCCCCCTCCATGGTGCTGAGTCCGGCACCCCCCTTTGCGACCTCGGACCAGGACTGGGAGGTCAGCATCGGTGACCAGGAGCAGGCTGGTCTGAATATGGGGCAGGCGGAAGGTACCGACAAAGAGCAGGGTGTGCAGGAAGAGCTGCTAGGGGTAGTAACCCGATTCGTTGCTACCCCACGGGTTGGAGCACCACTGCAGCCCAGAATGGCTGCAAGTATAAATCATCTATCTAACAAGCCATTGCAGGAAAAGGTGCTCGCCCAAGTGCTGGACGAGCACATCGCCCCGGACAACTGCGAAGCCCTGAAGGTCAAGAGCCTCAACCCTCAGATATGGGGTAACGTGGGTGGACCTATTCGCACACAGGAGGTTAAACTCCAGCGCGTACTGCGCCTCCTGACGGCGGCGATAACAGCATACGCACGGGGAGTCGAGACCACAGAAATGACAGCTCATCAACAGGATGTCTTGGCGCTCATGTGCACCACGCAATACGAGCTGAACAATCTCAGGAGAGATAACATTAGGCCGGCACTGAATCCTAAATTTGCAGGATTGTGCAAAGCTCCCACTGTAGAGACCGACTCATTTCTTTTTGGAAAAGACTTAAATAAACAACTGAAAGAAATGGAGGAGGCTTCAAAAACCTTTAGCCTCATGAGGGCAACACCGCCAGCACCTATACCGAAGCTCTTCATAACACCAAGGCGGTAGCACACCGCTGCATCCACCAGTCGGCATCATCCATATGCGACTGGTCAAAGCTTGGGGCCGCACTATCCCCAGAAACCTTTTTAGGTCAGGGCCTGCAGCGGACCCCCTGGAAAATGCGCCTCCCCCCAACATCGCCAGCTCGTCGACAGAAAACATCCAAAAAGAGAAAACCTCAACCCCGTCAATAACCATGGAGGTAGGTGGATCTGGTTCCTACCCGCATATTGTGAATAAGGGTGAATTACTAACAGGGGGAAGGTTACACTTATTTAAAAAAGCATGGGGGAGGATCACAGATGATAAATATATACTTAATAGTATTCAAGGTTATAAAATAGAGTTTATTTCGAATATACCGCCAGTTCAACACATGCCTAAGAGGACATTTGTACTCTCCAACAAACAACAACTGGAGGGACAAGCTGAACTGGTAAGGCTTATAAACAAAGGGGTCATAGGAAAAACTATTCATGAACCCTTGGAATTTGTTTCCAACATATTTACCAAATGTAAAAAGGATGGTGGATGTCGCATCATCATTGACTTAACATCCTTGAATGTGTTTGTTAAGTATATACATTTCAAAATGGAAACATTTGCGACTGCTAGACAATTGATTTTCAAAGGATACTATATGGCCAGCATCGATCTCAAAGATGCTTACTATCTAGTACCGATACATAAATATTATAGCAGATATCTTAAATTTATCTGGATGGGGGAGCTTTGGCAGTATAAAGCACTGCCTAATGGGCTTACTTCAGCTCCAAGACTATTCACTAAAATATTGAAGCCAGCCATGGCAATGTTAAGGAAACAAAACCATATAGTCATGGCATATTTGGACGACATCCTCATAGTTGGGAAAACTATGGAATTGGCTGTAGCAGCAGTATCAGCTACAAAACAGCTCCTAGAAACTCTAGGCTTTGTCTTACATCCAGATAAATCCAAGTTAAATCCATCCACAATTATGGACTACTTGGGGTTCACAATTAACTCAGTCCAAATGACGATTACCATGCCAAGGGAAAAAATGATTGCATTAACACAATCATGTGAAAACTTAAAAATAAAGAGAAAGCCAACTATTCGACAAGTGGCAGCAGTAATTGGCAAAATGGTAGCAGCATTTCCAGCTATCCAATTTGGACCTTTGCACTATCAAAATTTGCAAAGAGCAAAGATAATAGCATTAAAATGGCACAGAGGTCATTATGATCGGATCATGACTATACCCCCTGAAGCAATAGCAGAGCTACAGTGGTGGATTCAATATATTTGGCACGGTTATAGTCCTATAGTTATCACTAATCCTACGTTAGTACTCCAAACCGATGCTAGTGCTCAAGGCTGGGGAGCAACTAACTCCATATCCAGCACAGGTGGTAGATGGACTAACTCAGAATCCTCATTACTATCTACACTGGGCTTTAACACTTTGGAAATGTTGGGCGCCTTTTATGGTTTGAAAGCATATGCGTCTGATATGCGTCACTTGCATGTTAGATTAGAAATAGATAATACAACGGTGGTGGCTTATATTAACCATATGGGCGGCATCAAATCTTTATCATGCGACAAATTGGTTAATATGATTTGGCAATGGTGTGTCGAAAGACATATTTGGCTTTCAGCTACCTATTTACCAGGTAAGCTAAACATAGTGGCGGACACCAGGTCACGGAAATTCAATGATAACATCGAATGGATGTTAAATCCTAAAACATTTGCTAAAATTGTAAAGCAATATGGGAAGCCAGATATAGATTTATTTGCATCAAGACTGAATCACCAACTACCAGTCTATGTCGCGTGGGAACCAGATCCGGAGGCAGCAGCGGTAGACGCTTTTACGTTAGATTGGGGAAAGTTTGTGTTTTATGCTTTTCCCCCCTTCTGCCTCATTAGTCGGGTGCTTCGAAAAATCCAGACGGATTCAGCGTCTGGAGTTTTGGTGGTGCCCGACTGGCCTACACAGCCATGGTTCCCAATTCTCCAGGACATGGTGGTGGAAACACCTATGGTATTCCCCAGTCATCCAGGGTTACTGACTCACCCAGTATCAGGCATCAGCCACCCATGCCACAAAGATATGAATCTCCTGGGTTGCAGATTTTAAACCGACCTTACCTGGATCTGGGGCTATCGGAACAAACCATCGCCACCATGTCAGCATCCCTACGGATATCCACGAAGAGGCAGTACCTAACCTGCATCAGAAAATGGGAAACGTACTGCCAGAAAACCGGGATTGCTTATAAAACAGCCACAGTAGCGGATGTTCTGGAATTCCTGGCAGACTTACATCATCGTGAAGATTTGAGCTACAGTGCCATCAACACGGCACGTAGTGCTCTTTCAAATTACCTCAAACCTGCGGGACATCAGGCCATGGGAGCCCATCCGCTGGTGGTAAAACTGATGAGGGGCATATTTAACAGCAAGCCCCCCACCCCTAGATATACAAAAATCTGGGATGTCAGTATTGTACTAACATACCTTCGGGACAGACCACCAGCAAGATCTCTCAGCTTAGAGCAGTTGACTTTAAAAACACTCATGCTCATGGCGCTAGTATCTGCACAGAGGGTCCAGTCCTTACATAAACTTCGACTGGACAACATGGACACTACATCGGATCAGATCACATTCACTATTCAAGGTCTGATAAAACAGTCCAGGCCAGGAACATCCAACACGCTAGTGGCATTCCGGGCATACCCACTAGAGCCACGATTGTGTGTGGTGACCCACATAAATATTTACATAGACACAACCCATAACATCAGAGGAAGTGAGAGAGCCTTATGGGTCAGCCACAGGAAACCACATGGCAGGGTAACAAGTCAAACCATTTCAAGGTGGTTGAAACAGGTTTTGGAAGCTGCTGGAATTAACATTAATCTATTTAAATCTCATTCCACCAGGGCAGCATCCACATCATCGGCGGCCAGAATGGATGTGCCTGTGGACTTAATCCTCAAGAAAGCAGGATGGTCACGGGAAGCCACATTCCGAACATTTTATAATAAGCCGTTGGTGGAACCTGATATATTTGCAGTCAGCATTTTAGAAACTGCAAATGTTTAATTTAAAGCCCGGGGGAGCTATTTTTCTTTTGTTATTGTTAATAAATACCGTTTTGTTTTCAAAACAGATTCATTGGTTGATTACAATAACACTTCCTTCCTCAAGAGCTTTCGGTAGTGAGTGTATAAAACTGTTACACGGTTTGAAATCACAGAGCTTTGAAATCTTCACGAAGTCACTCACGTGACTCCGAAGTAAAATAGTAAGATTAAACGAGAACTTACCAGTTTGAAGTTTGATCTGTATTTTATGAGGAGTTACGATGAGGGATTACGTGCCCTCCGCTCCCACCCTCATTACATGGATCAAACCGATAAGCTGATGTCTCTTTGTTCTTTACTATGTTACTTCAAATACGTGTCTGTCTGTGATTCCACACCGCTGCTTGGAAGCATGCCGCACCTGCGCCCTGAGCGGGCTTCTTCACGTAATCCCTCATCGTAACTCCTCATAAAATACAGATCAAACTTCAAACTGGTAAGTTCTCGTTTAATCTTACTATTATGGCGCATATGTAAGTGCTAATGAACAGGGAGACTTGCTGGGGCATTTTAGAGAAATGCTGGGACTTTTCATTTTAGAGAAATGCTGAGACATGTTCTAGAGAATCACATTGCTCCGGATTAGATACCATTTAAAGATTAGACCAGGTAGGGTTGATGGATTTTCTTCCCAAATTAACATTGGAATTAGGTGAGTTTTTACAGCAACTGGTGTATCCTTTGCCCTTTATGTTTATAATAATGGACCAGCAATTGAACTCTGAGTTTGGTGGAAGTGATGATTGAGGATTTTCAGTAAAGGGACAAATAACAGAACCATTTATTTTGTGGTGATTACAGCGAGTAATTATAGTAACCTTGGTGAGACAGCTGACATTAGGTCACACTTTGGTTTTTATTCTCTCCCCCTCCTATGAACTGACCCTAGGATCGAACCAGCAGTGATCCAAATGTGACACAACTTCTGATAAATTACCAATTGACCATTCCCAACTGTAGTCATTTTCTGGCTGAGGTGAAACTCCTAAAGAGTGCCCAGTGCGACTTTCCCTTCATCCCTATACAAAAACGTATAGGGCGATTTTTTAGGTGACTGCTGGCGACTGTCAAGTCGTAGCAGGTCGCTGAAACACCGGCGACTGGAACGGCGACTGTCAGAGTGGAACACACACACACACACACACACACACACACACACACACACACACACACACACACACACACACACACACACACACACACACACACACACACACACACACACACACACACACATCCACACACACACACACACACACACACATATCCACACACACATATATATATACACACACACATCCACACACGCATATATACACACACACAGACACACACATCCACACACACACACACACACACACACACACACACACACACACACACACACACACACACACACACACACCCACCCACACACATCGCTTCCTTCACCAGCCTGTTAGGGGGTGAAGGAAGCGGGGGGAGTGCTGTCTGAGTGCTGTCTGAGTGCTGTCTGAGTTAAATTCACACGGTGCAAAGCCATTGTGATACAGACTCAGGATGAACAGGAACGTTGGTGCTGTGACTAAGACAGTGAAAGCACTGTGTACGGGAAGGGTCACTTAAGTCCTTTGAGAGAGGCGGAGGGGGGGGGGGGGGGGGGGGGGGGGGGAGAAGGAGTGGAGACAACTTTTAAGAAGCCAGAGACACGTGGCTGTGAAGCTCGGTGGACATTAACATTACCGGTCGGTTATCCTTGGTTCTGAAAACTACTGCTTACTTTTTTGAAATTCACCGGGTCAGTACCGGCTACAACCTACGACAACCTTCGACCTCCTGGCAACCCACCATCACTGCACCTACAGCACAAGAATTCTCCCTACTCTCCATGGCCGACAAAATTCTGGTCGCCGCTAATTTTTCAACATGTTGAAACCGCGACTAGTTAACAGAATGCGGGAACTGCTCACCATCATGCAGGTGAATCCCCGGCAAACTCTGGAGAACATGTGGTGACCTTGTGGCGACCTCATAGTTTCCTGTAGTCGCCTAAAAAGTCGCGTAAGTGGGACAGGCCCATTACACCCCTCCTCCCCACACCCCCCCCCCCCCCCCCCCCCCGTCACCCTGCCCCAGCCCGAGTTAACAATAATTATGGGCCTGTCCCACTTAGGCGACTGCAGGAGACTATGCGGTCGCCACATGTGCGCGGGTGGTTGCTGGGAACTAGTCACGGCCTCATTATGGTTGCCGCGAATTTTTGAAAAATTAGCGCCGACCAGAATGAAGCCGCCATGTACAGTAGCGAGAATTCTCATGCCGTAGGTGGGTCGTCAGTAGGTCCCAGTAGGTTGCCAGGAGGTTGAAGGTTCTCGTAGGTTCTCGTAGGTTGTAGCCAGTGCTGACCAGTGAATTTCATTGGCTCATCGGAAAAAAAAACGTCAGCAGTAGTTTTCAGAACCAAGGATAACCGACCGGCAATGTTAGATGTCTGCGAGCTTCACAGCCGTGTATCTCTGGCTTCTTAAAAGTTGTCTCCACTTCTTTCTCCTCCCTCCTTCTTGCTCCCTCCTTCTCCCCCCCCTCCCTCCTCCCCCCCCCCCCCCCCCTTCACACCCCCATTCCCCTCTTTTAAAGGACTTACCATACACTGTGCTGTAGTCGTCTTAATTACAGCACCAACCCTCCTGTTCATTGCGGTGTGTGTCTGTATCACCTTGGCTTTGCACCGTGTGAATTTCACTCAGACAGCGCTGCCCCGTTTGCTTTGTCCCCGCCTGCATAACGGAAGGAAGATGTGTGTGTGTGTGTGTGTGTGTGTGTGTGTGTGTGTGTGTGTGTGTGTGTGTGTGTGTGTGTGTGTGTGTGTGTGTGTGTGTGTGTGTGTGTGTGTGTGTGGTGGGTGCGTGCGTGTGTGGGTGGGTGTGGGTGGGTGTGGGTATGTGTGTGTGGGGTGTGTGTGTGGGGTGCGTGTGTGTGCGTGTGTGCATGTGTGTGTGCGTGTGTGTATGTTCCACTCTGAAAGTCGCCGTTCTAGTTGACGGTTTTTCAGGTGCCTGCTGCCGACTTTTCAGTCGCCTGAAAAATCGCCTAAGTAGGACAGGCCCATTAATCCTCCTTCTTCCTTATCTTTGTCAACTGTTTGATAAAATTGTTAATATTACAGTCAAAATTCAAATATAATCACCAGGAGTATAACAGTTTCAGTCATAATTATCGAGTACACTCTATTTCAACAAGAAGATTTTAGGTGTGAAGAAAACTCCAGGGAATGGCACATTCATGATGGGGTGTATTCTAGGTGAGGAAATAAACACTTTAAAATCTTCACCTTAAATCTGTAGCTAAACCAAATTAACAGACAATATTGCATGTCAGCACATTTAAGGGCTCCAGCTGTGCAAGTTTTAGGCCTCTGTGGACAATCAAATCAACAGATCATCAGACACAGCTCTCTTATGCTCGATCACTTTCTCTCAAGTTTGATAGCTTGTTGCATTAGGACAGGATACACTTTTCTACTGGTCAGTTTCTGGAATTATGGGCATAATGTTTCTTGTTGTACAGTAGTCACTCCGTCTTGTTAAGATAGGGTTAGCCACTCTTCATGTAAATGTGGCTGCTCACTATTACTGATTTTTTTTAAACCACTGTTTATTTAATTTACCAAATATAAACCCTGCCACTATTGTGGAGGGCTTTGAACAACAGAGAACAACAATCATTTAGTTTAGTTTAGTTGAGTTTATTGTTGTCACGTGTATTGAGATATAGCGAAAAGCTTTATTTTCAGTTCTATCCCATTAACCATAGCCAGAATACAATCATACACAAGTAAAATAATGGAATGATTGTAGTGGATAATAGTAGATCCTCTTCTGGACTGCATGCAAAGAGTTGCTTTGTTCAGGTGCATCTTGCAACTTTCAAGTTTCAAGTCTCTGAAATATCAAGTCTGATCTTGGCTTAAAGAGATATGCATTTCTTATTTCCTCACGTTAAGGCTTTGTTTCCTGGCAGCACTGCATTGATGATGTAAGGGTCAGTCTGGCTCAGTGTCGTGCTGTCGGTTCCTTTCATGGCTGCCAGCTGCTGCAGGCTGTGCTCACCCAGCTACTGTGTATTGCCTTTGGCAGCTGCCTCTTCTTCCATGGCCAATGCAACCATGCTGGCTTTCCCCTCTATGACAGGCTGAATGGTATGTTGCTCGGGGAATCCACCGAATCAACATATTATGCAGGGATTTGTATTTATTGAAGAGATTACATGAGGCAGATGCATGGGCTCCAATTGAACCTGCAACCTCTTGTCTTAGAATGTTCTCTATTGAGTCAAGCTGAACATGTCTTTCACTGTTTACTGTAACAAGGAATGGTTATGGTGAATGTTCTTCCTGAAATCATAATGAGGAGTTGATAAACTGAATATAAGATGCCTTGAGCTGAATATTTTGTTTTATATTCAGGTTTGAACTCGTATTAATGTTTTGAAAGTGGATGTGAAATTTGATTTGAATACAATGGTGTATCCAAGTCAATGGTAGAGCCCTGTGGAAATGGTGTAGATTGGAGGGCCTTAGGAGTACGAGTCTTTTGTTCTCTTAAAGTGGCATGCTAGGGAGACAGGGTGGTGAAGAAGACTTTAGGCATATTGGCCTTCATCAGTCAGGGGACTGAGTATAGAAGTTGGGTTTCATGTTTTGTTATGTTGCAGTTGTACACTACTTTGGTGAGGAAGCACTTGCAGCATTGTATTCACTTTTGGTCTCCCAGCTGCAAGGAAGGATACCATTAAGCTAAAGAGTGTGCAGAGAGATTTATGAGAATGTAGCCAGGACTCGAGGTCCTGCAACAATGGTGAGGCTGGAAAGTGTGGGAGACTGAAAGGTGATCTTATAAAGGTGTATACAATCATAAATAGAATAAATGCACATTTTCCCCCAGGGTTGGAGAGTCAAGAACTAGAGGACATAGGTTTAAAGTGAGAGGGGAAGATTTAATAGGTACCTAAGAAGTCAACTCAGCTTTGAACATATACAGAACAAGCTGTCAGAAGAAGTGGTTAAGGCAGGTACAATACATGTAATTTGGACAGGGAAATGGATAGGGAAGGTTTCGAGGAATGTGCTTCAAAAATATGTAAATTAGATTAGATTAGATTACCATCTTGGTTGACATAGACACGTTGGGCCAAAGGGCCTGTTTCCATGCTGTATGACTCCATGATCTATAAAAGGGTATCTAACTCCAATCACTGGATGTGAACTAAAGAACAAATATGTGTAGAACATGCAAATGCGATTCCAAGCTGCCTACCACTTTTCTCATATCTTTCAGGTGTTCCATCATAAGGAGATGATTGTTAATATCTCCAGTTTAGCCACCAATGAAGGCACTCTGAGAAACATGCTGGAAAAAGTCATTAACCAATGGAATCAAACCAGCTTCAAACTGGTGAGCCACCAGTTCGAGACCTTCAACGTTCTGATCATCGGGTCAACTGAAGAGATCATTGCTCAGCTGGAAGAGAGTCAAAACATCATCTCCACCATTAAGAGCTCCCGCTATGTGGGACCTATTGAGGTATTCACTCATTTGAATGAACAGATATTGCCTATGTCTATCAATGAGAAGCCATTTGTTTTAAGTGGGAATTCGTCATTGCCATGAAACACACATCATAGTTGCCCCATCATAGTAGAGGACATGTGCTATTTGTTGCCTGAGGGAGGCAGGATTCTAGTGTTCACTAATCAATGGATAGGGGAAGCTGCAGGTGGTTGTAAGCTTCTGGATGAACTCTCCTGCCAATCTTCATCTTGCAAGGGTGGCACAGTGGTGCAGCTGGTAGAGCTGCTGCCTCACAGCGCCAGGAATCCGGATTTGATTCTGACCTCGGGTGCTGTCTGTGTGGAGTTTACACATTCTCCCTGCGACTGCGTGGGTTTCCTCTGGATGCTCTGATTTCCTTCCACATCCCAAAGATGTGCGAGATTGTAGGTTAATCGGCTAATATAAATTGTCCTGAGTGTGTTGAGAGTGGATAACATAGAACTAGTGTGAATGGGTGATCGATGGTCGGCGTGGATTCAGAGGGCCAAAGGCCCAGTTTCCATGCTGTATCTCTAATAAAAAATAAAAAACACTTGTCTCTACTGGTCACCTTTGTGCATTAGAAAGGTCCAAGTAACCCAACGAGACATAATCTGTATATTTAAAGAGAGAACCCTCACTGCAATTTGTTAAACTGATGTGGAGCATCAACAGGACATTCTGTGCCCAATTTAAACATTTATGCTGCCCAGTTTGTACGTATTAGCTCTTTACACTTTATGTAACAAAAATGAGTGGCACAGGGAAATTCAATCTGGAGATCTGCACCCCATAGTTGAAGGCATAGATGTTGCAACATATCAGCATATTCACAATAAACCTTGACAAACAAGCCCAAAAGTTGCCTCTGGATTGGGACATACCTGATTTGTTTTGATGGACAAAATGGAATCTTTGACAAGTGTTCCTCAACAGATTGTGGGTGTATCTTCTTATTTTGCTTCCATGTGATAGGGGACTGGGGGGGGGGGGGGGGGGGGGGGGGGGGGGGGGGGGGGGGGGGTGTGGAGTCATGATGAAGAATCATAGTCATACAGCGTGGAAATAGGACCTTCGGCCCAAGTTGCCCATGCCAACCAAGATGCCCCATATACACTGGTCACACCTACCCGCGTTTGGCTCATATGCCTCTAAAACTATGGATCCATGTACCTATCCAAATTATTTTTTTTAAGTTGTGATAGTACCTGCCACAACTACCTCCTCTGTCAGCCTGTTCCATATACCCACCCCCTCTATGCCCCTTAGATTCCTATTAAATCCTTCCCCTCTTATCTAATTATGTCCTCTCTCTACACTGGATAAATGACACTGCATTTACCTGACCTATTCCTCTCATGATCTTACACACCTCTATGAGATCCACCTCATCCTCCTGCACTCCAAGGAATAAAGTTCTCGCCTGTTCAACCTCTCCCTATAGCTCAGGCCCTCGAGTCCAGGCAACATCCTCATCAATCTTGTCTGCACCCTTTCCAGCTTAACAACATCATTCCTACAATAGAGTGACCAAAACTGAACACAATACTCTAAATGTAGCCTCACCAATGTTTGGTACAGATGCAACATAACCTCCCAACATCTGTACTAAATACTGATGAAGGTCAACATGCCAAACGCCTTCTTGTTCACCCTATCTACCTGTGAAGCCATTTTCAAGGAACTATGTACCTACACTCCTAGATCTCTTTGCTCTACATCACTCCCCAGAGTGTAGGTCCTGTCCATATTAGACTTTGAAAAATGCAACAGCTCGCACTTATGTATATTAAATTAAACTACATCAACCATTCCTCAGCCCACGTGCTCAACCCATCAAGATCCTACTGTAATTTTTCACAACCGTCTTCGCTATCTATAATACCACCCATTTTAGTGCCATCTGCAAATTTACTAATCATGCCTTGTATGTCGTCATCCAAATCATTGATATAGATGACAAGCAGCAATGGACCCAGCACTAAACCCTGACACACACCACTAGTCACAGGCCTCCAGTCCGATAAACAACCTTCTACTATCACCCGTTACTTTCTTCCATGAAGCCAAATGTCTAAACATTGGCTAGCTCTCATTTGATCCCATGCGATCTAACCTTCCAGAGTAGCCTACCAAGCGGAACCTCATCAAATATCCTTGAAATCCATGTATACGACATCTACAGCTCTACCATCATAAACCTTTTTGGTCACATCTTCAAAAAACTCAATCAAATTCATGAGACATGATCTCCCACATGCAAAACCTTGCTGGCTATCCCTAATCAGCTCTTGTCTATCTAAATGCATGTACATCTTATCGCTCAGAATAGTCTCTAGTAACATTTTGATCACAGATGTTAGGCTCACTGGCCTATAGTTTGGAGGCATTTGCTTGCAGCCCTTCTTAAATAGAGATACAACATTTGCCATGCTTGAATCTTCCAGTACCTCACCCGTATTAGATGATGAATCACAAATCTCAGCCAGGGCACCTGCAATTACTTCTCTAGCTTCCCACGGTGGCCTTGGATATATCTGATCAAGCTTGGTAGATTTGTCTACCTTACATAAGCAGTAGGACTTTCAGCACCTCCTTGACTGTAATACAATACAATACAATATTTATTCAATGTCATTTGAACCTCAGTGAGGCTCAAACAAAACTGTTTCCACAGCCATACAAACAAAACAATTCCTACAAGACACAGAAACAATTCAATTCACACAAACATCCATCACAGTGAATCTCCTCCTCACTGTGATGGAAGGCAAGTCCTTTCTCTCCCCTGTGCACCATTTTCCCCGATGTTGAAGCCCTAGAAGGGCGATGGTAAGTCCCACGGCCATAAAGGCCGCGCCGGGCGATGAACGGTCCCGCTCCGGGTCGTTCCAACACGGGCTGGAGAAGTTGCATTGTGGGAGCTCCGAAAAGTGGTCTCCCACGCGGACCCACGAGCTCCCGATGTCACAGTCCACCGGTCTGCAGCTGGAGCCTCCGAGCTCCGGAGTCGGGCTGCAGCAGCGAGCCACCACCGCTCCCCACACTCCGAGGCCGGCCAGCCTCACGATGGTGAGTAGACCGCAGGCTCCACGACTGGAGCCCCCAGGTCGTTCCGGTTGGAGGCTGCTCCACTGTGCTAGGCCCCAACAACAACGGAGACCCGACAGGGAAAAGGTCGGGTCTCCCGTGCAGGGAAGAAATTTTAAAAGTTTCCCCCGCCCCCCACATACACACTTTTATAAACAGTATGAAAAAAAACACGACAACTACATTTAACTAGACCATAAAATTAAAAAAAAAGACAGACAGGCTGTAGGGGCCGCTGCAAAGTCGTGAATACTGACTGCTCTCAAGACACTTTCAATGATCTGTAAGAAATGGGATGTATGAACCCAGTATGTGGTGCAGCATTGATAATTTTGCATTTCTGTCATAAATGTTTGTTTTGTAATATCTGTCAGCTAGCTTTGGTTAATAGCAAACTTCCCTTGTGGCAGAATGAGGTGACTGAGTGGGACCGTAAACTCACCCTGTTGGCACTAACTTTAGAAGAGTGGATGACCTGTCAACGAAACTGGCTCTACCTCAAGCCCATCTTCCAAGCACCTGACATCCAAAGGTAAGAATCATCCCAGGTATGGCACATTCCTGAAACATCACTGTTTCTGAAGTTAGTAAGCATACTATTTCCTTTTTGATGATTCCTACATTTGGGAAGATGAGGTAGCAGCTCGAGGTGCTACAGAAGCTGGATGAGTGAGTGAACTGATCGAGGGCAACCTGCAACAGCTGCATGGAAGGGTTGCTGCCTTGAAAGGAACAACAGCAACGGACTGGGCCAGGCCGACCCCAAAATCATTCTTACCCCCCGCACCCACCCAGTGCTACCAGGATACTGGGCCTTCAAGTGAGATAATAGGCCATTATCAGACTTGATATTTTCGGAGATATGGACTTGATTAATGCAAGATGGTACTGGAGCGCGCGGCTCATTGCGTATTGTCCCCGAAAAGGATCTACCATGATCAACCATAATTATTTCAGTCTTATACCTTTTTCAGAGATGCAGCATGGAGACAGGCCCTTCAGCCCACCAAGTCCGTGCCGACCAACAATCACCTGTATACTAGTTCTATCCTTAACACTAGGGACAATTTATTGAAACCAATTAACCTATAAAACCTGCACGCGTTTGGAATGTGGGAGGAAACCGGAGCACCCGAAGAAAACCCATGTGGTCACAGGGATAAATACAAACTCAGTACATTCAGAACCCGTGGTCAGGATCGAACCTGAGTCTCTGGTGCTGCAGGCAGCAACTCTGCCACTGTGCCGCCCTTTCTGCCACACTGTGCCGCCTTTCACTTGTATATGATTATGTTCATAGTATGATTTGACTGGATAGGACACAAAACAAACAATTTCACTGTATTTCTTTACATGTGACAAGAATAAATTAAACTAATTAAAGTAACATTTCTAAATATTTAATTAAATTTTTTTGGATTTTGATGGGAGTGGTTTAATTGCTTGAGGAATATCAAGAACCAATCAGTTTGTGTGACTTGAAATGCAGCGCCACTCAGCCATATGTTTGACCCACTGTTGTATCATTTCATAACACAGGCAACTTGTAGCAGAGACCAAACTCTTTGCCCAAATTGAAGTGACGTGGAATGAATTGGTGGTGCGAATTCAGAAGAACTCGAATATCTTGAAGGTTACAACCTCACAAGGGATCGTTGAGCTCTTGCAGGCCACCAATGCTAACCTGGATCAGATACTGAAACACCTGGAGGTATAACACTTGTGAGAAGGAAATAACTTGACATGCAATATCCTTCTTGTCCCTTGCACTTTCACTTATCACAGCAAGTAAATGCAGAGCAGGAACCTATATAGACACACTGCAAGAACACATGCACACAAAAATATACGAACGGGACCAGGCCACCAGGCTTTTCAAGCACGTCCTACCATTTAATGTGATTATGACTGATCTATGAGTTCGCCCTCAATTCCCTAATCTTTCAAATATTCCCCTTAAACATGTCTCATGATCTGACCATCACCACCCTCGGGGTCAGAGAATTCCAGAGGTTCATCATCCACTTTGAGAAGATATTTCTCCCCACCTTAGTTTCAAATGACCAGCCCCTTATTTTGTAGATATGTGCCGTTGTTCATGACTCAGCATACAGTGTGATAAATGTCCAAGTAGTCCTTTTTACTAGAGCTAACTGATAAGATATTAAAATAAGTAAAGGGCTTGTCCCACTTAGGTGACTTTTTAGGCGAGTGCAGGAGACTCTGCGCTTGCCTCATGATCGTCACATGGTCACCACATGTTCGCTGGTGGTCTCTGGTGAGTCTCCTTCAAGGTCGTGAGGCGTTCCCGCATTTTGGGAACTCCTCGCCCTCGGCCTCAGGTATAGTCCCGGCCTCGGTATGGTCGCTGCAAATTTTTGAACATGTTGAAAATTTTTCTGCAACCAAAATTGATCGCCATGGAGAAAATCGATAATCCTGTATTTGTAGGTGCGGTTACAGTGGGGTTGCCATGTAGTTATGGGTAGTCGAGGTAGTCGTAGGTAGTTTTAGTTAATCGCCTTTGCTGACCGGGCATTTTCATTGGCTCATTGGGGGAAAAAAACGTAAGCACGTGCTTTCAGAACCAATGACAACCGATCAGTAATGTTAAATGGCCGTCGAACTTCACAGCTGTGTATCTCTGGCTTATTAAAATTTGACTGGCTTCTTAAACGTGTGCCCACTCCTTCTCTCCCCCCTTCTTCTCCCCCCTTCTCCCCTCTTCTCCCCTCCCCGCTCTTTTAAAGGACTTATCGTACACTGTGCTAGCCGCCTTAACCTTCCTGTTCCTCGCGGTGTGTGTCTGTATCACTTTGGCTTTGCACCGTCTGAATTTCAGACAGTGCTCCCCCGCTTTCCCTGGCCCCCGCTGTTTGCTTGCGTGCGTGCGTGCATGCGTGTGTGCATGCGTGTGTGTGTGTTCCACTCTGACAGTCACCGTTCCAGTTCCCGGTTTCTCAGGCGAGCGCCGCGAACTTGACAGTCGCCGGCAGTCCGCTGAAAAATCGTCTAAGTGGGACAGGCCCTTAAGAAAGACACAATGTGCTAGAATCACTCAGTAGATCAGGAAGCATCTCTGGAGAACATGGATAGGTGACGTTTCAGGTCAGGACCCTTCTTCAGAGTGATTGTTGAGGGAACTGGAAAGAAAGCTGGAAGAGAGGAGGAGCAGGTCAAACCATGGCTGTAATAAGTGAACACAGATGAGGTGGGTTTATCATTGGCAGATTGTTGGACAAAGGCAAGCAATGAAAAAACAGGTTTGAGCCCAAAGGAGTTCCGAATTGTGAAGCTCGAGGATAGAAAAGTTGTGAAACGTGAAGCTGGAGGATATTCCTTCAGTTTGCATGTGGCCTCTCTCTGGCAATGTAGGAGGCCCAGGTCAGTATGGGAATGGGAAGGGGAGTTAAAATGGTTTGCAACCGGGTGTTCCCTTGTCTTCACCTGGCAGACCCAGTGTTCAGCCAAGAGTTTGCAGAGTCTACGCTTGGTCTTGCCAATCAGGGGCGGAAAACCCGGGGAGGCCAGAGGGGACATGTTTTGAGAGATGGGGGACATCCCCCCCAAGTGTTTGTGATCCCGATTTAAAAATCTCCGCTTTTAGCGCTGGATTGAGCCTCCGAAGCCTCACGCATGTGTGTTTGAATGTGTGCATGCGCGCGTGGCCTCCAAACAATTGTGTCCCCGTCCCCTCCATGTTTTGATAGCGAGTTCCGCTCTTGTTGCCAATGTACAGGATGCTACATCGGAAAGACCGGATACTGTACATGAGGTTAGAGGAGGTGCAAGTGAACCTGCTGAGTGAATGAGTTGCAAAGGGAGCAATCTGTGCGGAGACGGGAATGGTTTGGAGATGAGAAAATGTGACTGAAAACAGTAGGTCAGTTAAAACTGAATGACTCAGTATAATGTTCCAATTTGGAATGTGCTGCTTGAGAGGCTGGTATAATGAATTCAATAGCAACATCCAAAAGAAAATTGGATGGGAGGAGATTTGCACAGGATGTGGGGAAAGAGCTGGGAATGGGACTAATTAGGCCGCTTTGTCAATTGGTGGGTTGAAGGACTTCTTACCGTGGAATTATTTACAACTGCAGGAATTTGCTGGAATCACTGTGATGTCTATTCAATTCAATTTTAATGTCATTGCACAGATACAAATATGGGTACAATGAAATGCAGTTTAGCGTCAGTCCGTAGTAATAGTGCAATATAGAAATAAAAATACAGAATAAGCAAACAATGTGGACGGAGAGACTGGAGAAATCTATCGGCGGGACTCCAAGTTCAGCAATGTGATAGTGTTGTTGTAGAAGCTGTTCCTCATCCTACTAGTACGAGACCTGAGGCTCCTGTACCGCCTCCCTGATGGGAGGAGGGCAAACAGTCCATGGTTGGGGTGGGAGGGGTCTTTGATGATCTTCCCGGCCCGTCTCAGACACCGTTTTCGGTGGAGGGCATCCATGGCAGGGAGCGGGGCACCGATGATGTAATGAGTGGTTTTCAACATCCGTTGTAGTGCCTTCCTGTCCGCTACGGTGCAACTGCTGTACCATACCATGAAGCAGGTGGTCAGGATGCTTTCGATGGTACAGCGGTAAAAGTTGGTCAGGATCTGGGGGGACAGGTGAGCTTTCTTGATGGCGCCTTTATGATCAGCTTGGAGGTGTTGAGGGACCAGGACAGATCTTCCGAGATATGTACCCCGAGGAATTTGTAGTTGGAGACGCGCTCCACCTCAGTCCCGTTTATGTGGATGGGGGTAGGTCTGCCTTCTCTGTTCTTCCTGAAGTCAACAATAATTTCCTTTGTCTTCTTGGAGTTGAGGACGAGGTTATTGTTCGCACACCAGGTGTCAGGTGCTGGTCCTCCTCCCTGTAGGCCGACTCGTCGTTGTCACTGATCAGCCCTACCACCGTGGTGTTGTCGGCAAATTTAATGATGGCGTTGGACCCATACTTAGGGATGCAGTCATGGGTGAAGATGGAGTAGAGGAGAGGGCTGAGCACACAGCCCTATGGCACGCCGGTGTTCAGTGTTACAGTGGAGGAGGTGAGGTTGTTGACCCTAACAGACTGTGGTCTGTTGGTGAGGAAATCCAGTGTCCAATTGAAGAGGGAGGTGGAGATGCCAAGTCCGCTGAGTTTGGTGATCAAGCTAGCGGGGATGACAGTGTTAAAGGCAGAGCTGAAATCAATGAACAGCATCCTGATGTAGGTGTTATTGCTGTCCAGGTGGGTCAGGGCAGAGTGTAGGGCCGCCGATATGGCGTCCTCTGTAGATCTGTTGGTCCGGTAGGCAAACTGGTGGGGGTCCAGTGTGGGGGGGAGGCAGGCTTTGAGGTGAGCCAAGATCAGCCGCTCAAAGCACTTTGCAACGACAGGGGTGAGTGCCACTGGGCGGAAGTCGTTGAGACTCCCTGTGGCTGCTTGTTTGGGCACTGGCACAATGGTTGATGTCTTGAGGCAAGTGGGGACAACACCCTGGGCCAGTGAGAGATTGAAAATGTCAGTGAAGACCAGGGATAGTTGTCCAGCACATGCCCTGAGCACCCGCCCGGGGATGCCATCGGGGCCGGCAGCTTTGTGCTCATTCACCTTGCTCAGTGCATCTTGTACAGCAGAGGTGGAGAGACTGAGAGGTTGTTCATTCGGGGGTGGAGCAACTTTGATGGCTGGAGTTTTTTGTTGCCCCGGTCAAAGCGAGCATAGAAATGGTTTAGCTCATCAGGAAGGGAGGCGTTATCTGGGGGGGGGGGGGGGGGGGGGTAACTTTATGGTAATCGGCAATGGATTTGATTCCTTGCCACATGCTCCTGGGGTCGGAGTTGTTTTGGAAATGCTCCTCAATCCGCCGTTTGTGATTGAGTTTAGCGTTCCTAATTCCCTTTTTCAGATTGGCCCTGGATGAGCGGTGTCCCTCAGCGTTGCCAGATCTGAAAGCGGCATCGCAAGCCTTCAGCAGGAGTCTGACCTCCCTGCTCATCCACGGCTTCTGGTTAGGGAAGGTCTTTATCTCTTTGTGGGTAGTGACGTTGTCAGTGCAGAATTTGATGTAGTCCAAAACGGTTGAGGTGTATGAGTTAATGTCCACTTGCAAGTTAAAGGTGGCCTGGGTGGCAAACAGACTCCAGTCTGTTTGCTGAAACTGTTCCTGTAAAACAGAGACAGCCCCCTCAGTCCAAACCTTCATTGTCCTCACGGTAGGTTTCACACGTCTGATCAGAGGTGTGTATTTAGGGAGCAGGAACAGAGAGAGGTGGTCAGACTGTCCAAGGTGGGGGAGGGGAGGGCTTTGTAGGCTTCAGTAATATTAGTGTATACTAAGTCCAGAATATTGTTTATAGAGATTACTAAGTCCAGAATATTGTTTATACTGATTATGTGAATGAATAGGGACACAAACTAAAGCTATTTGGTCATGTTGCCTTACAGGATTACTTGGAAGCCAAGCGGATTGCTTTCCCACGTTTCTACTTCCTCAGCAACAATGACCTGCTGGATATCCTGTCTCGGAGCAGAAATCTTGATGCCATAAAGGTATGAAGTAACAAACCAGAATTATAAGGCTAGTTCCAGAGTTGCTATCAGTGCTCCCTATGTCTCTATAAACCTCTATAAGTTCACCCCTCAGTTTCATACGTTCCAGTGAGGCTAAACCCAGCCTATTCAATTTCACCTCATAATTACAGCCCTCCTTCAGATGCAATATGCCTGGTAGATCTGTTCTGCACTCTCTCTCTCTAGCTACCACATCCATCCTGTAGTGTGGTGACTAGAACTATATACAATACTCTTATTGTGGTGTAACCAATGTTTTGTACATCTGAACAATGTTCCTGGTGGAGGAGAAACTAATCACAGCCTCATTTTTACCCTAAATGATTCAGGATGGGAATGGCCATTCTGCTGCTGCATGTTCACCTCACCTACACATATCCCTGTTTTACCAGCTAATGTTCTTAGAAGAAACGGATGAGTGCATACTTAGCACAACTAGAAGGACTTCTAGAGCACAGATGCAGGTGCTTTAGTCAAGTCAAGTCAAGAGAGTTTATTGTCATGTGTCCCAGATAGGACAATGAAATTCTTTCTTGCTGCAGCACAACAGAGTATTGTAACCATAAATGCAGAACAGTTCAGTGTGTCTATATAGCATAGACCATATTATACACACATAAATAAACAGAGAAAGTGCAATAGGCTGTTATAGTTCAGAGTTTGTTTGATGGCGAGTTTAATAGCCTGATGGCTATGGGGAAGAAGCTGGTCATGAACCTAGATGTACCAGATTTCAGGCTCCTGTACTTTCTACCTGATGGCAGCGGAGAGATGAATGTGTGGCAAGGATGGTGTGGGTCCTTGATGATATTGGCAGCCTTTTTAAGGCAGTGACTGTGATAGATCCCTTCGATGGTGGGGAGGTCAAAGCCGATGATGGGCAGTGGTCAGAACTTTCTGCATTCTTTTCCGCTCGTGGATGCTCAAGTTGCTGAACCAAGCCACGATGCAACCGGTCAGCATGCTCTCTACTGTGCACCTGTAGAAGTTCGGGAGAGTCCTCTTTGACATACCGACTCTCCGTAATCTTCTCAGGAAGTAGAGGCACTGATGTGCTTTCTTTATAATTGCATCAGTGTACTGGGACCAGGAAAGATCTTTGGAAATATGCACTCCCAGGAATTTGAAGTTAGAATTAGAATTAGATCCTTTATTTGTCATTCAGACCGTAAGGTCTGAATGACAAATAAAGGATCTAATTCTAATTCTAAAGGTAAATGTCGTTACCTGCAGCCATACATACAATAATAAACAACAGAACAGACAGTGAACACAAATTAACATCCACCACAGTGAGTCCACCAAACACCTCCTCACTGTGATGGAGGCAAAAATCTTAGGGCTGCTGTCTCTTCCCTCCTCTTCTCCCTCTGCGCTGAGGCAATACCGCACCGGGCGATGGTAAGTCAGTCCTGCGGCTCATCGTGTCCGCGAACGGGCCGGTTCAAACTCCGCGGCCCGGGGGTGGTCGTAGCTGCCGACCTCCAGTCCAGCCCCGCGCCAGGCCGCCCTCACGGGAGCATCTCAGCCCCGTGCCAGGCCGCCCTCACAGGAGCGCCGTTACCCTCGAGCTGGGCCGCCCTCCCGAGAGCGCCGTTACCCTGGAGCCAGGCCGCCCTCACGGGAGCGCTGTTACCCTCGAGCCAGGCCGCCCTCACGGGAGCGCCGTTACCCTCGAGCTGGGCCGTCCTCACGGGAGCATCTCAGCCCCTCACGGGAGCGCCGTTCCAGCCCTGAGCCGGGCCGCCTTCACGGGAGCCAGCCCAGGGCGAGTCGTGACAGGCTCGGCCTCCGAAGCCTCGAGGTCGCCAGCTCCGCCATTAGGCCTCAGCGCAGACGGAGGCAGAGAAGGGGGATACGACAAGAAAGTCGCATTCCCCCGAAGGGAGAGACAGCAAGGCCTGTTTCAACCCCCCCCCCCCCCCCCCCCCCCCCCACATAAACACAACCTAAAAAACCAAAAACGTATCTAGACAAGACCAAAAAAACAACCCAAAAAAGTAAAAACAAACGGACTGCAGGCGAGCCGCAGCCGTTCACCAGCGCCGCCACTTCCGGAATTTCTTGACCCTTTCCACCATTGATATAAACGGGATTGTGGGTCCCCATCCTACCCTTTCCAAAGTCCTCAATCAGTTCCACAAATCCACAATTAGTCCACCATGTCAATGTTGACCCATCCATACTAATCCTAATCTACCAGCCTTCTGTGTATTGGGATTCAAGTGCTCATATACTTACAGGTGACCCCCATTTGGCTTATGGAAATTCGCCCTTAAAAAGTTCAGAAAACTTTGCTCTTGCAGAATTTTGTATTTTAAAGAAAAGGTAAATAAAACAATACAAAATGTATATATTTTTCAACTTCCGTTTCTTGACACAGGGCAGATGACGCGGATTCATGTTAAGGAAAATACAGACCATTTTCTAGGAATGCAACCATTCCCGTTCTTTCCCCCACCCCCTTACCCTGCAATGCTGGGGTTACCTGTACTTCATAAATGTGGGGAGAGTACTTGCCTCCAGCACACACTCAGACAAGGGGTTTGTGCCCATTTGGGCGACCTAATCTGCGAGTTCTGGCGAGTTTGCCCTCATACTCGCAGCATGGTCGACATGAGGTCATAGGAGGTCTTCGTAACTCCTTCATGCTCGAGAGTGGTCTCCACGTACTCGAGGCCTCAGCTAGGTCGTGGCGTATTTTTCAACATGTTGAAAAATGCCCGCGAGTAAAAAGAGGTCGCCATGGAAAAGATCGATACTTTTTTTACTCGTAGGTTTAGTCGTAGCAGGTCGTAGTAGGTTGGCAAGTTAGTCGTAGGTAATCGAGGGTAGTCAAAGGTAGTCGTAGGCAGTCTTCATCATAGTGGAAGGAAGGTCGAAGGTCACCCAAGTGGTACAGGCCCTTAAGCTGGCCTATTCTTACTGGGAGTCAAATGGTGCAACTAAGATCCTAACGCTACGTTGAAGTTGAAGAATATTTTGCTAGTGGCAGTTCTGTATGTTAAATTTATTTTAATTAGCTGTGTTGGAGATCATTTGAGGTCTATATTCTTTGACATTATTTAAAATAGCAACACAACACAAAGCAACACAAAAATATTTTAACACATTTTGTTTTTGATACTGTATCTAGAAAGTTTATCCTGACAGGGCAGTGGAAGTGGATTCAGAAGAAACTTTCAATATTGGGCCTGTCCCACAGGCGATTTTTTTCCGTGACTGCTGGCGACTGGAACCCCCTTATGACAATGTCTACGACATTGCTACTACAACCTAGTCGACATCAAACTGCGGCAAGCTACCGACAACCGGCGACCCATTAGGATGTCCACCTACGACCACGCAGGCTACAACCTACGACAACCGAAGCCAACCTTCGTCCACCCGCGACGAGCTACGACAAACAACGACTCTGTCGGCGACAACTGAAGACAACTGAAGCCAATTCAGTTGCCGGTAACTGTCGCCGGTTGATGTAGGTAGTCACCAATGGAATTCACCGAAGTCAGCACCCGGCGACAACCAACGTCACCTGGCGACAACCTACGGCAGCACCTACAACAGGAGAAGACAAGCTACGTCAAGCATACAGTCGCTGAAATGTTTTGAACATTCCAAAATCCAGTGGCAACCAGAAAAACGTTATGACTCTTTAGGCAACTTGAGGAGACTACTCACAACCATACAGGTGTCACCCCGCGACCATTTGACAACAACCTAGTCTCCTGTAGTCGCCAAAAAAATCACCTGTGGGACAGGGGTTTTAGTTGGAGAGATTATCTGACCTGTTTGCAATGCATGCAAAACAAAGCTTTTCACTGTACCTCTGTACACGTGACCATATTAAACCTAAACCTAAAGAAGATTGGGAGCCAAAGGGGGAAGACTAGGTTGTGAAATTAATTGGGTAGCACAGTACAAGGGCTTCACTACTCGATGGACACCTTCTGTGCCAAGAGCCTATGATGTCCTATTAGAAAGCGTTATTGCTGTTGAGAGAACCTAATTAACAACCTTTAAATGAACAGATTCTGATGCTGACTTCTTTCTTCTTTCATTAGCCTTACTTGGCCAAATGCTTTGAAAACATCAGGAGTTTGGAAATCAGTATGTCTACCAGACCTGCTGTTGTGTTAATGATCAAGTCTGCAGAAAATGAAAGTCTGCCCATGCCAAGGTACAGTGCGGGTTAATTAATTCAGTTAGAATCTCTTTGGTTGTGCTCGTTGCTTTTTGTACTATGGTTTTGGGTTTGCCTGGTTAATAAGTAAATAGTCAGAGAAGCTTCAGAAAATGCAGAGGCCATTCAGCCCATCGCATCTACACTGGCTCTCTGATGCTGATATTAATGAGAGGGGAGAGGGGAGGTGTAAAAGAAACGCACCATTTTAGTTTAGCCCATGCTTGGGTGCTGAGAGAGGCACTGCCAGTCCATCTGTTCACCATGGGAATTTTATCTATCTGCATATTATGGGTGTTTGATGAAAAATAGTTGTCAATTGCCACACATTACAATGATGACCATACTTCAGGAGGGCTTCATTAGATGATGAAATTTGAGGTGTGTGGAGGTTCTGTAAAATGTTGCCATTGGAAGAAGCTATTTTCTTTCTTCTGACAATTTATTTTGACAATTAAATCTCCAATATTTATTCCCCTGATTCTCAAACATTTGTATTGAACATTGTGGCTTCCTACTTACCTCAGCCCATGATGTCCTTTAGAGTTATCATGTGTTTTATTTCTGATTCTTCATCTCTCCTCACCACCATGATTTCTTTAATGATTCATTTTTGGTATCCGGCATTTCCAATTTTTATCCCTTGAGAAGGTGCTGGCTTCAGAAACCAAAGCGGTCACCTCTGTGTGGAGCTGCAGGAGATGGGCCAAGTCCCAAATGAGTATTTCTCCTGTTTTTACTGTGGAGAAAGACATGAAGATTGTGGAACTTAGGTCAGTTAATGGAAATTACTTGAGGTGCAGTCAGTATAATGGTCGAGGAAGTGCTGAGAATCCTAAGGTGTATGAAGGTAGACAAATCTCCTGAGACAGATCAGATATATCTGAGGACATTGTGGGAGGCTAGAGAATAAATTGCAGGAGCCCTGGCTGAGAGATAGGAATCTTATAGAAACTTACAAAATTCTTAAGGGGTTGGACAGGCTAGATGCAGGAAGATTATTCCCGATGTTGCGGAAGTCCAGAACTAGGGGTCACAGTTTAAGGACCAAGATGAGAAAATCATTTTTTACACAGAGAGTGGTGAATCTGTGGAATTCTCTGCCACAGAAGGTAGTTGAGGCCATTTCATTGGCTATACTTAAGAGGGAGTTAGATGTGGCCCTTGTGGCTAAAGGGATCAGGAGGTATGGAGAGAAGGCAGGGATGGGATATTGAGTTGGATGATCAGCCATAGTCATATCGAATTGCGGTGCAGGCTCGAAGGGCCGAATGGCCTACTCCTGCACCTATTTTCAATGTTTCTATCCTTAGACAAGTGTGGGAT
Organism: Leucoraja erinaceus; assembly: GCF_028641065.1. Taxonomy (NCBI): domain Eukaryota; kingdom Metazoa; phylum Chordata; class Chondrichthyes; order Rajiformes; family Rajidae; genus Leucoraja; species Leucoraja erinaceus. Next base: position 93,617,001 of record NC_073381.1, read on the forward strand.
GCCGGATAACTGGAGGGTGGCTAATGTTGCACTCTAGTTAAGAAGTGCTGCAAGGGATAGCATGGGAACTTTAGACCAGTGAATCTAATATCAGTGGTAGGCAAATTATTTGAGAATATTCTGAGGGATAATATATATAGATAGGGGTTGTTTAGGTTAGTTGGTATGGATTTGTACATGGGAGGTCATGTCTCATGAATCTAAGTTTTTTGAAGATGTAATCAAAAATGTTGATGAGGTCAGAGCCATAAACATTGTCTATATGTATTTCAGCAAAGCATTTGCACGCTCGGCTGCTCGGGAAGGTTAGATCGCATGTGATCCAGGGAGAGCTGACTGACTCGATAGGAAATATGCTCCATGGAAGGAAGCAGAGGGTGATGGTGGAAGGTTGTCTTTTGGTCTGGAGACCTATGACTAGTAGTGTGCCTCAGGGATTGGTGTTGAGCCCATTGCTGTTTGTGGTTTATATCAACGATTTGGATGAGAACATACAATGCATAATTAGTAAGTTTGCAGACGACACTAAAGTGAGTGGTATTGTATATAGTGAAGGTGGTTATCAAAAATCACAGCAGGATATTAATCAGTTGGGCAAGTGGGCCAAGGAATGGTTAATGGAGTTCGATTAAGATAAGCGAGAGGTGTTGCATTTTGGGAAGTCAAATGGGGTAGGACCTTCACAGTGAATGTAAGGGCCCTGTGAAGTGTTGCAGAGCAGAGGGATATAGGAGTACAGGTACATAGTTCCTTGACAGTGGTGTGTCAGGTAGAGTGGTCAAGCAGGCATTTGGCACATTGGCCTTCATCAGAGTACTGAGTATATAAGTTGGGAGGTTATATTACAGCCATATAAGACATTGGTGAGGGCGTATTTAGAAAATTGGGTATTTTTAAAACAGAGGATAGGAAATATAGGTTCTTGATCAGTAAGGGTGTCAAATGTTATGGAGAAAAGGCAGGAGAATGGGGTTGAGAGGGAAAAGCCATTAGCCAGGATCGAATGGGACAAATGGCCTAATTCAGCTCTTATTGTTTTATGGTCTTCTGGTTAGTGCTGCCATCTTTTAGGTGTTTTTGCTGTTGTACGTTAAGGTCTTCTGTTCTGCAATAGCCCCCAAGGTCCATTCATTTATTGTGTATTTGCCACCTATTTTGGTCCTCCCAAAGGGCATCAGCTGACACTAATCAAGATTAAATTCCATCTGCCATTGCTCTGCCCATCTTACCAGTTGATCAATATCATCCTGTAGCTACAACAACCTTCCTCGCTATCAACAGCACTGTCAAGGCTTGTGTTATCTCCAAGCTTGCAAATCATGCCTCCTACATTCATACTGTTAAAGGGAAGTAACAAATTTCAAGTCTCACAGGGTTGACCCCTCCCGTTGACTACTTGTCGTAGAGCCCTACATTCTTTGTTATTTCAAATTTGCAGCACCTGCAGGTTTTTCCCTTCAAATCGTTAATATTCTTGGAATTCTTCCTCCTGGTATCTGTTCATGTGTCCACCACCATTCATGACTGGATTGATCAGCCATGATCATATTGAATGGCGGTGTAGGCTCGAAGGGCCGAATGACCTACTCCTGCACCTATTTTCTATGTTTCTGTTTCTATGAATAAATCTGATCTGCTGGTCATAAGACTGTTCAGCTCTGCATGTTGCATGCTGTTTTTGCTGCCAACCTTCCTTTTCCAGTTTCAGTAAGTTTTAGGTGTACCTGATGCTGTTCCCAGCCCAATATCTGCACACTTCCACTGAACCAGAGTTGATCACCTGATTTGATAGTAATTGAAGAGTCATTTTGCAGGTTACTTATCCACTAGTGTCCTCCTGTAGTGAAGATTCTGTGACATTTTTATTACTCTTATTTCTTCCCTGGCTTTTGACCATGCCTGAGACTTTGCTTCTGTTTTTATTGTTTTTAATGTTTCTTTATTTTACATGTCTTTTCCTACTATTTCTTTTGATTGTTATTATTGGTGTGTATTAACTTTTTTGTCAATGATTAGTGATGTACAGCACTTTGTTGCAACTATGATTGTTTTTAAAGTGCTCTATAAATAAAATTATTATTATTATTATTATTACGATACATTACGATGCGATACGAAATGATATAACTTTATTTATCCCAGGTGGGTAACTGATTTGCCAACAGTCATAAAAACACAAAATACATGAAACGTGAAATTAAAGTGATGAAAGATCTTTAAGATCTAAAGGCAATTTGAAATTTGTAAGTAAAATAATATTTGAGAACCCAGACATAATTAGTAAATAGCTCCTTTTTCTACCTAAACAAATTAGGTTTGTTCACATGCAGTTTTCTCTCCTGTGGTTTCATAGTGTAGAATTTTCATCTTTATTCTGTACTGGCAAATATCTTTAACACTTTCTTTCAGTGTAAAAATTCCCTGTGCAAATGTCTGAAAGTGCCATGCCTCCAACAAATGTGTCTATGGCAGGCCTGGTCCTGGCAATTCTGATTCTTGCTAACCATTTTTGCAGGAATGTTCGGATACGGGGTCCTATCGAAAGCTGGCTGGGAAACGTGGAAACTGCGATGTTCGAGGCTGTGAGGAAGTAAGCAGTATAGACAACAGTCGGTGCAGGGTACGGATAGCAGGTGTGAGTTATCAGTGCAGGCAGTGCACAATTACCAAGCTGCCCATTGATAGCAAAGCCTTGGGTGCAGGGCTTTGCAATTTGTTGGCTAAAATCCTATTATGTGCGTTCAGTACCAGATATACTGTATAGGAGCCAACAGCTCTTAAAAGAGAGTGAATTCAGTTATCAATTAAATTGCACTATGTTCAGGAATTACGAGTTATGGCATGGCCAAATAAGATATCGCTCCTCGCCCAACCTGCACTCTGGCAACTGGTTGGAGTAGAGTCAGATCCGTACAATTTTGACTGCTTTGGGGATAGTACACACAAAATGTGTGATGGCCTATAAACTAGCTGGGCATCAGGTGAGTGCTGAAAGGAACTGCCTGGTAATGGATGAGTATTCAATGACAATTCACATCTCAAAATTCAAGTGAAGCATGTTGCCAACTCATCCTGCCCTTCTACGTCTGCAAGGAAGGAGAAATACGTTTATTTTGTTGTGGAGAGACCCAATGAGTGTGGTATTGCATGTTAATAGTTATTGCACGGATTTCATACTGCTATATGAGGTAATATGGTCATACACTCTGGAGTATGGATTGCTGGAGAAGATTTAGTTGTTGAAAGTAGTTGCCAGTGTAACTGGCAGCCTGAACTGACATTGAATCACAAACCACTTTATTGTTGTGTCAGCTCTTGTTTTTTTTTTATATCCCTGGTATTTTTTTCATGAAGCAGTTATAGGTTTGTTTTGTATGTTATTTATAGAATCTGCTTCCGCTGCCCTTTCAAACAAGAGGTTCTAGATCATTGCTCAGTCCATAATAAATACATTCATCCTGAGTGCTGGAGTCACTGAATTGTACAGCATGGAAATAGGCCACTTGACCCAACATGTCCATGCAAACCAGTGGTCACCCATCTGCATTCATTTTATCTTTCAGCATTTGGCATGTAGCCTTAATATATATTTTTTCCAATTACGTTCATCCTGTGGTTTATGGCAGGTCACACGCTGATATCTCCAGGGTTGCTACAGACCCTACTGTTAGACCATAGAGTGACAATAATCAGGAAGAATCCTTTCTGTGAATCTTAAGTACTGATCATTTTGTTTGTTTCAGGCAGCTCCAAATCGGAATAACCAAATGGGTGACAACAGATTTCAAAAAGTGGGTCCTGACTCATCCAGGGCAGGTGGTCCTCACTGTGGTAAGCCAAGTCTTTATCTGATTTGGTAGTTCATAAGCATCATACAATGACATGGCAATAAAAGTGGCATTTTGCTCATCATGCCACTTGTGGCTCATAGAAAACATTATGCAAATGAAATCGAACATTGTGCGATCAACAGTGAAGATTTCCACTCTCTCCTGACGATGGGAGGAAAGTTCTAGGTAAAGTAGCTGTTGTGTCTTTTCCTGGCTTGTATCTGATGTTGTAGTCGTAGTGCTGTAGCCTCAGTAATAGTCTCTGTAGTCTGGCTGGTGCTTTGGTGAGGTTTTTTTTTCCGATTTGTTCTAGAGGGCGGTGGTCTGTTTCAATGTCGAAATACCTTCCATATAGGTAAGTGTGAAATTTCTCGCAGCCATAGACTACTGCTAAGAGTTCTCTCTCTATGTTTGCGTACCTTGATTCTGTAGGAGTGAGTGCTTTGGATGCATACGCAATAGGTCGGCCATTTTGTATCAGTACTGCTCCAACTCCTCTCATGGAGGCATCAACTTGGAGTGTTACAGGTTTCTGTCTGTCATAGTACTGCAGGATTGTTTCTTTGCTGATGAGTTGTTTTATTTCCCCAAAATCTTGGCTATGTGAAGCACACCAATCAAATTCAGCGTCGTCTTTCATCAATTCACGGAGATTTGCTGTGTGATTAGCAAGCTTAGGTATGAAGACTCCCATGTATTGTATGAGCCCTAGGAAACTTCTTAGCTGTTTCTTGTCTTTGGGTTCCTCCATGTGGTTGATAGCATCCACTTTTGTAGGGTCCGGTTTCACTCCTTCTGCAGAGTAAATCAGTCCAAAGAATTTGCACTCCCTTTCTTTGATTATGCATTTGTCTGCATTGAGCTTTATGCCGGCTCTTCGAGTTTTTTCCATAGCCTCATGGAGGTTGTAATCATGCGTGTTTTCATCTCTGCCGTATACTTGGATATCATCTGCTATCCCGATTGCCCCTTTACAGCCTTTGTATGTTTCATCTATTTTCCGCTGGAAGACATCTTGACTCACCTTCAGCCTGAATGGGAGCCTGTTGAATCTGAATCTGCCAAATGGCGTGTTGAAAGTGGTGAGCATTGATGACTCTCGGTCTATTTTGATGTTCCAATATCCATTGCTAGCATCCAGCTTGCTGAACACCTTGGAACCGGCCAGTGCTGGTGTGATCTCTTCAAGGGTTGGAGTTGGATAATGGTCGCGCTTCAATGCATTGTTCAGATCCCTGGGATCAAGGCATATCCTTAGTTTTCCGTTTGGCTTTTCTTTGACAACAATTGAATTTACCCAATCAGTTGGTTTAATTATTTCTGTGATGATGCCCTTTTTTTTCCCATTTCGTTTAGTTGTTCCCTTAGCCTCTCTTTCAGTTCAAGGGGAACACGGCGGGGTGGGTGGATCACTGGTTTCACACTGGGGTCTACTGTGATATGGTATTCGTATTCCTCAAAACAACCAACGGTATCGTCAAAACACTCTGGGTACATGTCAATCAATTCTTCTTTGTTCCTGATGGGCGGCCGGTTTTTGATGGGTATGTTTCTGTCAATTCTGCAGGAGTTTGTCTTGATTTCATGGTTGATTGACACAATCTTCAGTCTTTGGCACGTGTTCAGGCCGAGAATAGCAGGTCCTTTCGATTTAGTGATGTAGAAGGGGCATTTCACTTCTTTCCCTTTGTATGTTCCTGCTATTATTGTTTTGCCTAGCTGTGGGATTATGGAACCTCCGTATGCAGCTAGGACTACATCGCTACTTCCAAGGATTCCTTTCCTGACGCTGCCATCTTTTGTCATGTGTTCAGGGAATATCTTTCCGTAAAGATTGACTGGTAAGATATTGCTCTGGGCTCCAGTATCAATTTTGAGCCTTAGATTAATCGTTGTTCTTTTCTTTCCCACTTTTTTCTGTAGTTGTATTATAGTATATGCTTCATCTCTGTTGCTATGTGGTTTGCTGTTTCCCATTTCGTGGACGTCAATGGTCCCAACGGAAAGGAATTCTTCCTCAGAGGTATCTGAGGTTATCTCCTCTTCCTGTTGGACGTGTGCGTGTATTTGTTTCCTTCTCGTATTTCTATCGTTCTTTGACCATTGCTGCTTTGGCTTGGTGCTGTATGATTTTGTTGACCTACACATTTTCTTCCAGTGGTTAGGCCTCCCACAGGAGTTGCAGGTAGTCCCGTATGCTGGGCACTCCCTGCGATCATCAAATGCATGCTCTGTACCGCAGTTCCAGCAGCTTCTTTGGCTTGCTTGTTTGTTTGCATGCCTAGAAAATTTCTGCTTTGGAGCCTTTAAGGTGGAGCCAGGGTCACATTTTGAGAGAGCGTCTATATTCACTCTGGTGCTGCTCTGAGATGGGCCAACTTGAAGGGAGAGGGAGGACATTTGTTTCCTTGTGGCTTCGAAAGCTCTGGCAGCATCTACGGCGTCTTTTAGGTTGAGGGTGTCTTTCCCTATTAGGGACTTTTGGACCTCTTGGTGGGCGCACCCCCATATTAGCTGGTCGACAATTCTGTCCTCTTCATCACCAAATCTGCATTTCTTGGCCACGTTCCTTAGTCTCGACAGGAAAGTGTCGGTTGTTTCTTGTGGGTCTTGTCTTAGCCCTTGGAACTCATACCGATGGATTCTGTGGTTTGATTTGGGCTCCATATGGTTCGCAAACCTTTCAAGGACTATTCCCGGATTATTGCAGTCGGGCTCTGTTAAGCTCCAACTGTTAAAAATGTCTAGACCCTTTTCCCCGAGCCATAGTAAAATATAACTGACCTTCTCTTCATCTGCAGTTCCTTTCAGGAAGCTTTTGAATGCCAGCTGGCTCTTTTGTTTGAATTTCTTGAACGCCTCCCCCACATCATCGGCGTCCCAGTTCATCGTAGGGTGGAGGTTCATTGCTGCAGCAACAGCCACTGTGGAGGCCGCCATCTTGTGTTGTTAGGTGGGTGCACAAAAAAAATCAATTTCTCTGCAGCCGCTGTTCCTAATTCCCAATAGCGATTCACAATAGCGCGGTTTTTTTTACTCGAAAGTCACCGCTGCCACCATGTTGTGTCTTCGTGTTTGATATCCTGATAATAAACGACACAATTCAGGTTGTTTCAGTTGCCTTACTGTACTCCTTTATTCAGCTGCTTTGTCTGTGTGGCGTAGTGATACTAAAAGTGCTTACATACCTAATCACAGTGTGTGTGTGTGTGGTGAGTGTGCCTGATACAAAGTAGTGCAGGAGGTTGGGACTGCTACAATGAATATGTAGCATATGTAACAGTAGCTGAAGGTGTTAGGGCCCATTAACCTCTTGGAGTTGGGATAACTGATCTCCAAGAACCCCCTTAATGTCAACAGCAGTCACACTCACCTCGCCATGAGAATTCTGTTCTTTGCTCTGAGTTTGGACCAAGGTGGGATAAGGTCAGTGCCGAGTGTTCAGCTGAAATTCAAACTGGGCATCAGTGACCAGATAGCACTGTTCATGACACCTTCCATTTGTTTGCTGATTGAAAGTATCATTGTTGTAATTGTATTGGAACAGTTTAGTTCTTAAGAGCAGGTCTTCAGTACACAGCTGGGATGCTCTCTAGTCCCTGCCATTGTTGTATCCTGTGCTCTCAGTTATTTTTTAATATCACGTGGAGTGAATGTGGTTGGCTGGAGATTGACTTCTGTGATGGTGGGGAGATACAACCGTACTCTTGGCTGATCATCCACTCTGCGCTGGACCACCTGGAAAATAAGAACGTTGCCAGACCATTGCTCAGCATTGAACACCATTATCCCTTCCAAGCTTATAATCAAACTTAGACAAGTGGGTCTTTGCTCATCTAGATCCTTGGCTTCCTCAACGGCAGACCAAGATCAGTAGCGATTGGCAACAACACTTCCTCTTCGATAACCATCAGCACAGGAGCATTTCAAGGCTGTTTGCTCAGTACCCTGCTCTTGTCACTCTCTCTCTACCCATGATTGTGTAGCCAGGCATAGTTCCAAAGCCATCTTTAAATCACTGATGGTACCATTGTTGTTGGACGAGTAATAGATAATGATAAGTCAGAGTACAGGAGAGAGAGAGAGGGAATTTTCTTGCAAGTCTCCTCCCATTAGCTGTTAACTTGTCCTCCACCTTTCACAACTAGATGTGACAAGATGGCAGTGCCTTGATCTGATCTGTGGTTGTGAGATTGCTTAGCTTGCAGTGGACCATCAACAGTTCAGTGTTAACATTTCACCTAATTGGCATTTCTTTTGGGCTTTGGCTGGTGCTGTCCTTGAGTCCCTGACTTGAAAGTAGTGGTCGAGTGCTGGTCCTTTGGGTTGGACAGGTGTATATTTCTGCTGCTGATGAAGGTACACAGCAGCTCAGGGATGTAAAACATGAACTGTGCACTGGTCACTTCTACCAGTGCTATCTCCGGCAGGTAACTGCCACAAATAAATTGGCAAAGGCAATGCCAAGTGGGCATGTCTCTCATGTTAGTTATAGATTCATAGCCATAGCGCTCTACAGCATGGAAACATGCTCTTCCACCCACCTTGTACATGTTAACCAAGCTGGCATTCTGGGCTAGTCTCATTAACCTGCATTTGCATTTGGCCCATATTCTTCCAAACTCTTCCTATCTATACGGGGAGAAGTTTTGGGTCGAGACCTTTCTTCGGAATTAATTGTTCTCTCCAGAGATGCTGCCCGTCCTGCTTACTCCAACATTTTGTGTCTACCTTTGATTTAAACCAGCATCTGCAGTTCTTTCCTGAACTCTTCCTATCTATGTTCATGCCCTATCCTGGATCCCACATGACCCAGTCTGGCAGCTCTGTCCTTTTGGCTTTGACCAGTCGGGTCAACAGTGGTGCCTCTATGCCACTCTTTTGCGGTGGACATGAGGTATCCCATCCAGAACATGTTTTACACCCTTCTTCCAATGTTGTTTCATGTGGAGGGGTATAGACCTTTCACCTGAGGAAAGAGGAATATTGATAAATGGGAGGTTTGACCAAGTTGCTCAAGTATGGCCTAATGTCACAAGATTTCATGGATCTGGAGCTAAAAGGGAATATCTCCCAGGGCCATTCCCTCTCATTGCTCTGCCACCTCCAGTGATTCTGTCCACTTCAACAGGCAAGGATTGTAATGGAGGAATCTGGCATGTTGACTGTAAGATATCATTCTTTATGCCAGCTTGAGTAGCCTGTGGGACGGCTCTCCCAGTGGGGACATCAGTCTCCAGGTCTTTGTAAGAACTGTGTAAGGTCAACTGAACTGGAAATGACTTTGATGTATTTGAATTCCATGTGTGAATTAATGCCATCTGGTTTTATTCTCTCTCTTTTTCAATGTAGTGGTTATTTCAATGTGTTGTTCAGCTGAGGGGCTGCCTTGGCTATTTCATAGTTAACTACACTGGAATAGAGGGATGTAGAGGGCACATTGAGTCAGGGTAGAATGTTTCCTCCCCTGAAGAGTATTATTAACGAGGCCAGGTTTTGCAATGATCCAGTCTTTTGTGGTTATCAATACTAATAACCAGCCCTTTAAAAAAAAAAGTCAGATTAATTGTTCAAGTTTCTGAATTCTTTGTCCAGTAACTTAACCACTGAATTTTTAACCACTCCGTCACAGTACACTTGAATCATGTTTTTGTTTTGTGTAAGAAGCCATCCAGATTTTTCTGTACTACAACATTGTATGATCACATTATTCTTCTTTCTCTCCTTCCGTCCAAAATGGATAGCCTGTATTTCTCCACCTTAGCTTCCATATGCCAAACCTTTTCCCAGTTAATTAACCTATGTGTAGCACGTAGCAGACTCTTTGTGGCTTCCTCACAGCTTGCTTTTCCGCCCATCATTGTATCAAAGACAACTTGGAGGGGGAAGGGAGGGGGGGGAGAGCGAGGGGCGGGGGGGGGGGAGAGGGAGAGGGGTGGGGTAAATGGGAGAGGAGTGGAAGAGTGGGGAGGGAGGGGTAGGGGGAGAGGTGGAAGAGGGAGAGAGAGGGGTAGGGAGAAGGGGGCAGAGGGAGAGAGGGAGGGGGTGGGGTTGGGATAGAGGGGGAAGGGGGGGGGGGGGGGAGAGGGAGGGGGCAGAGAGGGAGAGCGCAGAGAGGGAGGGGGAAGAGAGGGAGAGAGGGAGAGGGGTGAGGAGAGGGGAGAGGGGTGGGGGAGGGGAGGAGGAGAGGGGAGGGGGTGAGAGGTGGCGGGGGAGGGGGGAGATGGGGTACCACCATGAGGTACCACCTCCAGTTTAAATTCCATTTGGAATATTTTGGAGGAGCAAGGAACCAAGAACCAAGGACTGCAGTTTGCTCATTCCATTCATACAGCATGAAACAGGCTCTTTGGTACACAAATCCACACCGACCATTGATACCTGTTCACACCAATTCTATGTTATCCCACTTCCGCACCCACTCACTACATCATTAGGGGCAATTTAAGTGGCCTGTTGATCTACCAACCCACACATCTTTGGGATACGGGAGGAATCCGGAGCACCTGAAGGAAACCCACGTGGGCACAGGGAGAATGTGCAAACTCCACACAGATAGCACTCGTGGTCACGATCAAACCCACGTGCCTGGTATTGTGGGCAGCAGCTCCACCAATTGCATCACTGTGCCACCTATTCATAATGTAAACTGCATTTGCCTGAGGCCCCAGTATCAAACCCTGTCGTACCCATAATTACAGCTCGACAAATGTGACTAAGTTACTCTGCACTTCAATTTTCTGAGTGAGCCAGTCCTCTGCCTATTAATATATCACCCTCAACACCACAAGCCCTTACCTTCTGCATTAACATTTATCTGCCTTTCTAGTTCTCCAATGAATTTTGACAGCTTGATTTTCTTTTAATAAAACCATGTTGACTCTGATTAACTGAATTATGACTTTCCAAATATCCTGCTGCTACTTCATTAATAATGGATTCTGGCATATTTCTAGTGACAATAACCTTTAGTTTCCTGTTTTCTATCTCCCTCATATCTTGCATCTAGATATTATATTTGTGGTTTTCCAGTGCACTGGAATCTCTCAGTTGACCTGCAAATTATTTGTTGTTTTTGTGTCATTATCCTGTTCCCTATTCAAACTTACTCCTGAATCAGTCACCATGCTTTCAAGCTACATGTTACTGAGCACAACTAGTTGCTGGGTAAAAATAAATTCTCATTTTCCCTCCCTCTGGTTTCTTTGCCAATCACCTTAAATCTCTGCCCTCTGGTAAGCTGCCTTGCTGTCACTGGAACATGTGTCTCGGCATCAAAGAGCACCAAACGCAGCAAGACTGCTGCCTTGACTGTTATCCCAGTGAATTATTGTGTAAGTGTCACCGAGGCTTATGTGATGCACTGCGCTTTGCTGGCATTGATCCTTGCCTTTCTCAGTCTAGTTTGAGCAGGATCCCCCAGGGAGAAAGAACAGCTGTCAGTATCTAACCCAGTTCCCAATGAAAAATAAATCCTATTTTTAAAAGTACAACCAGCGAAAAGGATGAGAAAAGCATTTCACTGATTTCATAACCACACCTGTCCGCCCAGATACCTGAAGGTTTCAGTCATGCCGTTGAGGGCTCATTAAGGTAGCTTTACAGGGAAGACAATGAAAGGAATATTGCATGGGAAATGTTTACAACTGTGTACGTATGCGTACAATTGAAACAGAGTATAGAAGATGAACACCTTTACTTAAAGAGAAATATAATTACTGAATTATTCAGTTATCACACTCTCAATATTAGGCAGCAAATGTTGACCCCCCTCACCAATTGAAACAGTGCAGGCTGGGGTTGATGAGGCTAAGGGGATTGTGGAGAGGTCTCGGTGATGAAACAGTTCTGAAAACTGTTTTTGTGACCTCGGGATATCTGAATTGCTTTATATAAACTTAGTAGTTTTGAATTGTAATCACTTTGTAATATAGAAATCATAATTTCACACAATAAATTCCTATAAAAAAGCAATTGATTAAATTTGCCAGCTGACTTTGAGGTTCTTTGAGGATTAGACATTGACCACTTTCATTTGTGTTTTGAGATCATTTACATTTCTGAGGAGACGTGCTGTGTCTCAGTATGGCTTCTTTTCTGAAAGATCATTAATTAGGAGCAAGTTCGGCCCCACAAACCTGCTCCACCTTTTAATAAGATCATGGAGGATCTGATTTACCTTCAACACCACATTCTCATCTACCCTCAGCAACCAATGGCATTAATTAAGAACTTGTTCAATCTGCTTTAGTGATAATCAAATACTCTGCTTCTACTGCCCTTTGAAGAAGATAAACTTGAAACTCTATGGAAGAAAACATTTTGCCATAAACAAATGTTTCCTTATATTTGAATAGTAATTCTTAGTTCTAGATTCTCTCACAGGATTAATTCTCTCACTTAAGTCTCTTCTCGTTAATTTAAACCCCGGTAGATATACGCCTACCCTGTCCAACATTCCCTTGAAAGTCAACTATCCATTCCAGATGAACAGCTTCCAAATCAGCATCATTGTTCCTTTAATGAGACTCGTACTTTACAAAGTGTTTCACATGTGGTCTCATTGCCCTATAAGACCGAAGCATAACCTCCTCATTTTTTAATTCAATTCCCAAACGAATAAATTAATTTTGGTTTTCCAAATTACTTGCATGCATGTCCTCTGTGAATTATAAAACACACAGATCCCACTGCAATATCTGGCCATTTAGATAATATGTTGCTAAAACCACACTTTCACATTTATCTGCATTATACTATTTGGCAGATCTTTGCCCACTCACTTAACCTATCTATATCGAATTGGCCTGAAGCCAACTATCTCTCCTTCCCATCTTTGTATCATTAGCGTAAAGAACATGTATTTTCAACAAATGCCAAAGATGCAGTACCCCATTAGTTTAATTTATTATTGTCACGTGTACCGAGTGTACAGTGAAAAGCTTTTGTTTGCACGTTATACAGTCAAAGAAAAGAATGTACATGAATTAAGCCGTCCACAGTGCACAGAAAAGGATCAAGGGTACAACATTTAGGGCAAGATATAACGTTGAAGTCCGATAAAGTCCAATTAAAGGTAGTTCAAAGGTCTCCAATAAGGACCATTTAGATGCCTCATAATAGCTGGGGAGAAACTATCACTGAATTTGGAGGCTTATGCATTTTCAAACTTTTGTACCTTTTGCCTGATGGGAGGGGGGGGAGAAGAAGGAGTGACCGGGGTGAGACTGGTCTTTGATTATGCTGGCGGCTTTGCGAAGGCAGTGTCTTGTAGAAGGGATGTGTTCAAGAAGGAACTGCAGATGCTGGAAAATCGAAGGTACACAAAAAAGCTGGAGAAACTCAGCGGGTGCAGCAGCATCTATGGAGCGAAGAAAATAGGCAACGTTTCGGGCCAAAACCCTTCTTCAGACTGATAGGGGGTGGTGGGGAGAAGGAAGGAAAAAGGATGAGGAGGAGCCCGAGGGCTGGGGGATGGGAGGAGACAGCCCGAGGCCTAAGGAAGGGGAGGAGACAGTAAGGGCTAACAAAATTGGGAGAATTCAATGTTCATGCCTGCAGGCTGCAGACTCCCCAAGCGGAATATAAGGTGCTGTTCCTCCAATTTCCGGTGTTGCTCGCTCTGGCCATGGAGGAGACCCAGGACAGAGAGGTCGGATTCGGAGTGGGAGGGGGAGTTGAAGTGCTGAGCCACCGGGAGATCAGGTAGGTTCTTGCGGACCGATCGCCCAACCTCCGCTTGGTCTCACCGATGTAGATCAGCTGACATCTAGAGCAGCGGATGCAGTAGATGAGGTTGGAGGAGATACAGGTGAACCTTTGTCGCACCTGGAATGACTGCTTGGGTCCTTGAATGGAGTCGAGGGGGGAGGTAAAGGAACAGGTGTTGTATTTCTTGCGGTTGCAACGGAAAGTGCCCGGGGAGGGGGTGGTACGGGAGGGAAGGGGAGAATTGAAAAGGGAGTTACGGAGGGAGCAGTCTTTGCGGAAGGCAGACATGGGGGGGAGATGGGAAGATGTGGCGAGTGGTGCGGTCACGTTGGAGGTGGCGCACAAACCCGACTGTCCCGGTAGACCCATTGTCTCTGCCTGTTCGTGCCCCACTGAACTCATCTCCACATACCTTGACTCCATCCTATCCCCCTTGATTAAATCCCTTCTTACCTATGTTCAAGACACCTTAGACACTCTCCGCCGCCTCCGCGCATTCCATTCTCTAAGCCCTCACCCCCTCATCTTCACCATGGACGTCCAGTCACTCTACACCTCCATCCCCCACCAGGATGGCCTCAAAGCCCTCCGGTTCTTCCTCGACCAGAGGAGCAACCTATACCCAGCCACTGACACTCTCCTCCGCCTAGCGGAGCTGGTCCTTACCCTCAATAACTTCACGTTTGACTCCTCCCATTTCCTCCAAATACAAGGCGTAGCTATGGGCACACGCATGGGCCCCAGCTACGCCTGCCTCTTTGTCGGGTACGTCGAACAATCCTTGTTCAATACGTACCAGGGCCCCATCCCCGACCTCTACATCCGTTACATCGACGACTGCTTTGGGGCCACCTCCTGCACCCACACACAACTGACTGACTTCATCCACTTCACCACCAACTTCCATCCGGCACTCAAATACACCTGGACTATTTCCGACACTTCCCTACCATTCCTTGACCTCACTATCTCCATCGCAGGTGATAGACTTCTGACCGACATCCACTATAAACCCACTGACTCCCATGGCTATCTGGACTACACTTCTTCCCACCCTGCTTCCTGTAAGGACTCCATCCCCTACTCCCAATTCCTCTGCCTACGCCGCATCTGCTCCCAGGATGAGGCGTTCCATACCAGGGCATCTGAAATGTCCTCATTCTTCAGGGAACGGGGGTTCCCCTCCTCCACCATAGATGAGGCTCGCACCAGGATCTCTTCCATACCCTGCAACACTGCTCTCTCTCCCCATCCCCGCTCTCGCAACAAGGGCAGAGTCCCCCTAGTCCTCACCTTTCACCCCACCAGCCGTCACATACAAAAAGTAATCCTCCGCCATTTTCGCCACCTCCAACGTGACCCCACCACTCGCCACATCTTCCCATCTCCCCCCATGTCTGCCTTCTGCAAAGACCGCTCCCTCCATAACTCCCTTGTCAATTCTTCCCTTCCCTCCCGTACTACCCCCTCCCCAGGCACTTTCCGTTGCAACCGCAAGAAATGCAACACCTGTCCCTTTACCTCCCCCCTCGACTCCATTCAAGGACCCAAGCAGTCGTTCCAGGTGCAACAGAGGTTCACCTGTATCTCCTCCAACCTCATCTACTGCATCCGCTGCTCTAGATGTCAGCTGAACTACATCGGTGAGACCAAGCAGAGGTTGGGCGATCGTTTCGCCGAACACCTCTGCTCGGTCCGTTAGAACCTACCTGATCTCCCGGTGGCTCAGCACTTCAACTCCCCCTCCCACTCCGAATCCGACCTCTGTCCTGGGTCTCCTCCATGGCCAGAGTGAGCAATACCGGAAATTGGAGGAACAGCACCTTATATTCCGCTTGGGGAGTCTGCAGCCTGCGGGCATGAACATTGAATTCTCCCAATTTTGTTAGCCCTTGCTGTCTCCTCCCCTTCCTTAGCCCTCAGGCTGTCTCCTCTCATCCCCCAGCCCTCGGGCTCCTCCTCCTCCTTTTTCCTTCCTTCTCCCCGCCACCCCCTATCAGTCTGAAGAATGGTTTCGGCCCGAAACGTTGCCTATTTCCTTTGCTCCATAGATGCTGCTGTACCCGCTGAGTTTCTCCAGCTTTTTTGTGTACCTTCTTGTAGAAGGGAGGTTGTTTTGTGTGATGGTCTGAGCTACGTCCACAATTCTCTGGAATTCCTTTATGGAGCTGTGGAGTATCCACCTGAACTAAGAGTATTTTTCTGTCAGATATAATAGTTTTACTTTGATTATCAGAAGTAATGAACTTTCCATCTTTACCGTGTTAACAGGTTAAAATTAACATTAACTTCTGAAAAAAGAGTCCCTGCCTGAAATGTCATCTGCCATTCCCTCTGCTGATGCTGCTTAATCCATTGAGTTCCTCCAGCACTTTGTTTTTTTACGTACTAACAAATTCCTGAAACTAGTCAGCTCAGTCTTTGAATGAGTATGCTCTGCTCTTTTGCTCTGCAGTAGAACAGCTTGCACAGGGCTGCCAATTGGGCAGTTTACCAAGGGTCAAGTTGTCATGAGCTTTGGAATGGTGTCTGAAAAGCCTGGTTGAAAGTAGTTGGACTGAAATGGACAGAGATGGGTCATGTCACTGAGGTGACAAAGCAAGGAGGGATATTGGTTTGAAAGATTTGGATGGGTTACATGGAAATAATGATGAGACATTATACAGTGCAACTCCTTTCCAGTTTTGGAATAGAATCAAACACCTGCCCTTCGGAGTTTGATTGAGTTAGGATTAGCTACATCAACCAGACAGCCAAGCTCCTAAGGCTGAGGGACTCTGCACTATCATATCAGCATATCAGAGAGGTGCTGGTCCCCCTGAGTCAATACTTTGTAGAACCACCATTTGCTGCAATTTTACTTCGGGGTCACGTGAGTGACTACGCGAAGAAGCCCGCTAGGACGCATGCGTGTCATTGCGCTACACGCATTTGCAAACGTCAGACGCGGTGGAAGGACGTTCCCCGCGGCGGCAATTTAAAAGCCGCTATCGCAGGTAAGATTTTACTCTGCGAACTTTTTTCCCTCTACAGAGAATGGAGAAAGGGAAAAAAAAATCAACGAGGGCTGCAACGAAGCTGGCCGGGGAGGACCGCGGAGCAGCGGACAGCCAGCCAAAGCAGCCGTCGGCACTAAGATCACCCGTAGTGGGATCACTTGTGCCCTGTGTAGCCGCCGCACCGGCCAAATCAACGCAGCCGGGCGGAAAGGCAAAACACAAGACAAACAGAGTCGTGGACTCGGAGGAGTCCGACTCTGATACACCGCGGGAGACCAGCAACCAAGAGCGCTGGACCCGTATGGAACGGTGTCTGGAGCATCTACTCCAGCGGGACCGGCTCCGCGATTTGGAGTCAGACCTCTGTGGGCCCTATATCAAACCCACAGCAGCACCTTTTCAAGGGCTGCACAATGTCTCCACCTTATCAGAGGGGAGCACCTCGAGTCAGTTCTGGGCTGACTTGGAAGAGGGGACCGCGGAAGAAAACACCAGTGTGCATGGGGTGCAGGGGAAAGAAAATTTGCTGGATATGGTGGCAAGCTTCATGCAGCCAGACCAAACAGGGGCAAACCTGGAGCCTAAGCTTGCAGCAAGCATTGACTACATGTCACTGAACCAGCTACAGGAACAGGCTGTGCTGGATACAACAGGGAGACATTTAGCACCAGGAAACTGCATTTCCCTGAATGTGCCAATTGTAAACAGCTGCATCTGGAAGCACATCGGGCCAGGCGTCAGAAGCATGGATGTGAAGCTTCAAAAAGTCCTGAAGTTACTAACTTCAGGAATAACCGCTTTTGCCCGTACGGTGGACACCACGGACATGTCCCAAGACCGCTGGCACTTCTATGCAACACAAAGCACAAATTAAATAGCATTAGAAAAAGTGCCATACAGCCAATGCTAAATCCAAAATTCGCGGGGCTGTGTAAGTCTGGAGCCACCAAACCGCCCATTCTCCTGTTCAGGAGGCAACTTGTCAAAGCAGGTAAAGGAGCTGGACGAAGAAGCCAAAACTTTGGGGTTAATTAAAGGATCAACCTACCCTGCTAAAACCCACCATAGCCTACCACATCACCCCTACTCACCCACTGGCAGAACTGGTGAAAGTTCGAGGGCTTGGCACTAAACACGAGTCTTTTTTAGGCCATGGCCCAGGCCGACCCTCCTGGAAGATGCGGGAAACCCCAATAACACCAGCAACCAACCCGAAGAGCCAACTACCAGCACAGCAATGGAAGAACTTCAGGAAGAAGTAGTCCTGCCACTGGTAACAATGGAGGTAGGGGGTCTGGTTCCCCAAATAATATGGGAAGCATGGAGGTTGGGGGAAGACTGTATTGGTTTTTAAATGCATGGAGCATGCTAACATCCGATACTTACGTCTTAAGCAGTATCCAGGGATATGCCATAGAGTTTGTACACCAAAACAGCCCTCCAGTTCAACACAAACCAAACCGAGAATTTGTGCTCTCTGATAGGGAAAAAACAGAAGCACAAGTTGAACTGGAGCGACTTTACATAAAAGGTGTAATTCAGACAACACAACACGAACCATTAGAATTCGTGTCCAATATATTTACTAAAACCAAAAAAGATGGTGGTTGTCGCATCATCATAGATCTGACAAAATTGAATACATTTGTACAATATATTCACTTCAAAATGGAAACCTTTGTTACTGCTAAACAACTAATTTCCAAAGGGTACTTCATGGCTAGCATCGATTTAAAAGATGCATACTATTCAGTACCCATACGAGGTGACCACAGACGTTACTTAAAATTTAACTGGATGGGACAACATTGGAAATATAAAGCGCTGCCAAATGGGCTAACATCAGCCCCCAGGCTGTTCACAAAAATTTTAAAACCAGCCCTAGAGTTTCTACGCAAACGCAAACATATGGTTATGGCATATTTGGATGACATACTCATTGTGGGCATAACTTTGGAATTGGCCATACTAACTGTAACAGCCACAAAACAGTTGTTTGAAAAACTGGGATTTATCATCCATCCAATTAAATCTAAACTAACACCGTCCCCTACTATGGACTTCTTGGGAGTCACCATTGATTCAGTTCACATGACGGTGACACCACCTAAGGGAAAGGCCAGAGAAATAATAGAGGTTTGTAGCAACCTCATTGACATCACAAATCCATCCATCAGATTGGTAGCCAAAGTAATTGGTAAAATGGTGGCTGCTTTCCCAGCCACACAATTTGAACCTTTACATTACCAAAACTTACAGAGAGCTAAAATTCAAGCTCTAAAAATCAATGCAGGTCACTTTGACAGACCTATGAGACTACCAATCCAAGCCAAAACGGAGCTAAAATGGTGGATCGATAACATCTGGCTTTGTTCCAACCCTATCATTGTCAGTAACCCTTCGATGGTACTACAAACGGATGCCAGTGCACTAGGGTGGGGAGCCACCAATACCATCACCAGCTGTGGAGGTAGATGGACAGTGCAGGAGGCATCCTTCTTACTGACATTGGGTATAAATTACTTGGAAATGTTGGATGCATTTCATGGACTTAAGTCATATTGTACAGAAACACACCACCAGCATGTTAGATTACAAATAGACAATACCACTGTGGTAGCATACATTAACCACATGGGTGGCGACAAATCGATATAATGTGACAATCTCGCTAATTCAATTTGGCAATGGTGCATCCAGAAAAATATTTGGATATCAGCCACTTATCTACCAGGGAGACTAAATCTAGTGGCAGACACCAGGTCACGCAAGTTTAGTGAAAACACCGAATGGATGTTAAACAAAACAGTGTTTGCTGAAATCACAGCAAAATACGGAAAACCGGATATCGATCTTTTCGCATCCAGACTAAACAACCAGATATCTAACTATGTTTCATGGGAACCAGACCCTGGGGCAGCGGCAACAGATGCATTTTCACTGCATTGGGGGAAATTGTTTATCTACGCATTCCCTCCCTTCTGCCTCATCAGTCGGGTATTAAGGAAAATACGACAAAACTCTGCGTCTGGTATTTTGATAGTACCCGATTGGCCTACACAACCATGGTTCCCAGTGGTGCTAAACATGGTATTAGAACCATGTACTACAATCCCACACAGACCAGATCTACATCCCGTGACAGGGGATAGCCATCCAAGACATAAAAGCTTGAACCTGTTAATTTGTAGAGTTTAAAGATAGCACTTCTACAACTGGAACTCACGGACCGAACAGTAAACATCATCTCGGCGGCCCAAAGAGAATCGACAAAGAAACACTATCTGGTCTACATAAGGAAGTGGGAAAGTGGAAATCCACAAAGAAACAATATCTGGTCTACATAAGGAAGTGGCAAACATACTGCCAAAATAACAAAATCACCAACAGGAATATGAACATCCCATCTGTTCTGGAATATCTGGCAGGCCTACACTATGATGAAGGGCTCAGCTACAGTGCCATCAACAGCACCAGAAGTGCCCTGTCGACATACTTATGGCAAGGGACAGAGCGTTACACGGTAGGGACTCACCCTCTCGTAACCAAGCTCATGAGGGGAATTTTTAACACAAACCCCCCCTAAAACCAGGTACTCCCATATATGGGATGTAACGATTGTCCTGAAAGCACTCAGGAACTGGTCACCAGCAGCTACCCTGTCCTTCCATAGACTTACGTTAAAAACAGTCATATTGATGGCATTGGTCACGGCACAGAGGGTCCAGTCACTGCAAAAACTTAGACTGGACAACATGACCTCCTCACCAGACGATATTACGTTTCATATTTTCGAGCTGGTGAAACAAAACAGACAGAGATCGGCAGGCCCCAACATCCAATTCAGGTCATACCCTGCAGATGACCGCCTCTGTATAGTAAAACATCTATCACTATACATGGAGAAAACTAAAAACCTGAGAGGCAAAGAGAAGGGACTGCTGATCAGCCAAAAGAAACCTCACAAAAAAGTAACGGTCCAGACAATCTCGAGATGGCTGAAACAGGTACTGACGCAGGCTGGGGTGGATACTAATGTGTTCAAATCTCATTCCACCAGGGCCGCAGCTACATCAGCAGCAGTACGACTGGATGTGCCCATGGACCAAGTCCTCGAAGCAGCAGGATGGTCAGGGGAAAGAACTTTCCAGTTATTTTATAACAAACCAGTGAGGGAGACTGGAACATTTGCAGAAAGAATTTTAAATTCTGTAAATTAATTAAAACCCATAAATAGGGTTATATTTGTGTTAATAAATTTTATGATTTCAATAACGAATCGTGTGCAATTATGTTAACACTATTCCTCCCACAGTCAAGGCAGACGTGTGCATGGACGTTTCCACGGCATGAAATCACAGAGCTTTGAAATCTTCACGTAGTCACTCACGTGACTCCGAAGTAAAATAGTAAGGTTAAACGAGAAGTTACCAGTTTGAAGTTTGATCTGTATTTTATGAGGAGTTACGATGAGGGATTACGTGCCCTCTGCTCCCACCCAGATCATATACTTAACTGGTACCTCTTTAATCTTACTATGTTTAGTCATTACAGTTATCTGTGATCTCACACCGCTGCTTTGAAGAATGACACGCATGCGTCCTAGCGGGTTTCTTCACGTAATCCCTCATCGTAACTCCTCATAAAATACAGATCAAACTTCAAACTGGTAAGTTCTCGTTTAATCTTACTATTAAAGCTGCAAGTCTTTTGGGGTATGTCTCTACCAGCTTTGCACATCTAGAGACTGAAATTTTTGCCCATTCTTCTTTGCACAATAGCTCAAGCTCAGTCAGATTGGATGGAGAGCGTCTGTGAACAGCAATTTTCAAGTCTTGCCAGAGATTCTCAATTGGATTTAGGTCTGGACTTTGACTGGGCCATTCTAACACATGAATATGCTTTGATCTAAACCATTCCATTGTAGCTCTGGCTGTATGTTTAGGGTCGTTGTCCTGCTGGAAGGTGAACCTCCGCCCCAGTCTCAAGTCTTTTGCAGACTCTAACAGCTTTTTTTCCAAGATTGCCCTGTATTTGGCTCTATCCATCTTCCCATCAACTCTGACCAGCTTCCCTGTCCCTGCTGAAGAAAAGCATCCCCACAGCATGATGCTGCCACCACCATGTTTCACAGTGGGGATGGTGTGTTCAGGGTGATGTGCAGTGTTAGTTTTCTGGCACACAAAGCATTTTGCATTTAAGCCAAAAACTTCAATTTTGGTCTCATCTGACCAGAGCACCTTCCTCCACTTGTTTGCTGTGTCCCCCA